>NC_041388.1:361974797-361999682 GCF_002162155.2 Triticum dicoccoides
CTTCCCCCGCCGCCTCCATCCCTAAGCCCGCCGCAGAACCCTCCCCGTCGCCGCTGAACCCTAAGGCGAGGAAGCCCCCTCTCGCCGTGCCCTCCCCTCCCCCACCAAAGCCGTCTCCGCCGCCGCAGCCGCAGCAGGAGAAGAAGCATGATGCAGCGGCGGCGCCTGCGGGAGAGGCGGTGGGGCGGCGGCTGCGGGTGTACTGGCCGCTGGACGACGCGTGGTACGAGGGCACGGTGGATGCCTACGACGGGGGCTCCCGCCGGCACCGCGTGAAGTACGACGACGGGGAGGAGGAGGAGGTCGACCTCGTCAAGGAGAAATTCGAGTGGGCCGCCGAGGAGGCGACGCCGCCCCCGGCCAGGAAGCTGCGACGTCTTCGGAGGATGTCTGACACCGCAAAGGCGAAGTCGCCGTCTGCGCAGGAGCATGAGGAAACTGGGGATTCCACTGAGGACGAGGACTGGAAGAAGGATGCTGCTCCGGAGGATGATTCTGATGGGGAGGAGGTGGAGTTGGATGACGAAGAGGAAGAGGTTGTTGCGGTCAGTTCGCGAAAGGGGAAATCAAGGAACTCCTTGTCCACGTCAGCTTCAGTGTCCACAGTGCGGTCAACGTCTGGTCTTGGCTCAGCATCATCAGGGTCAACGTTGTCAAAGAAGAGGAAACAAGTGGATGTTGGTGCATTGGATTGTGCTAAGAAGTTCAGCTTTCAACTAGCTAACACCCCTGAAAAGGCTGAAATGAAGGTGCCACCGAGCTGTGATACGAGTGAGTAATGGAATCTGAATTGTTGTTGAGTTTAAGTTTGGTGGTTTGGTCTGTAATTTTTGTTGCCATTGTTGCAGGAGAGAGGATTTTAGAGAATGCTCACCTTGCTCTTACTGGAGACCTGTCTGAGCGCTTTGGAAGTCGGCAGATGGAGAAGTTCACATTCCTTGGGCAGTGAGTACTTGCGGAGTACTATTTTGATTATTTCCTCTTGCAGTTTAATTATAGCAGTTTTGACAGCTTGGTTTAAACATTTTATAGTATTTGTCAAAATATTGGGTGTATATCTGGCAAAACACATGCGTTCATTAATGCAATTTATTCTAGCCATACACTTTGCTGTATCAATTGCTTCTTCTTTTCTCAATGGGCCTCTTGTTATGATGTGTTTTCAACTATAGGGGGCGCAAAGATGCAAAAGGGAGACGACCTGCAGACCCAGCCTATGATCCAAGAACTCTCTTCTTGCCTCCCCAGTTCTTGAAGAACTTGACAGGTGGACAGGTAATATGTCCATGCTGACAATTCATCCCTTTTTCTTCTCCTTAACTTGTCTTGAAAACTAACTGTCAGTCTTTATTAATAGAGGCAATGGTGGGAATTTAAATCCCAGCACATGGATAAGGTCCTGTTCTTCAAGGTACAGCTACATTTATCTAGTGCTCACTGAAGTAAAATTAAGGCTGTCGTGATTATTCATTATTCTATGAATTTGAAGTAGATGGGCAAATTCTATGAATTGTACGAGATGGATGCTCATGTTGGGGCCAAGGAGCTTGATCTTCAATACATGAAGGTGTAATTGTTTTCTTCCCCTTATTGGTGTTGCTGCTATTACTCCACTTTCCAGCTTTTAACTTCCCTTGTGATCCAGAACTCTGCTCATTTGTTGTGCATCCTATTGTTTTAGGGTGACCAACCTCACTGTGGCTTCCCAGAGAAGAATTTAGCAGTGAATTTGGAGAAACTAGCTCAGAAGGTCAGGACATATTTGATGTAACTTTATTCATCAATAGTAGATAAGTTTTCTTTTTAATAAAAACATTCATTTTATCACAGGGTTATCGGGTTCTGGTTGTAGAGCAGACCGAGACGCCAGACCAGCTTGAACTTCGCCGTAGAGAGACGGGTACAAAAGACAAGGTTTGTTTAGGTCCCATGGTCAACCAGAGTTACCGCTTTTGTAATACCGATATGCACATACCGTGACCACAAAGATATATGCCAAATATAACTAGTTTTTTCTGTTTTGATAACAAATATGTCAGTGATTTAGATTGGAAACTTCTGAGCAGTGTCCTGTTGTTTTCTATTTTTTATGTAAATTCAAATCTTGTTATTGTTGCGCTGGGAACATGACCATATCTATTTTTGTTGTTTTCCTTCTTTACTCAAGGTTGTGAGGCGTGAAATATGTGCAATGGTCACAAAAGGAACACTGACAGAAGGAGAATCCCTTCTGGCGAATCCAGATACGTCATACATCTTGTCCGTGGCTGAAAGTTATCCATGTAATTCAACAAAGAGTCAAGATGGTCATACAATTGGTGTTTGCATAATTGATGTTTCTACAAGCAAATTCATCATTGGACAGGTAGGTGGTATATGATTCTAGCATTTATTTCCAGTCATACTTGCACGCAGAGAAGAACTATCAAGCGCCCCTTATTAATTGTGTAGCCTCTTATCATTATGTAATTGTTGTTTTTCAGTTTCAAGATGACCCTGAACGTCATGTGCTATGTTCCATTTTGTCTGAAATACGACCTGTGGAAATCATAAAGCCAGCTAAGATGCTGAGTGCAGAAACTGAGAGGGCACTGAAAAACAATACAAGAGACCCTTTGATAAATGCTTTGCTTCCATCTACGGAATTTTGGGATGCAGAGAAAACTATTCAGGTAATAGAGCAATACTACAGCTCATCAGATAATCTCACTGCGTCACGAAACACTGTTGGTGTACAAAACAATGTGGGCTGTCTGCCTGACCTATTAAGTGAGCTAATTGAAGCTGGTGATCGAGCGTATGCGCTTTCTGCTCTTGGAGGTTCTTTGTTTTACTTAAAGCAAGTCCTTCTGGATGACAAATTGCTTCCATGTGCTGAATTTGAGCCCCTGACATGCTCGGGGCTCATCAACAATATGCGGAAGCATATGATACTTGATGCTGCCGCACTGGAAAATTTGGAGATCCTAGAGAATGCAACTGGTGGTCTCTCAGGGTACTACCTGCTTTAAACTCTTTATTTCTGTCTATATATTGAACTCTGTTAAGTGACACTGTGACAACATACTTTTGCGTATACTTTCAGGACCTTGTATGAACAATTGAATCATTGTGTTACTGGATTTGGGAAAAGATTGCTCAAACGGTGGATTGTAAGGCCTTTGTATGATTGCAAAGCAATACTACAGCGTCAAGGTGCCATTGCTATTTTCAAGGTTTGTGTTTTATGTAAATAATTTTCCTAGCATAAAGCTTGTTTTGCTATTCACGTAGGATTATTTGAAAACGGTATTTGCATAGCTATAATGACAAATCAGCAATGAAGACATATAACATAGTAATGGAAGCTATTTTTGGGTTGGTGTGTTTTGCTTGGGCAAAATTTGATTTACATGCAAGAGTAACACTTCAGATACATGCAAATACGATATCTTAATGATGGGATTTTCTTCTCTACTTGATCATAGAATAGGCAATGCGGCATCAGTTTGTGTACCAGGGGATATTTAGAAAAACGAGTCTGGAAAAACGAGATGGAAAACTGTAGATGCATGTATGCCATCTGGTTTCACTAACCTTTAGTACTAAGTGACAAAGCATAACAAACCCATAAGTTTTTCTTGGTTCATAGAGCACATACATGATCATATCACAAACCCATATTTGGTTTTCTTTCCTTCTTTTAAATTGCTTACAGCATAAAATAACAGAGTGCTTGCATCTATTTTTTAGTGACGTCTATCTTGCATTTCACTATAGAAAAGGCACCACCGACTCCACCACTAGCAATACCTGACATGTCGCTTTCCACCACACGGGGGCCATTGCCTTGGAATTCATTCCAACCACCACGCTCTTAGGAACCCACTATCATTGCCTACTGGGGTCGATGCCCCGACATCCTCTGCCTGCAAGCAGATTGCGGTGCCGCACTGGCCGCTCACCCTTTGTCCCTGATGCACCAAATCACCGCCTGCATTCCACAGGACCACTGCTCTGGTATCCACCCCAAGTTGAAAGGAAGGGTCAAGCTGCTGTTGTCGCACGGGGGCCTTCTGGACGCCTGAAAGCACCCACTCCCACTGTCAGCCTAAGATAAAGCCCCCCTCGCCCCCCTTGCCCGCCTCTCCCCTGGAGAAGGAAGTCGCATCGATCTGGTTGAAGGGCCCAGCGAGCAACACGAGGGCCATATGCACAAAAGGACACTCTTTTGTCCATTATATCTATCAGTGTATATAATTCAACAAAGCCCAGAGATGATAGTACATCAGTTCTTGAATACACATTGACCTAAACACCACACAGTTATGGTATCAGTATGGCTACAACATAATCCAGAAAGTTACAAGCAAGGCAATACATGGAAATGTTCTTGTGGTACATTAGGACTTTTGTGTTTATCTTAGCATACAGCAAAATCCAGAGAAAGATTCTATGCTTTGACTTCTTTTTTTCTGGATCTTTTGAGCCCTTTTCCATGCAAATGTTTTGTTGCCACAAAAATTGACATCCAAACATTTTTTTTCAATTGAAAAAACTAATTCGTATCACTATATGTTTAATAACTTCTACAAATATATAATTAGAAGTGGAATAAACAAAGGTGTGTGTTGGATATTGGGTTGTTCAAACAAAAGATAAAGAGAATGGTGTTAGCATTGCAAAAACAAATTTATGAACTTCTTGCTTCTATTTCCTCTAACAAAATCCCAACATCAACTTTAGCCTCATAAGATCAATAGCAGTATAGCACACATATGCATGGAAACTTACAAATATATCTATATGGTTACTATTTCTCTCACAATCGAGCATACTGTAGACCAAGAGTGAAATGCCCCATTAGACCATAAACTCAAATTGAAAGAACAGTTTAGGCCTTAAAGTAAAAAACTGCACATTTTAGGACATAAATTGTTTTAAGCGATACACTTAAGGCCAAAAAATGGTTTGAGAGGAAATAACTGCACACGTGACTGCCACGTTGTCAGAGCCTGAACTGCGGGTGCTAGTCTAATACATGATATCCCAAGAAGGAAGTATCTGCACCGCCACATTTACTGGAAGAGGATGGATGCAAAGTGTTGGACCAGGAAATGAAGCAAGCACCAAAACACACACGTTGAGACAGAGGTATAACTGCACACGTGACTGCCATGTCGTCAGAGCCTGAACTGCGGGTGCTAGTCTAATACATGATATCCCAAGAAGGAAGTATCTGCACGGTCACATTTACTGGAAGAGGATGGATGCAAAGTGTTGGACCAGGAAATGAAGCAAGCACCAAAACACACACGTTGAGACAGAGGTTACCACTATCCAATGCGTCTTCTTCATCTTCTTCGTGGCGCCGATCACGGCACTCAACTGCGTGGTGTACCTGTGTGTGATAGTGTCTGTGCTCTACCTGTGTTGGCTCCCGGACCTGGACGCACTTCACCAGCTCCATCTATATCTCCACCCCCAACACATTACCAAGCCCATGGCTGCCTACTCCACCTCCGCCGTTGCGCTGCACTTCCCGCTCAACCTGCTCCTTGCCTTTGTCCTCGGCTTCGGCGTGGCGGCCGAGCAGGCGTTCACCAATACCAACATGGAGCTCTTTCTGCTCGCCTATGTCAGCTGGGCACACACGCTTGAGGACACCTTCGTGGGCTTCGTGTGTGCCACCGCCTTTGCCTGGAGGGACTTCTCACCTAGGGCTGGACCAAAAGCTCGTAGCTCGCGAGCTTAATGAGTGCTAGATAGCACAGCTCGATAAGCTCATAGCTCACTTAATGAACAGAGCCAATCATTGATTTCAGCTCGTCAAACTTAATGAGCTTAACGAACGAGCTAATGAGTTTCACGAGCAGCTCGTTAAGCTTGTTAGTACAACACAACACATATTGTTATCTCGCATGACAACATTTCATGGCATCTCAACCACAAGATTTTTTGCTCGTTAAGCTTAACGAGCCGAGCAGCTCGTTAATTTTCTCTCGCCGACGGCCATGGCTCGGTGCAGCTCGACGGACAGCGGACTGCATTGAGGCATGGCGTGGTGGCGTCGGCCGGCAACGTGCTCCTTTAATTTTATCCATTTTGCACCCACCCCCCCCTGCCGCGCCCTCCTGAACCGTTTGGCCGTAAGTGTATCACTTAAAACAGTTCATGGTTTGAAGTGTGCAGTTTTTGAGTTTAGGGACTAGACTGTTCTTTCAATGTGAGTTTATGGCCTAATAGAGCATTTCACTCAATTAACACAATTATTTACATAGGGGTGGGTGCCATTTAATTAATTATGACCAAGTTATTAAATGCTTTAGTACTTAGAACTGTTTTGATGTGCTTGTTGTTGCTGTCACTTTGTTCCTTAATGCTAAGTTGCTCATCTCGAGTATTAAAGAAAACCTGACCATTATATGGATCATATCTTATAGCCTTGGGATAATTACTATTCTTTGAGCTTATGAAGTATATGATGGTTATCTATTCATGGTGGGAAGCTTGTGCAGTCTCCTCAAATTAAAACGCTGCAACATAGTTATTAATGTGTGAACAAAATTATGAAATTTCAAACTGATGATTACCATATAATAGTATATTCTGATTGTGCATCTGTTTTCACTGTATATATGTATGTATCGAAGTCAGAAATTTGCTTTCATGTTTCACGTGATTATGCTTGTCATTTTACTTTTCGTTGTTGTTTTTAACGCTTTATTCATCTTTCCAGGGAGTCGGGCATGAATGTGCTATGCAGTTCCGTAAAGATTTATGTAGACTTCCAGACATGGAGCGTCTGCTTGCACACCTTTTCTCTAGATGGTAAGTCAATACCATACCTTATTAGTAGTGACATTGTGCAATAAGCTGGATTTGTTTGACTTTTGACTTTTGCATTATATATATTTTTGCTCCAGGTTTAGCTATAGAAGTTTGCATTGCTTTTCTACTCTTGGACCTTTGAAATGTACTCTCTTATTCTTAATGACTCATACTACATTCTTTGCAGTGGTGAAAATGGGAGATCTAAGTCAGTTGTTCTATATGAAGACACAGCAAAGAGACTGCTCCAGCAGTTCACTGCTGCCCTTCGTGGTTGCCAGCAAATGTTTCAGGCATGTTCTTCTATTAGGGCGTTGACAGGCACAGAGGGGTCTTCTCTACTAAATGATTTGCTTTCACCAGGTAGTAATAACAACTTTCTTCATTAGTTAAGCTACACGAGGGGTCTTCTCTACACGGTGTCTGTTTTTTATCAGATTGTTTAACTGCCTCTAATGTGTAAGGTAACCTTCAAGCTCTAACTGTTTACAGGCAAAGGGTTACCAGATGTGTCATCTGTTTTAGATTACTTCAGGGATGCATTTGATTGGTCAGAGGCTGATCATAATGGTCGGATCATACCTCTTGAAGGTTGTGACCCTGAATATGATGCCACTTCCTGTGCCATAGAGGAGATCGAATCCAGTCTACAGGAGTACCTGAAGGAGCAAAGAAAGCTACTGAGGGATTCATCGGTAGTGCTATGCGTCACTAATGTTTCAAATGTCGACCATTTATTAGTTTATTTAGCAATTACTAATAGTTGGTTTACTGGTGCAGGTTAAGTATGTAAATGTTGGAAAGGATACTTACCTTATTGAAGTGTCTGAGAGCCTGAGGGGTTCTGTTCCTAGTGACTATGAGTTGCAGTCTACAAAAAAGGTAATTTGACATGAATTTTCTTGTACTTGAATACGAGCATGGAATTGTACTGATACTGTTGCATGTTGTTTGGGGTGTTGATGCATGTAGTGCTATGCGGTTAGAAAAGAAAGAAAGAAAAAGATAGTCAGACTGCTCTGAGGAGGATGTAATCAATTGTTCATGCCAAAGTGATTGGTTGAAAGTTGAAACTTGAAACATGCTTTTTAGTGGATTAGTTTGACATAACTGTCATGCCTCAGTGTGTTAGAGCCTTGGAATCGGAGGGCATAGCCGTGGCCTGGAGGTGCCTGAGGGCCGATGAACGATGAAGGTCCACTGGGCGTGCGCATCTTGCCGGTGTTGTGGGGTGACAGGGGAGGAAGAGAAGAGCTTGGGGAAAATGGCCTAATATTATTGGTTGCTTGAGTTTGTCCGTACGGACCTCTCTGTATATTACGGAAAGTGCTAGTCCTAATTATCTTGCTAAAGGAAGCTTATCCTACTAAGAATTGACTTCTTTCAATCAGGGTGCTTAGTTCCAGTACTGTTTGTGTATAACCTTTCAGTCTATCCATCCTTGGTGTTAGTTGGACAACAACATTGGGATTGGTTTTGATATTTGTGCTTTTAAGAACAGTGATTTGAAACCCCTCTTTAGACCTCATATTAAATGACCAACACGTTGAAGACCTGGGTGGGTTTGCTATTTGCCTTTGCAGCATAAGCAATGTGCTCAGGAAATGTCAAGGTGGTGATTGTTAATGGCTAATCCACCCCTTTTCTTTTGCTTGACTTGTTGGGTTGATGATCCACTGATTAAGTCCATGGCTCCAATCCTTTGAAATGGTTTCTTCTAAGGCATGATGAGCTGATTACTGTCACGAGCTGTTCTATTTTGGCCCTTTGCTGGGTTGTTGTTTTGTACTAACTCTCTGCAGCATTCAATGCATTTGCTCACTTTGCCTCAACACATTGAAAATGTTCTAAAAAGGCTTATAGATGTTTTATTGAAACTGATATTTCTGTTATTTGAAGTTCATAACATAATTTCAACTTTTGGCTAGGGTGTCTGCCGGTACTGGACACCAGAAGTAAAACAACTAATATCAGAACTTTCTAAGGTTGCAACGGATAAAGAATCAATATTGAAAGGCATTCTTCAGAAACTGATTCAACGCTTTATTGAGCATCACAGCAAGTGGAGACAGTTGGTGTCTGTGTCTGCTGGTAACACTGCATCTGATGTTATTTTATTTCATTCTGTGCCCCATTGTTAGCAACTTAGTTCGACCAAATTCCTTATTGCTCCTTGTTAGTTTTCACTGTACTCCCGATCTGCTATGGCAGTTAATTGCTTCTACTAAAAAATTGGTTGTAGTTGTATGTTTCTGGCATTATATTGCCAGCTGCTGGGCAGCAACAAGGGTGATATCACATTTAAGGGATAGATGGATTTTTTGAGAGAATGTTACTAGTTTTGCATACTCTCTGAATCAACTGATCACCTTTCTACATATATAGAACTATTTAGCTTGTGCACCGCAGGAAAGATGTATTCTTCTGTATGAATTATGGTGCTAAATCTTTATGGACATAAGGACATATAAGTAGAATGATGTTTGTCACAAAAGCTCACTAGATATTATGTTGGTTTTATCATGCAGAGATTGATGTTTTGGTTAGTCTTTCTATTGCGGGTGATTATTTTGAGGGGCCAACATGCTGTCCAACTATCAGAGAATTGTGTGGTCCAGATGATACTCCTACTTTCCATGCAAGAAATCTTGGGCATCCCATTATTCGAAGTGATTCGTTAAGCATGGGTTCATTTGTACCAAATAACATTAACATGGGTGGGCCAGGAAATGCCAGCTTTATTGTTCTTACTGGTCCAAATATGGGTGGTAAATCAACTCTCCTGCGTCAAGTTTGTCTTACCATAATATTGGCACAGGTAATCCACTATCTTATATTGACACAGTTATTCCACCATCATAACTGTCAATGCTGCTTGTTAACTGCTCTCATGCTTTGACAGATTGGAGCAAATGTTCCGGCGGAAAACCTTGAGCTTTCTCTTGTTGACCGTATCTTTGTTCGCATGGGAGCAAGGGATCATATTATGGCTGGAAAAAGTACATTCTTGGTGGAGCTCATGGAGACTGCTTCCGTGCTTGTAAGATTTCTCTTTCAGATATGAATGGCTGTCACAGTTTTCATGTTTGCTTATCTATTTATTACTTCTGTTATGACTTTTGCTTCAGTCGTCAGCTACCAAGAATTCTCTTGTGGCTTTAGATGAGCTTGGGCGGGGCACATCGACTTCTGATGGACAAGCTATTGCGTACGTTCAATTAAAGATCATATCATTGAGTTGTTATGTCCTCTTGACATTATTTATCATTTTGTTACCTCATTTACTATCACAACTCTGAGATGATTGATTTGCTGCCTTATGGACTATAACAGGGCATCTGTTCTAGATTATCTAGTTCATCGTGTGCAGTGTCTAGGCTTGTTTTCTACCCACTACCATAAGTTAGCAGTGGAACATGAGGATGGCAAGGTAAAGTGTCCATATCATGCTTTGAATTCAACCATATACAGGTGTTAACCTGTGTATTTGAATACCTCATATTGTAGGTATCACTTTGCCATATGGCATGCCAAGTAGGCACTGGAGAAGGAGGTTTGGAAGAAGTGACTTTCCTTTACAGATTAACAGCTGGTTCATGTCCCAAAAGCTATGGCGTGAATGTTGCTCGATTAGCAGGTTATTTCCAAGCCAGTATTTTTGTTTTTGCAGTGCACTTACTCAAATTTGAATGCTCTTTTTGCCTGAGGCTTTACTAAGTTAGCACAAAAGGAAACACTAAGTGCTGCATGCTCATTTTGTTTTCTCCATCCAGGAATACCTGCATCAGTGCTTCAAAGGGCTAATGAGAAGTCAATTGACTTTGAGGCTAATTATGGGAAACGCCGCTGTGCAACTAAAGATAAGGCGATCTGTACACAGGAGGATAACTTTGCTACCATTAAGGATTTGTTCTGTGTTGTGAAGGCAGGGAATCATCAAGAAGATCAGGCAACAAGCTTAAGCAGGATTCGTGAAGTACAGATGCGTGCCAGGGAGATTGCATGACCCATTTAATCAGAGATCAGGCATCAAATTGACTATGGAAGCATAGTCAGTTTGCATGACCCATTTAATCAGAGGAGATTGCCCCAGTTTTTCTTCTTTTGCCTACTTGGCGGCCCTTTTGGATTGGCATCATTTTGAAAATGCAGTATTGTCAAGCTACGGAGTATGAAGCATCACAGGAGTATTGAGGCAATGGGGCAGGACATGGTTTTGCAGCGGTGAGATATGATTCGCATGGAGCTTACGAAAAGGCCAAGGGTGGCCACCTGGCCTGCCTGCACAATTTTGAAGCCAAGGAGGGTGCTTAGTTTAGTATGCCCAACTGAGTGACTAGAGGGAAGGAAATGTTGCTCTAACTGTAGCATAATCTCTGCGAAGTATGTAATTGGGTAGTAGATGGTCAGAGACTCAGAGTCGTGTATATAGCTACTGAAAATCTAACTACGTTGGTCAGCTAATCCAAGCACCAGCATCTCGAAACTACCATGCAGCCGATACATAGCAGCCGAACATTGGACGATGCGTGATCTAACCACTGGCCTCCACTTTGTCCAACGCCTCCACTTTGCCAGCATCTAAGGGCAATACCCAAAAAGATGTCATTTGTCCATGGACATGGTCGGACGTGTCTGCGGACAGCGATTGGGTGCTCAGCCACCTAATGTTGTCACTTATTTCTCCCCCATTTTATCACTTCAAATACAAAATTTAGACATGGTTTGGATATATTACAAGCTAACTAGATACAAATTATGTTAACTAAACCTTCTAAAACCTACTCCCTTTGTAAACTAACATAAGAGCGTTTAGATCACGAGCTAAATGCTCTTATGTTAGTTTACAAAGGGAGTACATGATGAGCTGGGCATGATTTTGAGTGCATGTATAGAAGCCGGCTCCAATGTCATCGCTCTAGCCGTGGGCGTTGCCCAAGCCCTCGTGGGATCCGTCCTTGGTCGTTGTGTCATGCTCATGTTGCCCAAGCCGTCGTGTGATCTGTCCCTGGTTGATGTGTCAGGCTCATGTTGTAGGTTCTGAGTGTTTTTTTGCAGATCCCTCAATAGGATATCTGCCAGAAGAGTAGATCGGATGGTAATAGTGACAGAGTTTACCAGGTTTAGGCTCTTGATATATGACGTAATATGTATTCCTGCTAGTGTATTTTAATTGTATAGGGTTACATAGATCAAGGGGCTGAGCAAAGTTCTTAGGTTCTATTTGTCTATATTTAACTAGCCTCACGCTGGATTATATGGCTACCGGGGCCTAAGGTTATAGGTACTAAGTTGGTTAGGAAGAGTCCTCCGGGCGTTGGTTGTCTTGTCGTGTACTCCAAGCCTTCCTAGCCAAGCCTTCCTAGCCCATCTGGTTGTAAGACCATGGGCTTGGTTGATTAGCCCATGAGTTACCGACCTAGGGGCTCCAGGCTGATTTCTGCTAGGGCGAGGCAACCTTGGCCGTAACACCGTCAGTAGCCTCCGAATTGATCCTCGAATCCGACTTCTTTCTGAGCGGGGCCGATTTGCTCGTGCGGCCCGCGCAAGCTTGTTGAAGTCAAAACTGACTCTCCTCTTCTGGAATTGTTGATGTAGATAGCTGATCTCCACAACGAAGTCATCTCGAAAAGTAGGCTCCCGTAGGCCGGTTTCCCGCGGAGTAGTCGTGAAATCTATTGGAAGCAGAGCCCAAGTCCTAGAGAGAGACTGGACCAGACTCGACTTCAATCGGTCGAACCAGACCATATTGGTCAGGCCAACAACATGAGGCGCTTGTGGGTTCTTGGGACCCACTCGTGCCACGTCCTGTTAGTCATTATGACATCCGCTCGTGCCACGTCCTGCCAGTCATTATGACATGACTAGACGACACGTTTCAGGTACCGGTGCCATTAATAGAAATGCCTCGACCTTCACGCGTTTTAAGCGTGGTTAGTGGTGAATGAGTAGCCCAAACCCACCGCATGTCACGACATTACACCCGCTGCTTCCTATCCCGCAGGGATTCATAAAGAAGAAAAACCCACCGAGTGAGACACGTGCCTAGTTTCTCCTCTTTCATCCATCTCTCTCAAGCACCCTGCCGCCATTGCTGCTGATGCCTAAGCTCCACTGCTTGCTCCACCTCGCTCACCAACGCACGTGCACCATTGATGGCTCCCAAATCGAGCAACACATGGGCGGCAAAGAGTGACATATGGGGAAAAGGACACCACCGACAAAGGACCTGCCGTACCCAAAGGCAAGCTCAAGGCGGCTTCCGACACCAAGGGCAAATGGATGCCCTCCACCGCCACTGCTGGGCGCCTCCAGCACCTCACCGAGATTGACCATCTTCTGCCGCCAGGGTTTGTTGACTGGAGGTCACTGGTAACGGAGGACGAGGACAGGGAGACTATCGTCGAGTCCCACCCATGCCCGTGTGGAGAAGAGCGGGTATGCTTGATACGTCCATTTTGCATCGTGTTTTTCTACTGTTATTTATAATGTTTTTATCCATTATAACACTTTTGTGGAGTAATTCTAATGCCTTTTTTTCTAGGAATATGCAAGGTTAACACAAAGAGGGAGAATACCGACAGCTAGAATTTTGGACCTGAAAAAGCTATGTCAGAGATACCTATTCTGCACATCTCCAAATGAGCTGAAATTTCACGGAGAATTATTTTGGAATATATAAAAAACATTGGAGAAAAGAAATACCAGAGGGGCCACCTAGGTGCCTACTAGGCACCAGGGCGCGCCACTCCCTCCAAGCACGCACTGGTGGGTAGTGGGCTTCCTGGCCCACCTCCGGTGCCCATCTTCCGGTACATAAGGTCTTTTGACCTAGAAAAAATAAATAAGAAGAGGACTTTCGGGATGGAGAGCGTGGCCGTCTCGAGGCGGAACTTGGGCAGGAGCACTTTTGCTCTCTAGCGGAGCGATTTCGTCAAGGATACTTCCCTCCGGGAGGGGGAAATCGAAGCTATCATCATCACCAACAACCCTCTCACCGCGGGAGGGTCAATTTCCATCAACATCTTCACCAGTATCATCTCATCTCAAAACCCTAGTTCATCTCTTGTGTTCAATCTTTGTATCAAAACCACAGATTGGTACCTGTGGGTGACTAGTAGTGTTGATTACATCTTGTAGTTGATGCTAGCCGGTTATTTGGTGGAAGATTATATGTTCAAATCTATCATGATATTTAATACCCCTATGATCTTGAGCATGAATATATTTTGTGAGTAGTTAGTTTGGTTCTTGAGGACATGGGAGAAGTCTCGTCATAAGTAATCATGTGAATTTGATATTCGTTTGATATTTTGATGATATGTATGTTGTGATTCCCTTAGTGGAGTTATGTGAACATCGACTACATGACACTTCACCATATTTTGGCCTAAGGGAATGCATTATGGAGTAGTTATTAGAAGACGGGTTGCTAGAGTGACAGTAACTTAAACCCTAGTTTATGCGTTATTTCGTAAGGGGTTGATTTGGATCCATATGTTTAATGCTATGGTTGGATTCTATCTTAATTCTTCTTTCGTAGTTGCGGATTCTTGCGAGAGAGATTAATCATAAGTGGGAGGCTTGTTCAAGTAAGAACATCACCCAAGCACCGGTCCACCCGCATATCAAATTATCAAAGTAGCGAACGCATCAAACCAACATGATGAAAGTGACTAGATGAAATTCCCGTGTGTCCTCAAAACGCTGTGCTTGCTATAAGAGATTGTTTTGGCCTGTCCTTTGCTACAAAAAGGATTGGTACTACCTTGCTGCACCTATTGTTACTATTGCTACTTGTCACTTGTTACAAATTATCTTTCTATCAAACTACCCGCTATCGACAATTTCAGTGCTTGCAGAAATTACCTTGCCGAAAATCGCTTGTCATTTCCCTCTGCTCCCCGTTGGGTTCGACACTCTTACTTATCGAAAGGACTATGATTGATCCCCTATACTTGTGGGTCATCAAGACTCTTTTCTGGTGCCGTTGCTGAGGAGTGAAGCGCTCTTGGTAAGTGGAAATTGGTAAGGAAAATGTTATACTACGTGCTGAAATTTATTGTTACATGTCACTATGGAGAACAACCCTTTGAGGGGCTTGTTCGGGGTATCTTCA
Organism: Triticum dicoccoides; assembly: GCF_002162155.2. Lineage (NCBI taxonomy): Eukaryota > Viridiplantae > Streptophyta > Magnoliopsida > Poales > Poaceae > Triticum > Triticum dicoccoides. The sequence goes on from NC_041388.1 coordinate 361,989,727, forward strand.
CCTCGACTGGAAACACAAAGAGTTGCCCCTAAACCTACTGCACCTACTGAAAATATTGGTTATGAAATTCCTTCGGGTATGATAGAGCAACTGCTAGCTAATCCTTATGCAGGAGATGAAACGAAGTATCCTGATATGCATTTGATACATGTGGATGAAATTTGTGGATTGTTTAAGCTTCCAGGTTTACCCGGAGAAGAGGTTAATAAGAAGGTTTTCCCTTTAACTTTGTGGGTAAAAACATTGACATGGTATAGGCTATGTGATGATATTGGAGCTTGGAACCGGAACCGGTTGAAAATGTAATTTCACCAAAAGTTCTATCCTATGCATCTAGTTCATCGTGATCGGAATTATACATATAATTTTTGGCCTCGTGAAGGAGAAAGTATAGCTCAAGCTTGGGGGAGGATTAAGTCAATGTTATATTCATGCCCCAATCATGAGCTCTCAAGAGAAATTATTATACAGAATTTTTATGCCCGACTTTCTCGTAATGATCGATCCATGCTCGATACTTCTTGTACTGGTTCTTTTATGAAGAAGACTGTTTAACTTAGATGAGATCTCTTGGAAAGAATTAAACACAACTCTAAAGATTGGGAACTCGACGAAGGTAAGGATTCAGGTATAAAACTTGAGTTTGATTGTGTTAAAACTTTTATGCATACCGATGCTTTTCACAAGTTTAGCACTAATTATGAACTTGACTCTGAGATAGTAGCTTCTTTTTTTTGAATCATTTGCTACTCATGTTGATAACCCTAAGGAGAAGTGGTTTAAATATCATCCCCCTATTAAAGAAAATATTGAGGAACCAGTTATAGTTAAGGATGAAACTATCATTTACAATGTTGATCCTGTTGTGCCTACTGCTTATATTGAAAAACCACCTTTCCCTATTAGGATAAAGGAACATGCTAGGTTTCAACCATGGTTAACAAAAGTAATATTAAAGTACCTAGATCCTCTGAACAAATTAAAGTAGAACCTAGTGTTGTTATGGTTAAAGATCTCTTGGTCGATAATATTGATGGGCATGCAGGGCCGGGCCCACAGTTGTACAAACTGTGCGGCCCGCACAGGGCCCATAAATTTCAGGCCCCCCAAATTTTTAAATAAGCCTAGTATGTATTTCTGAAAAAAACTACTCCTGCACAATGGGCCTCTCATGGCGTTGGGCCGATCCAGCGCGTCCGCAAATCTCCTGATCGACCGATCGGAAACAGGATCATAGGTGCCCTAAAAAATAGGAAACGGGATCATCGGGAGTATCGGATCGATCTCAAAAGGCAAAATCACAAAACCACCCGCGTCTACGTCGCTACAGCCTATAGGAAGCAGAATCGTCGCGTCACCAGCGACGCTCTCAGGCCACCGCTGGATTGAAAATGGGATCGTCGGATTGATCAGCGACCATGACAGTTCCAACAAGAGGAGGAGATCACGATTTGCTCATTCCCAACGCATTTCTCCTCAAGTTTCAATGATAGGCAAAATCCTCTTTCTATAATCCCCGGGTTAATCTATTTTTCTTCAGTCAATTTGACTCTGTAGTCTTCTTATAACCCTATTCTCCATAAAATTGAAGGGAAAAGGGAGATATAGGGGTCCAAAGACAAGGGGATTACCTAGCAGCAGAGTGGTCCAAGGGCAAAGTCAGCAAGGGGATCGCATGCCTAACTTAATCCTTCTGGTTATTTTGTTTCAATTTAATGCCATAATTCATGTGTTGTTTGTGTGCTAAGATTTCATCTAGAAAAGTAGCTAAGCTTTGTTGGACATTTATTTGAAGATTGCTTACTGCCCCTGCTGCGCGGTAGAAAAGTAATTCAAGCTAAGAACAAGTTTTTCAATGAATAAGTGTGATTCTTGATATATTATATTTCTATGTAACACATTATAGCCTATATATTACTATTATAGGTCTATTTTTCTAGTGTGCTAGGCCTTGTTTTAGAGTTTGGCACAGGGCCCCATATTTTGTCAGCCCGGCCCTATGGGCATGTTATTTATTTCTGTGATGAAGCTGCTAGAATTGCCAAACCTGATACTAAAGATACGAATAAGCATGTTGTTGGCATGCCTGTTGTCTCAGTTAAAATAGGAAATCATTGCTATCATGGTTTATGTGATTTGGGTGCTAGTGTGAGTGCTATTACTTTTACCTTATATCAAGAAATTAAGAATGATATAGCACCCGCTGAAATAGAGGATATTGATGTAACTATTAAGCTTGCAAATAGGGACCCCATCACACCACTTTGGATTGTTAGAGATGTTGAAGTCTTGCGTGGGAAAATAAAATATCCCACAAAATTTTCTAGTTCTTGGTTCACCACAAGATGATTTTTGTCCCATAATATTTGGTAGACCTTTCTTGAACACTGTAAATGCTAAGATAGATTGTCATAAACAAACGACCAATGTTAATTTTGGTGATGTGTCTCATGAGTTTAATTTCTCTAAGTTTCGTAGACAACCTCATGATAAAGAGTTACCTAGTAAGGATGAAATAATTGGTATTTCTTCTATCTCCGTACCTCCTACTGATCCACTAGAACAATATTCGCTAGACCATGAAAATGATATGCACTTGCATGAAAGAAATGAAATAGATAAAATATTCTTTGAACAACAACCTATCCTTAAGCACAATTTACCTGTTGAAACTCTAGGAGGTCCTCCTCCACCTAAAGGTGATCTTGTGTTTGAATTAAAGCAATTTTCTGACACTCTGAAATATGCTTATCTTGATGAGAAAAAGATATATCATGTTATTATTAGTGCTAACCTTACAGAACATGAAGAAAAGAGATTACTAAAAATTCTGAGGAAGCACCATGCTGCTATTGGATATACTCTTCATGATCTTAAGGGCATTAGTCCATCTCTCTGTCAACACAATATTAATATGGAACCTTATGTTAAACCCGTTGTTGATCATCGACAACAATTGAATCGTAAGATGAAAGAAGTGGTAAAAACTGAAATATTAAAGCTTCTGGAAGCAGGTATAATCTATCTTATAGCTGATAGTAGATGGGAAAGTCCTGTTCATTGTGTCCCTAAGAACGAAGGTATTGCTGTTGTTCCCAATGATAAAAATGAACACATTCCACAAAGAATAGTGAGTGGCCATAGAATGGTAATTGATTTTAGAAAATTAAACAAAGCAACTAGAAAAGATCATTACCCTTTGCCTTTCATTGATCAAATATTAGAAAGATTATCTAAGCACCCACACTTTTGCTTTCTTGATGGATATTCAGGTTTCTCTCAAATACCTGTATCACAACCTGATCAAGAGAAAGCTACTTTTACTTGTTCTTTTGAAACTTATGCTTATAGGCGTATGCCTTTTGGTTTATGTAATGCACCTGCTACCTATCAAAGATGTATGATTGATATATTCTCTGACTTTTGTGAAAAGATTGTTGAGGTTTTCATGGATGATTTCTCCGTTTATGGAACTTCTTTTGATGATTGATTAAGCAACCTTGATCGAGTTTTGTAGAGATGTGAACAAACTAATCTTGTCTTGAATTGGGAGAAGTGCCACTTTATGGTGAACGAAGGCATTGTCTTAGGGCATAAAATTTCTGAGCGAGGTATTGAGGTGGATAAAGCTAAAGTTGATGCAACTGAGAAAATGCCATGTCCTAAAGACATTAAAGGTATTCATAGTTTCCTTGGTCATGTTGGTTTCTATAGGAGGTTTATTAAAGAGTTCTCTAAAATTTCTAGGCCTCTCACTAATATCTTGCAAAATGATGTTCTATTTGTTTTTGATAATTATTGTGTAGAAGCCTTCGAAACACTTAAGAAATCCTTAACTTCTGCACCTATTGTTCAACCACCTGATTGGAACTTACCTTTTGAAATTATGTGTGATGCTAGTGATTATGTTGTTGGTGCTGTTCCAGGACAACGAGTTGATAAGAAACTAAATGTTATCCATTATGCTAGTAAAACCCTAGACAATGCCCAAAGAAATTATGCTATTACTGAAAAAGCATTTTTAGCAGTTGTGTTTGCTTGTGATAAATTCAGATCTTACATTGTTGATCTAAAGTAATTGTTCATACTGATCATGCTGCTATTAAATACCTTATGGAAAACAAAGATGCTAAACCTAGACTTATTAGGTGGGTTCTCTTGCTACAAGAATTTGACTAGCATAATGTTTTATCCTAGACTACATTGTTGATCTAAAGTAATTTTGCATCGTGTTTTCCTACTTTTTTATAGTGTTTTTATCCATTATAACACTTTATAGAGTAATTCTAATGCATTTTCTATCATAATATGCAAGGTTTACACAAAGAGGGAGAATACCGACAGCTGGAATTCTGGACTGAAAAAGCTATGTCAGAGATACCTATTCTGCACATCTCCAAATGAGCTGAAATTTCATGGAGAATTATTTTGTAATATATAAAAAATATTTGAGAAAGGAAATACCGGAGGGGGCCACCCAGGTGCTCACTAGGCACCAGGTCGCCACCCCCTCCAGGCGTGCCCTGGTGGGTAGTGGGCTCCCTGGCCCACCTCTGGTGCCCATTTTCTGGTACATAAGGTATTTTGACCTAGAAAAAAAACCCAGGAGAGGACTTTCAGGACGGAGCGCCACCATCTCGAGGAGGAACTTGGGCACACGCACTTTTGCTCTCCGGCGGAGTGATTCCGCGGGGGATACTTCCCTTCGGGAGGGGGAATTCAAAGCTATTGTCATCACCAACAACCCTCTCACCGTGGGAGGGCCAATCTCCATCAACATCTTCACCAGCACCATGTCATCTCAAAAACCTAGTTCATCTCTTGTGTCCAATCTTTGTATCAAAACCTCAAATTTGTACATGTGGGTGACTAGTAGTGTTGATTACATATTGTAGTTGATGCTAGTTGGTTATTTGGTGGAAGATTATATGTTCAGATCTGTCATGAGATTTAATACCCCTCTGATCTTGAGCATGAATATGTTTTGTGAGTAGTTAGTTTTGTTCTTGAGTACATGGGAGAAGTCTCGTCATAAGTAATCATGTGAATTTGATATTCGTTCGATATTTTGATGATATGTATGTTGTGATTTCCTTAGTGGTGTTATGTGAACGCCAACTACATGACACTTCACCATATTTGGGCCTAATGGAATGCATTGTGAAGTACTTATTAGATTATGGGTTGCTAGAGTGACAGAAACTTGAACCCTAGTTTATGCGCTATTTCGTAAGAGGTTGGTTTGGATCCATATGTTTAATGCTATGGTTAGATTTTATATAATTCTTCTTTCGTAGTTGCAGATGCTTGCAAGAGGGGTTAATCATAAGTGGGAGGCTTGTTCAAGTAAGAACAAAACCCAAGCACCGGCCCACCCATATATCAAATTATCAAAGTAGCGAACGCGAATCAAACCAACATGATGAAAGTGACTAGATGAAATTCCCGTGTGTCCTCAAGAACGATTTACTTACTATAAGAGATTGTTTTGGCCTTTCATTTGCTACAAAAAGGATTGGGCTACCTTGCTGCACCTATTGTTACTAGTGCTACTTGTTACTTGTTACAAATTATCTACCTATCAAACTACCTGTTAACGACAATTTTAGTGCTTGCAGACATTACCTTGCTGAAGACCGCTTGTCATTTCCTTTTGCTCCTCATGGGTTCGACACCGTTACTTATCGAAAGACTACGATTGATCCCCTATACTTGTGGGTCATCAAGACTCTTTCCTGGTTCCATTCCTGGAGTGAAGCGCTCTTGGTAAGTGGAAAGGAAAAAAAATTATATTACATGCTGAAATTTACTGTCACTTGTTACTATGGAAAACAATCCTTTGAGGGGTTTGTTCGGGGTATCTTCACCTCAACCGAAAGCACAAAGAGTTGCTCCTCAACCTACTGCACCTACTAAAAATATTGGTTATGAAATTCCTTTGGGTATGATAGAACAACTGCTAGCTAATCCTTATGAAGGAGACGGAACGAAACATCCTGATATGCATTTGATACATGTGGATGAAATTTGTGAATTGTTTTAGCTTGCAGGTTTGCCCGGAGATGAAGTTAAGAAGAAGGTTTTCCCTTTATGTTTGGTGGGACAAGCATTGACATGGTACACACTATGTGATGATATTGGAGCTTGGAATTGGAATCGATTGAAATTGTAATTTCACCAAAAAAATTATCCTATGCATCTAGTTCATCATGATCGGAATTATATATATATATAATTTTTGGCCTCGTGAAGGAGAAAGTATTGCTCTAGCTTGGGGGACGCTTAAATCAATGTTATATTCATGCTCCAATCATGAGCTCTCAAGAGAAATTATTATACAGAATTTTTATGCTCGGCTTTCTCGCAATGATCAATCCGTGCTCGATACTTCTTGTATTGGTTCTTTTACGATGCAGACTATTGAATTCAAGTGGGATCTTTTGGAAAGAATTAAACACAACCCTAAAGATTGGGAACTCGATGAAGGTAAAGAGTCAGGTATTAAGCTTCAGTTTGATTGTGTTAAATATTTTATGAATACAGATGTTTTTCACAAGTTTAGCACTAAATACGGACTTGACTCTGAGATAGTATCCTCTTTTTGCGAATAATTTGCTACTCATGTTGATCTCCCTAAGGAGAAGTGGTTTAGATATCATCCTCCTATTATAGAAAAGATTGAGGAACCAGTTACAGTTAAAGATGAAACTAACATTTACAATGTTGATCCACTTGTGCCAACTGCTTATATTGAAAAACTACCTTTCCCTGTTAGGATAAAGGAAAGTCTTAACCATGGTTAACAAAAGCAATATTAAAGTACCTAGACCCTCCAAACAAATTAAAGTAGAACCTAGTATTGCTATGGTTAAAGATCTCTTGGTCGATAATATTGATGGGCATGTTATTTATTCTAGTGATGAAGTTGCTAGAATTGCCAAACCCGATACTAAAGATAAGAATAAGCCAGTTATTGGCATGCCTGTTGTCTCAGTTAAAATAGGAGATCATTTCTATCATGGTTTATGTGATTTGGGTGCTACTGTGAGTGCTATTCCTTTTACTTTATATCAAGAAATTATGAATGATATAGTACCTGCTGAAATAGAAGATATTGATGTTACTATTAAACTTGCAAATAGGGACACCATCACACCACTTGGGATTGTTAAAGATGTTGAAGTCTTGTGTGGGAAAATAAAATACCCTACTAATTTCGTTCCTCGTTCCGCACAAGATGATTTTTGTCCCATAATATTTGGTAGACCTCTCTTGAATATTGTTAATGCTAAGATAGATTGCCATAAAGAAATGGTCAGTGTCAACTTTGGTGATGTGTCTCATGAGTTTATTTTTTCTAAGTTTTGTAGACAACCTCATGATAAACAATTACCTAGTAAGGATGAAATAATTGGTGTTGCTTCTATTGCCGTACCCCCACTGATCCACTAGAACAATATTTGCTAGACCATGAAAATGATATGCACATGCATGAAAGAAATGAAAATAGATACAATATTCTTTGAACAACAACCTATCCTTAAACACAATTTGCCTGTTGAAACTTTAGGAGGCCTTCCTCCACCTAAAGGCGATCCTTTGTTGAATTAAAGCAATTGCCTGACACCTTAAAATATGCTTATCTTGATGAGAAAAGATATATCCTGTTATTATTAGTGCTAACCTTACAGAACATGAAGAAAAGAGATAATCAAATTTTTTGAGGAAGCACCGTCTTGCTATTGGATATACTCTTCATGACCTTAAGGGCATTAGTCCCACTCTCCGTCAACACAATATTAACATGGAACCTGATGCTAAACCCTTTGTTCATCATCAACGATGATTGAATCATAAAATGAAAGAAGTGGTAAGAACTGAAATACTAAAGCTTCTGGAAGCAGGTATAATCTATCCCATAGCTGATAGTAGATGAGTAAGTCCTATTCATTGTGTCCCTAAGAAAGGAGGTATTACTGTTGTTCCTAATGATAAAAATGAACTCACTCCACAAAGAATTGTGACAGGCTATAGAATGGTAATTTATTTTAGAAAATTAAACAAAGCTACTAGAAAAGATCATTACCCTTTGCCTTTCAAGATTTTCAAAGCACACACACTTTTGCTTTCTTGATGGATATTCTAGTTTCTCTCAAATACCTATTGTCGGTGTCAAAACTGGTAGACCTCGGGGTAGGGGGTCCCGAGCTGTGGATCTAGAATCGATGGGGAACAAGGCTCGATGAACACGGTGTTTACCTAGGTTCGGGCCCTCTCAAAGAGGTAATACCCTACGTCCTGCTTGATTGCATTGGATGTACAATATGGTTAGAGAGTAGATCTACCTCGAGATCAATATGAGCTAAACCCTAAGGTGATGAGGTGATGAATATAGCTCTAGTCCTAAAGACTACAAACCTCAGTTTATATAGACACTGGTAGGGTTAGGGTTACCGGAGGTAGATTACAATAAGGGGTAAAGGGATCCTGCCTATCATTGCCTTGGAGGGCACACCACGGCTTCATTGACCTCCTGTTGATGTACGACTTCAGAAGTCCGGCCCACATTGCATGGGCCGGCTCTCTGAGGACCCCTTAGTCCATGACTCCCTGAGTAGCCCCTGAACTAGCCTCCAACACCGGGGATTGTGTCCGGCATCCGCACACCAGATATATTTTGGCTTGCGAGGTGAGTCTTCAATATAGTCTGCACACGTTTGGGGTCACGAGGTGCCCGGAATCTGAAACGTCCATTTTACTTAGACCTGAATGAAAAAAGAAAGGTCGGTCAAGTGTGAATAGTGTCTTTGACTGACATCTTTTTCTCCTTCAGCGGAGGGCCGCGACTGGTCATAACTCTATGCGGTAGGCTATTCTTGATGCACGGGTTGTGGCCGACCCCTTATTGGCATGTCTCGTCAAGGTGGAGATCGTGCTCCATTTTTTCAGGGATATGATCAATGATCTCGTCTCCCCATTTGCACATAAAGTTACAAGATTATCGGGAAGTGGAGAAGCCTACGACGTGAAAAGAGGGACTTGTTGTCCTTCCGTGGCTTATAAAGAGGGGAAGCCGCAATCCGCTACCCACGCCTTCTCCCACCTTCCACTGCTTCTTACACAATCCTTCAGAGCTCCAGTGCCCAATCTCTCTGCTTCACCGTGAATCCCACCCCGCTCACCCCCGCCATGGCCGGATCTAGTGCCAACGGGAAGTGGGATGCCTACATCGTCACCAAAAGCGACATCCCAAAGTTGAACCAAGCCGACTACTTGTCAGCCAACATCGCCCATCGGGCCCCTGAACAGGGCCAGATCATCCCCACGCCTAGGCCGGGCGAAAGGGTTGGGTTCCTCCCGCATTTCCTCAGAGGGCTTGGGTTCCCTTTACACCCCTTCATAAGGGGGTTGATGTTCTTTTTTGGGTTAGATTTTCATGATCTAGCCCCCAACTCCCTCCTCCACATCTTGACCTTCATCATTTTCTGTGAAGCGCTCCTTTGGGTCTAACCGCACTTTGGCCTATGGCTGAAGGTGTTCAACGTCAAGCCCAAGGTGGTGGGCGGCGACCATGCAGACTGCGGCGGGGCCATGATGAGCAAGCTGACATGGGTCCCGTGGCTGGAGGGCAAGTTTATCGACACCGTTAAGGTGTGGCAAAAGGAATGGTTCTACATTACAGAGCCAAGGGATGCCACCTCACTGGTAGAAAAAGGGCCTATAGTTCCGGTTCGTAAGGGCCTTTAGTCCCGGTTCCTGAACCGGGACTAAAGTGTCGGTACTAATGCCCTGTACCTTTAGTCCCGGTTCAATCCAGAACCGGGACTGATGGGCCTCCACGTGGGCAGTGCACAGAGCCCAGGCAGGAGACCCTTTGGTCCCGGTTGGTGGCACCAACCGGGACCAATAGGCATCCATGCGTCAGCATTTCTGTGGCTGGGGTTTTTGTTTTTTTT
>NC_041388.1:362000076-362024534 GCF_002162155.2 Triticum dicoccoides
AATTTAGGTGTTTCATATATTGTGTTAGCTAGCTATAATTAATAGAGAGAAGTGTCCTCTCTTATGTCCGTGCTTCGTCGACGCTACGTACTATACATACGTATAGAGAGGACTAGACACGCTAGTTAGCTAGTAAGCAAACGAAGGAAACAGAAGATCGTCATGAACATATATGCATACAGAGAGAAGTGATATCGACCACCTCTCCTTCTCCGAGAGATTGGTCGAACAACAAGTTCTCGTATATCTATCCGACACTACTAGCTACATATATACAATAATTATCTCTTACAAATATAATCATACAGACTCATGGTCCACATAGTATTCTCCGTCTTCAGCGATCACTTGGTCAAGAAAGAATGCCGCCAATTCCTCTTGAATTGCTCGCATGCGAGCTGGTGCTAGGAGTTCACCCCGATTCCGAAACATCTAATTTGAAGAAGGGGGTCAATACATATATATATGAATGAATGAAACTCAATACAAATGATGGTAATAAAATAAAATTGTGAATGTTGTTATTTACGTACTTCATATTGTTCGTCAGAGTACCCGCCCCGCTCACAGGTCGTGTGGCGGATGGACTCGCAGACGTAGTATCCACAGAAATCATTCCCTTTTTCCTGCCACAACCACTTTACAAGAAATAGAGGTCAATCAAACTGATAAGCAAGAATGCTAAATGGTATTGATGAAACTAGCGCTTGAATCACTAGGAGATGCGCGGAACATGCTACTATAGTACTTACTTTCGGGTGTCTAAATTCCAGCTCCTTCGTCAGTCCCGGAACTTTTCTGGTGAATTTTCTCCAAACCCTGCCGGACAAAGAAAACAATTACTTGATATCAGGAAATGAACAAAGTTGCTAATATGGTGGATAATGATCGATTTAACTTACTTCTTGAGGATTTCAGTCATGTCCGCATACTCCTGGGGATCTTTTCGTTTAGAGTCCAAGACGGTTACTACTCCCTGCTCAAGCCTAATCTCTAGGAGAATATAGTGGAAACTGCACACGCATGCATAACTCATCAATTACATTACTATAACCTGGACTAATATATAAGGGAAACCGAATATGCACAAGACAGTAACACTCACTTGAAGTTGTAAGGAAAGAGTATTATATCTTTGTTTTCATTTTTTTGAATGATCGTAGCAAGTTGGCCTCGGTATCTCCGGGACGATGTTAAACCTCAGTTGCATCTATGAGATATGTGTTAACGAACCCAATATCACCGATTTGTCTTTTCTTCAATTCGGCGATCTTCATTCTGCATAATATAGTGAGGATAATTATAAATACATGCAATGAAAGAGATGAGCTATATAGAGAGACTTAATGACAGAAGTAGTAGTACTTACAGACAGTAGCAGGTGATCGTTGTTTTATCGAGGGCCAATTGATTGAAAAACTGATAGAAATCCTCAAATAGAATAGGCAACAGTTCAATTCCAACGAGGTCATGCTCCGGTTTAACTCTCGCATACAAAGTACTCCTCCCCCCAGACTCTCTGCAGATTTTCAAGTACCAATCATGTAATCTTCGCATCATCGTTGTTAAAGATTTTTCATCTTTGATGAGAGGCTTCCCGTACTCGTATCTGTGTATCTGCACCTCCATGGGATCATAATGTACATCGTCGGGCAGGTAATCGTCAACATTGCCATAACCGGGCACCATCCTCGGATCGACGATGTCGCTAGGCACCTTGAGGGGGGGGGGGCACGATTGCTTCGCTTGTTCGCCGAGCTGGGCAATTTGTTTCCTAGCTGCTCGTCGTTCTTTCAGCCTTTGATCACTGACTGTACTTCCCGACCGCTCCGCTTCGGCCCATGTCTTTGCAATAATGCGCTCATAGTTGCCTTTCGGCGGAGACTTGGGTGGTTTTGCCAGGGCAGCCAGAGTGCGCTTCACTTTCACGGGATCTACCTTCTCCTCCGGAGGTGGATGTTTCTTTGCTCTCAATCCTTGAAACCAGTCATCCACTTCGGTTCGCGCAATCTCGGCGTTCTCCTCCGGGGTCCTCTCATATGGTAACTTCTGTGGAGTATTCAGAGAAGGACTGAATCTGTATGTCCTCCCGCCTCTGGTTGTACTGCTAGACACCGACTGAGCAGACAGAGCGGTTGTCTTCTTTACTTGCTTACGAGGCGGAGGAGAAGGACTACGACACGCCAGAGCAGCTGGAGCGGCGGCAGGTCTCTTCCGCCCTTGCTGACGAGGCGGAGAAGGAGGAGGCTGGCTGCTCGGGCGCGTCGGTGCAGGCGAAGAAGGAGGCGGAGTGCCGCCATGCGCCGGAGAAGGAGCTGGCCGAGGGCCTTGATCGTCACTCGCCGGAGGAGGAGGCGGTGGAGGAGGCGGAGTGCCCTGACTCGCCGGAGGAGGAGGAGGAGGCGGAGGCATCCAGTTCGGAAGGTTGACGAGCTCCTTCCGCCATAGGCATGGAGTCTTCAGAGCAGACCCCAGCCGAGTCTCCCCTTCACCGGTAGAGTGGTCAAGCTGGAGGTCCTCAAATCCCTCCGTTATTTCATCCACCATCACCCTAGCATATCCTTCTGGAATCGGCCGGCAGTGAAAAGTTGCGCCGGGTTCAGTAGGATAAACAGAGCCAACAGCTGCCTTGACCTTCAAATTCATCCATTGCGTCATAAGGTGGCAATTTTGAGACTCCGTGATAGCATCCACGGGATAGCTGGCAGGAGCCATCAAGGCATGCTCCGGCTAAAGCAGCTCGGTGGAAGCCACGCTGCTTCTGCGCTGAGATGGCGGGGTAGCTTCGGGGGAGGCTTCGACAGTACGTTTGCTGCGATTTGCTTCTCGTTCCTCTATCGCGTCTACCCTTGCTTGCAGCGCCTGCATTTGTGTCTGCTGCACTTTTTTCCTCCTCTCATGGGATTTGTAACCGCCTGCGTCCGGAAACCTAACCTTCCACGGAATGGAGCCTGGCGTGCCTCTTGTCCATCCAGGGTGCTTAGGATTCCCGAGGGCCATTGTGAGCTTGTTGTTCTCTCTGTCTAGAAAGAACTTCCCTTGTTGCGCTGCTTCGATATACTGCTTAAGCTTCCTGACTGGTATGTCCATTTGATCGTTCGTCCAAATGCACTTCTCTATTACAGGGTCCAAGGTTCCGCCAGTCCCGAAGAACCAAGTCCGGCAACGGTCTGGCCAGCTAATTGTCTCTGGTTCGATCCCTTTATCAACCAGTTCATTCTCAGTCTTGGCCCACTTAGGCCGGGCTACGAGGTAGCCACCTGACCCCGTGCGATGGTGAAGCATCTTCTTCGCAGCATTTTGCTTGTTTGTCGCCGACATCTTCTTACTCTTTTCCGATGTCTTGTGGGCCACAAATGCGGGCCAGTGATCTCTAATCTTCTCATATCTGCCCTTGAATTCTGGTGTCTCATTATTTTCGACAAACTTATTCAGCTCTTTCTTCCAACTCCCGAATAGTTCTGCCATCCTCTTAAGAGCAAAAGACTTGATTAATCGCTCTTTAACTGGGTTCTCTGGATTATCCTCTGGCGGTAGGGTGAAATTTGACTTCAGCTCAGTCCAAAGATCATTTTTTTGCATATCATTGACATAAGACACCTCAGGGTCTTCTGTAGCCGGCTTAAACCATTGCTGGATGCTTATCGGGATCTTGTCCCTAACCAGAACCCCACACTGAGCAACAAATGCATTCTTTGTCCGGAGGGGTTCAATCGGTTGGCCGTCGGGCGCGATTGCTATGATCTCAAACTTTTCATCCGAGCTCAACTTTTTCTTCGGGCCTCGTCTCTTTACCGAAGTTGTGCTCGATCCGGAGGGCTAGAAAAAAGAACAAAGACTTAATTAATATGTGTACATACCAAAACAATGAATGCATTAATCAGCTAGTCAGCATAGGCTTAACTAATATATATACCTGGCCGGACTCGGTTCGGTCACCGGAGCCGTCATCACGGTCTCCTTCTTGCACCGGCATTGGGTCACCGGAGCCGTCCTCATGTTCTTCTTCTTGCACCGGCATTAGGTCACCGTAGCCAGCTTCTTCACCCTCTCCTTCCAGACCATCGGTGTCGTTGAGAAACAACGAGACGACATCACTTCCTTCTGCGATTATGTCCCTCAACAACGCTTCTTTTGCTTCGTCTCGGGCGGTGTCCATAGTTTCTACAAATATTTACAACATGGCAATTATTATTCAAACATGACAGATGGATATATTAGTGCCAAACGTAGAACCAGCTACCTAATCATAGTAAGGAATCATATATATTAATTAGTGGCCTTGACCCCCTCCCACGTGTTGAAGCTATCGGGAGGGGGTATATATCGACAATGACGACACTACATCTATATGTCCCTCGACGACCCTCATTCCCGATAAAAAAAGAGGAGAAGAAAGAATAGAGGAGAGGAACTCCTCTATTCTTTCTTCTCCTCTTTTTTTACTCCTCTATTCTTTCTTCTCCTCTTTTTTTCTTCTTCCTCTTCTTTTTTTATCCTGTTCTTCCTCTCATGTTCGAGAGGATCGTCGAGGGGTCGGAAGGTTGCCTAGTGTCAAAGGATTCAACAAAACCATGTCTTCATCATTAGGTGAAAGTAACATGCGCATGATGGTATGAAGCTCTCCAAAGTTATTTTGGAACGGAGTCCCAGATAAGATAATTCGCTTTTTGGTACAAAGTTCAGCAACACCTTCCAAATATCGTTATTTGGAAGGCCTTTGCTGAAATTCATACAAAAAGGCAAATTATCCTATCCGGGACACCATTCCAAAATAACTTTGGAGGACTTCGTCATGCCCTGGTTACTTCCGGCTAATGATGAAGCCATGGATTTCTTTAATACTTTGACACTAGGAAAGTAACAGGCGCATGATGGTACGAAGTCTACAAAGTTGTTTTGGAACGGAGTCTCGGATAGGATAATTCGCTTTTTCGTACAAAGTTCAGCAAGAGCCTTCCGAATATCCCTATTTGGAAGGCCTTTGCTGAAATTCGTACAAAAAGGCGAATTATTCTATCCGGAACTCCATTCCAAAACAACTTTGCACAACTTCGTACCATCATGCCCCGGTTACTTCCATCTAATGATGAAGCCATGGATCTTTAATACTTTGACACTAGGCAACATCTCGACCCCTCGACGACCCTCGAACCCTCGGTGACCCTCGAACCTCTACCCTAGTTCCCGACCCTCGCCCCTCGAACCCTCGGTGACCCTCGAACCTCTACCCTAGTTCCCGACCCTCGCCCCTCGAACCCTCGGTGACCCTTGAACCTCTACCCTATAGTTTCCGACCCTCGCCCCTCGAACCCTTGGTGACCCCCCCTCATGTCGAAGTTATCAGAGAGGGGGTATATCGACCCCCCCACCCTCATGTAAGAAGAGGAAAAAAGATTGAAGAAGAAAATAGAGGAGAAGAAGAAAGGAATAGAGGAGAAGATCAAAGAAAAAAAAGAAGCCTTCCTCTTCTTATTTTCCTTTTTCCACTCCTTCCTTTTCTTCTTCTTCTTCTTCCTTCTTCCTCTTTCTTCCTTTTCCTTATTTTACTTTTTCCTCTACACTAACCTAAAATTGATATCTACTATTAACAACCTAAATAAAAAAATGAATACATATATGAAAAAAAACATCATATGAAAAAAACATTTTTGACATATTTAGCATATTCTAAATTTTCCTAACTCTTTTACAACCAGAAAAATTACTCCAACTTCATGACAGTACCCACAATCTGTTTCACCAAAAACCTTCTGATCCATAGTTCAAAATTTTCAAATTTCATTCAAATGAAATTTGAATCGGATTCAAATAACTTGTTGAAAACCTATTCTAAACCTCTCCAAAAATTCTGAAATTTTGCCATCGCCTTTGTCTTGCATCAGTACCTCACCACAATTTTTTTAAAAAAATTCCAAAAATGCCCAAAGCCATCTAGCATTTCATCAAACACCTTCTATATGGACAAAAAAATTCAGAAATTCCAAAAAATTCAGAAAAGTGGACAGCGCGTTGCTGCTGCTCCACTTCTCCTCTCCTCTACTTCTCCTCTCCTTCTGCTCTTCAATGCATCGGGGCCGGCGGCGACCATGGAGCAGGGGCGGAGCAAGGGGCGCTCGGGCGCAAGAGTGGCACTCAAGAGGGGGGCTCACTTTGAGGGGGGCGGCGACGGCTGGAGTCCGTCGATGAGGACGGCGGGCTCGGGGCGGCACGCGGTGACGGGGACGGCAGCCTCGGGGTGGCACGCGGTGACGGGGACAAGGAGGCGGGCTCGGGGAGGCACGCGGCGACGAGGACGAGGGCGGCGGGCTCAGGGATGCTGGCGACGAGGACGGCGCGGGCTTAGGGAGGTGACGACGTGGTCCGGAGGGCTCAGCGGCGACGAGGACGAGGAGCAGCCTGGCGGCGTCATCGGAGGAGAGGACGAGGAGATCGATCGAACTGAATCGAGAATTTCACAAGTGTTGGCTTATATAGCCAGAGCATTGGTCCCGGTTCGTGAAACCAACCGGGACTAATGCCACCTTTAGTCCCGGTTGGTGCCACCAACCGGGACCAAAGGCCGCCGCTTCCCGCCCTTTGGTCCCGGTTGGTGGCACCAACCGGGCCCAATGGCCTTGTGCTGCCCCGCGCCCAAAAGTTTAGTCCCACCTCGCTAGTTGAGAGGGCTCGAGAGTGGTTTATAAGCGCTGTTGCGCCCACCCTCCCGAGCTCCTCTCAACTGCAGGCTTTCGGGCCTAATCTGTCACTGCAATGCCTGTGGGCCTATTGGGCCTGCTGCGGGCCTGAATCCTGGCCCATGGTAGGGTTTCTAGTCGTATTCAGGCCGTGGTGGCCCAGTAGGTGGCATTTTTTTGTTTTTTTGTTGCTTTATTTATTTTATTTTGTTTTTTGCTTTATTTTTTAATTCTTTATGCTTTTAGTTTTAGAAAAATTATAAACTTTTTGTTAATGCCATTAGTTTTCAAATTTTATTTTGTGATTAACTTTACTATAAAAATAGTTTTTTCCTGTTTTTTTTGATTTGTTTTTTGCATTATTTATTTTCTTTTGTTTTTTGCTTTAATTTTTAATTCTGTTTGCTTTTAGGTTAGCAAAATTATAAACTTTCTGTTAGTGCCATTAGTTTTAGAAAAATTATAAACTTTCTGTTAGTGCCATTAGTTTTCAAATTTGAAAACACTTTTTTAGTTTTTTAGTTTTCTTTGTTGCTTTATTTATTTTATTTTGTCATTAACTTTACTATAAAAATAGTTTTTTCCAGTTTTTTTGATTTGTTTTTTGCATTATTTATTTTCTTTTGTTTTTTTTAATTTTTAATTCTGTTTGCTTTTAGGTTAGCAAAATTATAAACTTTCTCTATTAGGGCATCTATTTTCACTTTGAGAGGAGCTCAACAAGGCAGAGAGGGAAGGGCTTATAAACCGGTGTGAGCCCCCTTCGGTTGGCGAGGTGGGACTAAACTCGGCCCGCAACGAGGACCAACCCTTTAGTCCCGGTTTGCAAGTTGGCATGGGCCAGGGACTAATGGTCATGGTATTACGAGGGCCGAACCATAAGACATGAAAGCATTTCAAATGAACTCTGAAAAAGTTGAAAGTTGGGATGGTATCATAATTTCACCCACATAGCATGTGCATGTACAAAACGGACAATGGTAGCATGTTCGTGTGTTACAAAGTTGCGGGAGAAAGTCTTCACTTTTTATTCGCTTGTGTCATTTTCTTATTGCGCCGTAACCATGGATAATCTTCATTGTTTATCAGGATGCTTGGGTCAGCCTTGACATTGAAGGGAGGAATTTCATGAAACTTTTCATAATCTTCAGACATGTCTGTCTTGCCGTCCACTCCCAGGATGTTCCTTTTTCCTGAAAGAACTATGTGGCGCTTTGGCTCATCGTATGATGTATTCGCTTCCTTATCTTTTCTTTTTCTCGGTTTGGTAGACATGTCCTTCACATAGATAACCTGTGCCACATCATTGGCTAGGACGAACGGTTCGTCAGTGTACTCAAGATTTTTCAGATCCACTATTGTCATTCCGTACTATGGGTCTACCTGTACCCCGCCGCCTAACAGATTGACCCATTTGCACTTAAACAAAGGGACCTTAAAATCAGGTCTGTAGTCAAGTTCCCATATGTACACTATGTAACCATAATATGTATCCTTTCCGCTCTCGGTTGCTGCATCAAAGCGGACACCGTTGTTTTGGTTGGTGCTCTTTTGATCTTGGGCGATCGTGTAAAATGTATTCCCATTTATCTCGTATCCTTTGTAAGTCAATACAGTCAAAGATGGTCCCCTGGACAACAAGTACAACTCATCACAAATAGTGTTGTCACCTCTGAGACGTGTTTCCAACCAACTGCTGAAAGTCCTGATGTGTTCACATGTAATCCAGTCGTCGCACTGCTCCGGGTGTTTGGAGCGCAGACTATTCTTGTGTTCATCGACATACGGGGTCACCAAGGTAGAGTTCTGTAGAACTGTGTAGTGTGCTTGAGACCAAGAATATCCGTCCCTGCATATTATTGAGTCTCTTCCAAGAGTGCCTTTTCCAGTCAGTCTCCCCTCATACCGCGATTTAGGGAGACCTATCTTGTTAAGGCCAGGAATGAAGTCAACACAAAACCCGATAACATCCTCTGTTTGATGGCCCATGGAGATGCTTCCTTCTGGCCTAGCGCGATTACGGACATATTTCTTTAGGACTCCCATGAACCTCTCAAAGGGGAACATATTGTGTAGAAATACGGGCCCGAGGATGACAATCTCGTCGACTAGATGAACTAGGACGTGCGTCATGATATTGAAGAAGGATGGTGGGAACACCAGCTCGAAACTGACAAGACATTGCGCCACATCACTCCTTAGCCTTGGTACGATTTCTAGATCGATCACCTTCTGAGAGATTGCATTGAGGAATGCACATAGCTTCACAATGGCTAATCGGACGTTTTTCGATAGAAGCCCCCTCAATGCAACCGGAAGCAGTTGCGTCATAATCATGTGGCAGTCATGAGACTTTAGGTTCTGAAACTTTTTCTCTGGCATATTTATTATTCCCTTTATATTCGACGAGAAGCCAGTCGTGATCTTCATACTGAGCAGGCATTCAAAGAAGATTTCTTTCTCTTCTTTCGTAAGAGCGTAGCTGGCAGGACCTTTATACTGCTTCGGAGGCATGCCGTCTTTTTCGTGCAAACGTTGCAGGTCCTCCCGTGCCTCAGGTGTATCTTTTGTCTTCCCATACACGCCCAAGAAGCCTAGCAGGTTCACGCAAATGTTCTTCGTCATGTGCATCACGTCGATTGAGGAGCGGACCTCTAGGTCTTTCCAGTAGGGTAGGTCCCAAAATATAGATTTCTTCTTCCACATGGGTGCGTGTCCCTCAGCGTCATTTGGAATAGCTAGTCCACCGGGACCCTTTCCAAAGATTACGTAGTGTAAATCATTGACCATAGCAAGCACGTGATCACCGCTGCGCATGGCGGGCTTCTTCCGGTGATCTGCCTCGCCTTTGAAATGCTTGCCTTTCTTTCGACATTGATGGTTGGTTGGAAGAAATCGACGATGGCCCAGGTACACATTCTTCCTGCATTTGTCTAGGTATATACTTTCAGTGTCATCTAAACAGTGCGTGCATGCGTGGTATCCTTTGTTTGTCTATCCTGAAAGGTTACTGAGAGCGAGCCAATCGTTGATGGTCACGAACAGCAACACCTTAAGGTTAAATTCCTTCTGTCTGTGCTCATCCCACATACGTACACCATTTTCATTCCACAACTGTAAAAGTTCTTCAACCAATGGCCTTAGGTACACATCAATTTCGTTGCCGGGTTGCTTAGGGCCTTGGATGAGAACTGACATCATAATGAACTTCCGCTTCATGCACATCCAAGGAGGAAGGTTATACATACATAGAGTCACGGGCCAGGTGCTGTGATTGCTGCTCTGCTCCCCGAAAGGATTAATGCCATCCGCGCTTAAAGCAAACCATACATTCCTTGGGTCCTTTGCAAACTCATCCCAGTACTTTCTCTCGATTTTTCTCCACTGTGACCCGTCAGCGGGTGCTCTCAACTTCCCATCTTTCTTTCGGTTCTCACTGTGCCATCGCATCAACTTGGCATGCTCTTCGTTTTTGAACAAACGTTTCAACCGTGGTATTATAGGAGCATACCACATCACCTTCGCAGGAACCCTCTTCCTGGGGGGCTCGCCGTCAACATCACCAAGGTCATCTCGTCTGATCTTATACTGCAATGCACCACATACCGGGCATGCCTTCAGATCCTTGTATGCACCGTGGTAGAGGATGCAGTCATTAGGGCATGCATGTATCTTCTCCACCTCCAATCCTAGCGGGCATACGACCTTCTTTGCTGCATATGTACTGTCGGGCAATTCGTTATCCTTTGGAAGCTTCTTCTTCAATATTTTCAGTAGCTTCTCAAATCCTTTGTCAGCCACAGCATTCTCTGCCTTCCACTGCAGCAATTCCAGTACGGTACCGAGCTTTGTGTTGCCATCTTCGCAATTGGGGTATAACCCTTTTTGTGATCCTCTAACATGCGATCGAACTTCAGCTTCTCCTTTTGACTAATGCATTGCGTCCTTGCATCGACATTGACCCGGCAGAGATCATCATCATCGAGCACATCGTCTGGTTCCTCTTGATCTTCAGCAGCTTCACCCGTTGCAGCATCATTGGGCACATCGTCTGGTTCCTCTTGATCTTCACCAGCTCCCCCCGTTGCAGCATCACCGTATTCAGGGGGCACATAGTTGTCATCGTAGTCTTCTTCTTCGCCGTCTTCCATCATAACCCCTATTTCTCTGTGCCTCGTCCAAACATTATAGTGTGGCATGAAACCCTTGTAAAGCAGGTGGGAGTGAAGGACTTTCCGGTTAGAGTAAGACCTCGTATTCCCACATTCAGTGCATGGACAACACATAAAACCATTCTGCTTGTTTGCCTCAGCTGCATCGAGAAACTCATGCACGCCCTTAATGTACTCGCGGGTGTGTCTGTCACCGTACATCCATTGCCGGTTCATCTGCGTGCATTATATATAATTAAGTGTCCAAATTAATAGAAGTTCATCATCACATTAAAACCAAAGTGCATACATAGTTCTCATCTAACAACATATAGCTCTCCAGAGCATCTAATTAATTAAACCATACATTGAAACTATGTAAAACATTTCAATGCGAAAACAAATCCGATCATAATCGCAACCAAGGTAACAATTGATCCAACGGCATAATGATACCAAGCCTCGGTATGAATGGCATATTTTCTAATCTTTCTAATCTTCAAGCGCATTGTATCCATCTTGATCTTGTGATCATCGACGACATCCGCAACATGCAACTCCAATATCATCTTCTCCTCCTCAATTTTTTTTATTTTTTCCTTCAACAAATTGTTTTCTTCTTCAACTAAATTTAACCTCTCGACAATAGGGTCGGTTGGCATTTCCGATTCACATACATCCTAGATAAATAAAATCTATGTCACGTTGGTCGGCATAATTTTCATAAACAATAAATGAACCAATAGTTATAAAGATAATATACATACCACATCCGAATCATAGACAGGACGAGGGCCGACGGGGGCGGATACCAAAACCATCGCACTATATAAGATGCAATAATAAATGTAAGAAAATGATACAAGTATCTATCTAAACATACAAGTAAGAATATTTTTCCTTTCAGAAAGAAGATAAGAACAAGAGGCTCACCACGGTGGTGTCGGTGATGAGATCGACGCGGGTGATCGACGGCGGTGAAGACGGGGATGGGGCATGACGGACCGCTAAATCTAGACAAATCTCGAGGAAAATGGAGCTTGGAGGTCGAGCTTCGAGAGGAGAAAGCTTAAGTACTGTGGCTCGGGCATTCCATCGAACACCTCATGTGCATAGAAGGTGAGCTAGAGCACCACAAAGCCCTCTCCCCCTCGGCCAGAAAAAACAGAGCAGTGTGCTCTGCTCTTGCGCGAGGGGGTATATATAGGCACCTCATTGGTCTCGGTTGGTGACATGAGCCGGGACTAAAGGGGAGCCTTTGGTCCCGGTTCAAGCCACCAATCGGGACCAATGGTGGTGGGCCAGGAGCGAGGCCCATTGGTCCCGGTTCATCCCACCAACCGGGACCAAAAGGTCCAGATGAACCGGGACCAATGGCCCACGTGGCCCGGCCGCCCCCCTGGGCTCACGAACCGGGACGAATGCCCACATTGGTCCCGGTTCTAGATTGAATCGGGACTAATGGGCTGACCCGGCCTGGACCAAAGCCCTGTTTTCTACTAGTGCCTGGGGAGCGGTTCCCGCATTCAGGTCCGCACCCCTACCAGACTAGCTTCGTGGACCACCAAGAGTCCAGACTGGGGGTGCGTTGCCCATGTGAAGGCGCTGCAGAAGCGCGTCGTTAGCATAATGGAGACTGGCGTGAAGCTAGTTGACGTGGTCCAGATCATGCTCAACCGCTGGATCCTCCCTTGCCAAGAGAGGGCCAAGCCAATGTGGGAGCACGAGCCCAAGGACCTGACCACCGTGCAACACCTCTTTGGCACAACCCATGATAAAATATGGGGTTAGCCAAGCCTCAGGAGAAGTGTCCGGTCGATGGGAAGGACATCGGCCTTGACGTCGCGAACCCCCCAAAGGTGGTGAGCAACATTCATCTTCAACGTGTGTTCGGATAGTCACACCACATACGATTCGATCTAAACCTCTATGCAGATTTTGTACGGCTGGAATATTTTAGATAGAAGAAACATTTCTTCTATCTAAAATATTAGAAAGAATGTACCCTTCTATCCAAATCCAATTTGCATGCGGTTGACCGGGCTACCATCACAATAATCTAGGGTTTGCATATCGCTAAGGCTGAGAAGATCAATGGCCCAGCGCCGCTGCCCGAAGAGCCCTGATCAGAGCAGCTGGAGCAGCTGTTGGTTGTGGTGCCTTATAAGGCACCTGACAAGAAGGGCAAGAAGAAAGAGATACCAGAGGCCAGGGCAGGCCTCTGCCGCAAGGCTCGTTCGGGCAACTGGTCTGGGGACGCTGTGGCCTCATCCGTACATGATGGTGCTACCTCTTGAGCACTGCGTTGGTTTTCCCTTGAAGAGGAAAGGGTGATGCAGTAAAGTAGCGTAAGTATTTCCCTCAGTTTTTGAGAACCAAGGTATCAATCCAGTAGGAGATCACGCTCAAGTCCCACGCACCTATACAAACAAATAAGAACCTTGAAACCAACATGATAAAGGGGTTGTCAATCCCTTCACGGTCACTTACGAGAGTGATATCTGATAGATATGATAAGATAATATTTTTGGTATTTTTATGATAAAGAGAAATAAAGATTCAAAGTAAAATAAACGGCAATAGAAATAACTAAGTGTTGGAAGATTAATATGATGGAAGATAGACCTGGGGTCCATAGGTTTCACTAGTGGCTTCTCTCAAGAGCATACGTATTACGGTGGGTAATCGAATTACTGTCGAGCAATTGATAGAATTGAGCATAGTTATGAGAATATCTAGGTATGATCATGTATATAGGCATCACGTCCGTGAAAAGTAGACCGAAACGATTCTGCATCTACTACTATTACTCCACACATCGACCGCTATCCAGCATGCATCTAGAGTATTAAGTTCATAAGAACAGAGTAATGCTTTAAGTAAGATGACATGATGTAGAGGGATAAACTCATGCAATATGATATAAACCCCATCTTTTTATCCTCGATGGCAACAATACAATACGTGTCGCTTCCCCTACTGTCGCTGGGATCGAGCACCACAAGATTGAACCCAAAGCTAAGCACTTCTCCTATTGCAAGAAAGATCAATCTAGTAGGCCAAACCAAGCTGATAATTCGAAGAGACTTGCAAAGATAAACCAATCATACATAAAAGAATTCAGAGAAGAATCAAATATTGTTCATAGATAATCTGGATCATAAACCCACAATTCATCGGATCTCGACAAACACACCGCAAAAGAAGATCACATCGAATAGATCTCCAAGAAGATCGAGGAGAACTTTGTATTGAGATCCAAAGAGAGAGAAGAAGCCATCTAGCTAATAACTATGGACCTGAAGGTCTGACGTAAACTACTCACACATCACCGGAGAGGCCATGGAGTTGATGTAGAGGCCCTCCGTGATCAATGCCCCCTCCGGCGGAGCTCCGTAAAAGGCCCCAAGATGGGATCTCTCGGGTACAAAAGGTTGCAGCGGTGGAATTAGGTTTTCGTGGTGCTCCTAGATGTTTGGGGGGGGGGGTACGTGGATATATATATAGGAGGAAGAAGTACGTCGGTGGAGCAACGAGGGGCCCCTGAGAGTGGAGGGCGCGCCCAGGGGAGTAGGCGCGCCCCCTGCCTTGTGGCTTCCTCGGCTGTTTCTTGACGCCCACTCCAAGTCTCCTGGATCACGTTTGTTGAGAAAATCACGTACCCGAGGGTTTCATTCCGTTTGGACTCCGTTTGATATTCCTTTTCGGCGAAACCCTAAAATAGGCAAAAAAACAACAATTTGGGCTGGGCCTCCGGTTAGTAGGTTAGTCCCAAAAATGATATAGAAGTGTAAAATAAAGCCCACTGACATCCAAAATAGATAATATAATAGCATGGAGCAATAAAAAATTATAGATACGTTGGAGACGTATCAAGCATCCCCTAGCTTAATTCCTGCTCGTCCTCGAGTAGGTAAATGATAAAGGAAGAATTTTTGATGTGGAATGCTTTCTAACATATTTCTCAATGTAATTTTTCTTTATTGTGGCATGAATGTTCAGATCCAAAAGATTTAAGATAAGAGTTTAATATTGACATAAAAATAATAATACTTCAAGCATACTAACTAAGCAATTATGTCTTCTCAAAATAACATGGCCAAAGAAAGTTATCCCTACAAAATCATATAGTCTGGCTATGCTCTATCTTCACCACACAAAATATTCAAATCATGCACAACCCCGATGACAAGCCAAGCAATTGTTTCATACTTTTTATGTTCTCAAACTTTTTCAATCTTCACGCAATACATGAGCGTGAGCCATGGATATAGCACTATGGTGGAATAGAATGATGGTTTTGGAGAAGACAAAAAGGAGAAGATAGTCTCACATCAACTAGGCGTATCAACGGGCTATGGAGATGCCCAGTAATAGATATCAATATGAGTGAGTAGGGATTGCCATGCAACGGATGCACTAGAGCTATAAGTGTATGAAAGCTCAACAAAAGAAACTAAGTGGGTGTGCATCCAACTTGCTTGCTCATGAAGACCTAGGGCATTTTGAGGAAGCCCATCATTGGAATATACAAGCCAAGTTCTATAATAAAAAATTCCCACTAGTATATGAAAGTGATATCATAGGAGACTCTTTATCATGAAGATCATGGTGCTACTTTGAAGCACAAGTGTGGAAAAAGGATAGTAGCATTGTCCCGTCTCTCTTTTTCTCTCATTTTCTCGTTTTATTTATTTATTTGGGCCTTCTTTCTTTTTTTTCTTTTTGGCCTCTTTTCCTTTTTTTTATTTTTTGTCCGGAGTCTCATCCCGACTTGTGGGGGAATCATAGTCTCCATCATCCTTTCCCCACTTGGGACAATGCTCTAATAATGATGATCATCACACTTTATTTACTTACAACTCAAGAATTACAACTCGATACTTAGAACAAAATATGACTCTATGTGAATGCCTCCGGCGGTGTGCTGGGATGTGCAATGATGCATGAGTGACATGTATGAAGAATTATGAATGGTGGCTTTGCCACAAATACGATGTCAACTACATGATCATGCAAGCAATATGACAATGATGAACCGTGTCATAATAACGGAACGGTGGAAAGTTGCATGGCAATATATCTCAGAATGGCTATGGAAATGCCATAATAGGTAGGTATGGTGGCTGTTTTGAGAAAGGTATATGGCGGGTTTATGATACCGGCTAAAAGTGCGCGGTATTAGAGAGGCTAGCAATGGTGGAAGGATGAGAGTGCGTATAATCCATGGACTCAATATTAGTCATAAAGAACTCACATACTTATTGCAAAAATCTACAAGTTATCAAAGCAAAGTATTATGCACATGCTCCTAAGGGGATAGATTGGTAGGAAAAGACCATCGCTCGTCCCCGACCGCCACTCATAAGGAAGACAATCAATAAATAAATCATGCTCCGACTTCATCACATAACGGTTCATCATACGCGCATGCTACGGGAATCACAAACTTCAACACAAGTATTCCTCAAATTCACAACTACTCAACTGGCATGACTCTAATATCACCATCTCCATATCTCAAAAAAATTATCAAGTATCAAACTTCTCATAGTATTCAATGCATTTTCTATGAAAGTTTTTATATTATTACTAAAAGCAAATTTCCATGTTATTCTAAAGGACTCTCAAAATAATATAAGTGAAGCATGAGAGATCAATTATTTCTATAAAATAAAACCACCGCCATGCTCTAAAAGATATAAGTGAAGCACTGGAGCAAAAACTATATAGCTCAAAAGATATAAGTGAAGCACATAGAGTATTCTAATAAATTTGAAATCATGTGAGTCTCTCTCAAAAGGTGTGTACATCAAGGATGATTGTGGTAAACTAGAAAGCAAAGACTCAAATCATACAAGATGCTCCAAGCAAAACACATATCATGTGGTGAATAAAAATATAACTCCAAGTAAAGTTACCGATAGACGAAGACGAAAGAGGGGATGCCTTCCGGGGCATCCCCAAGCTTAGGCTTTTTGGTGTCCTTGAATTTTATCTTGGGGTTCCATGGTCATCCCCAAGCTTAGTCTCTTGCCACTCCTTGTTCCATAATCCATTAAATCTTTACCCAAAACTTGAAAACTTCATAACACAAAACTCAAAAAGAAAATCTCGTGAGCGCCGTTAGCGAAAGAAAACAAAACACCACTTCAAGGCACTGTAATGAACTCATTATTTATTTATATTGGTGTTAAACCTACTGTATTCCAACTTCTCTATGGTTTATAAACTCTTTTACTAGCCATAGATTCATCAAAATAAGCAAACAACACACGAAAAATAGAATCTGTCAAAAACAGAACAGTCTGTAGTAATCTATAGCTAACGCAAACTTCTGTAACCCCAAAAATTCTAAAATAAATTTCTGGACGTGAGGAATTTATCTATTGGTCATCTGCAAAAAGAATTAACTAAATTGGACTCTCCAAATAAAAATGGCAGCAATTCTTGTGAGCGCTAAAGTTTCTATTTTTCACAGCAAGATCAAAAAGACTTTCCCCAAGTCTTCCCTATGGTTCTACTTGGCACAAACACTAATTAAACACAAAAAACACAACCAAAACAGAGGATAGATAAATTATTTATTACTAAACAATAACAAAAAACAAGGAATAAAAATTAAATTGGGTTGCCTCCCAACAAGTGCTATCGTTTAACGCCCCTAGCTAGGCATAAAAGCAAGGATAGATTTAGGTATTGCCATCTTTGGTAGGCAATCCATAAGTGACTCTCATAATAGATTCATATGGTAATTTAATTTTCTTTCTAGGGAAGTGTTCCATGCCTTTCCTTAATGGAAATTAGAATCTAATATTCCCTTCCTTCATATCAATAATTGCACCAATCGTTCTATGGAAAGGTCTACCAAGAATAATAGGACATGAAGGATTGCAATTTATATCAAGAACAATGAAATCTACGGGCACATAGTTCCTATTTGCAACAATAAGAACATCATTAATTCTTCCCATAGGTTTCTTAATAGTTGAATCCGCAAGGTGCAAGTTTAAAGAACAATCATCCAAATCACGGAATCCTAGCAAATCACATAAAGTTTTCGAAATCGTGGAAACACTAGCACCCAAATCACACAAATCATAGCACTCATGATCTTTAATTTTAATTTTAATTGTAGGTTCCCACGCATCATAAAGTTTTCTAGGGATAGAAACTTCCAACTCAAGTTTTTCTTCATAAGATTGCATCAAAGCATCAACGATATGTTTAGTAAAAGCTTTATTTTGACTATAAGCATGAGGAGAATTTAGCACGGATTACAACAAGGAAATACAATTTATCAAAGGGCAATTATCATAATTAAATTCCTTGAAATCCAAAATAGTGGGTTCATTGATATCTAAAGTTTTTACCTCTTCAATCCCACTTTTAACAACTTTTGCATCAAGATCTAAAAACTTCGAATTTTTGGAACGCCTTCTAAGTAAAGGTGGCTCATCTTCAGTCCCATCATTACCAAGATTCATATTGCAAAACAAATATTTAATAGGGGACACATCAATAACTTTTAGATCTTCATCCTTATTATCATGAAAACTAGAAGAACACGCTTTCACAAAGCAATCTTTCTTAGCACGCATCCTAGCGGTTCTTTCTTTGCACTCATCAATGGAAATTATCATGGATTTGAGAGACTCATTGATACCATACTTAGGTGGAATAGATCTAAGTTTCAAAGAATCAACATCAAGAGAAATTCTATCAACGTTCCTAGCCAATTCATCAATCTTAAGCATTTTTTCTTCAATCAAAGCATTGAAACTCATTTGCGAAGTAATAAATTCTTTAATACTAGATTCAAAATCAGAGGGCATCTTATTATAATTTCCATAAGAATTGTTGTAGAAATTACCATAATTATTAGAGGACTTACTAGGAAACGACCTAGGATTAAAATTACCTCTATACGCGTTGTTATCAAAATTACTCCTACCAACAAAATTCACATCCATAGATTCATTATTATTCTCAATCAAAGTAAACAAAGGCATATCATTAGGATCAGTAGGAGCACTCTTATTAGCAAACAATTTCATAAGTTCATCCATCTCTGATGCCCGGATAATTAGGCTACCGTGAACCTCCGCTAATGATGCCACGTCACCTCAATTATTGTGGCTAATCTCGCGTTAGTTCGAAAACGGTTCAAATTCAAATTCAAAATCAAGCAAACAATAAAAGTTTTCAAATATTAAAACTAAAATGTTTGGGGTGAGCCAAGTAATCCATATTAAATATTGGTGAAGGAACCACACTTTACTAAAAATATTAAAAGCACTAAAGTGATTTAAACAGTAGAAAAACAATTAGTTGAATGCCTTTACAATAAATAAAATATTAAACTATTTTATTTAGTTGCTCAAACTTATTGTGGCGGTGCTAAATAAGGTATAGTATGTATGTATATGTCAAAGCTCCACATTTTACAAAAGCCATTTGGTTCTAGGATTAGTACAAAACAGTAGCTAAATAATTAAACAGAAAAGAAATTGGAAAAATAGTAATAAAAAGAAAAGGGGACCTAAACTACTGGACCCCTGGCCCATTTAGCAAAAATAGGCCCACCCCACCCCCACCTGTCCTCTTCCTCTCGCTACAGGAGACGGGGGTGCCATGGCGGCCATTCCCCGGCCATGGTCGTGCGTGGCGGCCATCCCGCATTCCCCCGGCGCCTACAAGTCTCCCCTCGCCCCTCCGGAACCCTAGCCCCCGCCTCGATCGTTCCCTCCTCGATCCCCATCGTTCCCCTTCCTCTCTGGACCGAATCGAGCTCGTGAGATCCCACAGTGACCGCTGCCCCATCGTCGTTGTCACGGCCACCGGCGTCTCCGGCGTGCGGGAGGGCGTCTAGGAGCTCCACCGCGCTCGACTTAATCGGTCCCGGGCGTCGCCTCAAGCCGAGGTACTGGGTTGCCAACGCCATCGTCGTCTTCTCCGTGCTCGGCTGCCACGACCTCACCGTCGATCCGTCACTCCGGTCCACCCCGGCCTCGTCGAGCTCGCCTACGACCTCCGCTGTGAGCGCCTCTCCTCGTCCCCCTACTTTTCCGTTCGATTTCACCGCCGATTGGGTTGTCCCGTGCTCGTCCGCCATGGCCGATGCTTCCTGTAAGCTCAGTTCAGTACGTGCCCACGCCCCCTACTTCTGCTATTCCCATTTCCTTGCTGTGCGCCCCGCCGCTAGTGCCACCGCTGCGCCCCCGCTCGTGCCCGCGCTGCCCCGCGCCGTCGCTACTGCGCTGCTCTGCTTGCTCGCTGTTGCTGCTCTTTTGTTGTTGCCCTGCTGCTCAACCTGTTGGTGCTCTGCTCCCTGCCGCAAGGCCCTGCCTGTGCCGCGCACCTTGGCCACCACGGGCGTGCCCTGCGCCCTCCCGCGCATGCCCCGTGTGCACGCCATGCCCACAGGTCGCGCGTCTCTCGTGTGGCTCTTCCTGGATGCCTTGTGTGCTTCAGGCCGTGGCTACGCATGCCCAGCCGTGAGGCACGGCAAGACTAATGGCCGGTCCATTTAATTAGTAGTAGGTTAGATTAATCTAAACTATCATATGCCAAGTGGGCCCTTGTACTTAATTAGTTTAGTTAATTGGGTAGACCTATTTCTATTATTAGGTGTAGTTTATGACATGTGGGCCACAATCACTGTTGACTGGTCAACCCAACCATTGGACCCCACTTGTAAGCCACTGAAACTAAGCTGCTGCTGTGTGCACCTAGCCAATTCTTTTTTCAAATTCGAATTAATAATATTCTAAAAAAATAAAACTTTAGAAATTCATAGAAAATAATCCGTAACTCGGATGAAAATACTTTGTACATGAAAGTTGCTCAGAACACGAGACGAATCCGGCTACGCAGTCCGTTCGTCTGTCACACATCCCTAGCATAGCGAACATGCAACTTTCCCCCTCCGGTTCATCTGCCCGAAAACGCGAAACACCAAGAATACTTTCCCGGATGTTTCCCCCCTTCGCCGGTATCGCCTATCCCTACGTTAGGTCACCCCTAGCACAACTTATTGCCGCGTCTTGCTTTGTGTTACATTTGATTGCTCTGTTATTTATTGTGTTCTTCCTCCGTTACTCCTTTCCGGTAGACTCCGAGACCGCTGCCGATGTCCGTGTGTTCGACTACATCAAAGATGGCCCCTCCTTCTTGCCAGAGCAACCAGGCAAGCCCCCCCCCCCCTTGATCACCAGATATCGCCTACTCTTCTTTACACTGCTTGCATTAGAGTAGTGTAACATGTTACTGTTTTCCGTTAATCCTATCCTGATGTATAGCCTGTCATTGTTGCTACAATTGTTGATACCTGTACCTGCTATCCTAATGTTTAGTATAGGATGCTAGTGTTCCATCAGTGGCCCTACACTCTTGTCTGTCTGCCATGCTATATTACTGGGCCGTGATCACTCCGGGAGGTGATCACGGGTATATACTATATACTTTATATACATGACACAGGTGGTGACTAAAGTCAGGTCAGCTCGTTGAGTACCCGCAAGTGATTCTGATGAGGGGGCTGAAAGGACAGGTGGCTCCATCCCGGTAGAGGTGGGCCTGGGTTCCTGACGGCCCCCGACTGTTACTTTGTGGCGGAGCGACAGGGCAGGTTGAGACCACCTAGGAGAGAGGTGGGCCTGGCCCTGGTCGGCGTTCGCGGTTACTTCAAGATAACACGCTTAACGAGATCTTGGTATTTGATCTGAGTCTGGCTACTGGCCTATACGCACTAACCAACTACACGGGGACAGTTATGGGCACTCGATGTCGTGGTATCAGCCGAAGCCTTCATGACGTCAGCGACTGAGCGGCGCGCGCCGGGTTGGACTGGAACGCCTGCTCTTGTATAAGGGAGGCTAGGTCTGCTCACCGACCGCGTACGCAACGTGCAGCTGTGCAATGGGCGATGGGCCGAGACCCCTGCGCCATAGGATTTAGACCGGCGTGCTGACCTCTCTGTTGTGCATAGGTAGGGCTGCGACGTGTTGATCTTCCGAGGCCGGGCATGACCCAGGAAGGTGTGTCCGGACAAAGGGGATCGAGCGTGTTGGGAAATGTGGTGCATCCCTGCAGGGAAGTTAATCTATTCGAATAGTCGTGATCTGCGGTAACAGGACGACTTGGAGTTGTACCTTTACCTTATGACAACTAGAACCAGATACTTAATAAAACACACCCTTCCAAGTGCCAGATACAACCGGTGATCACTCTCTCACAGGGCGACGAGGGGAGGATCATCGGTTAGGATTATGCTATGCGATGTTACTTGGTGAACTTACCATCTACTCTCTTCTTCTGCTGCAAGATGGAGGTTACCAGAAGCGTAGTCTTTGATAGGACTAGCTATCCCCCTCTTAATCCGGCATTCTGCAGTTCAGTCCACATATGTTACCCCTTTTCCATTTGATACCAATGCATACATATGTAGTGTAGCTCCTTGCTTGCGAGTACTTTGGATGAGTACTCATGGTTGCTTTGCTCCCCCTTTTCCCCTTTCCTATACCCGATTGATGCGAACAGACGTTGGAGTCCAGGAGCCAGACGCCACTATCGATGACGACTACTACTACCCGGGAGGTGCCTACTACTACGTGCAGCCCGCTGACGACGACCAGGAGTAGTTTAGGAGGATCCCAGGCAGGAGGCCTGCGCCTCTTTCGATCTGTATCCCAGTTTGTGCTAGCCTTCTTAAGGCAACTTGTTTAACTTATGTCTGTACTCAGATATTATTGCTTCTGCTGACTCGTCTATGATCGAGCTCTTGTATTCAAGCCCTTGAGGCCCCTGGCTTGTAATATGATGCTTGTATGACTTATTTTATTTGTAGAGTTGTGTTGTGATATCTTCCCGTGAGTCCCTGATCTTGATCGTACACGTTTGCGTGTATGATTAGTGTATGATTGAATCGGGGGCGTCACACCATCTTTCCACTCAAAACATTAATCTCTTCAATTGCATGCACCTTTTTACTAGTAGATCTTTCAGTGTGTTATTGAGAATAATTAACCATAATATTATCTAGGAGTTTGGTAGCTTCTCCTAAAGTGATTTCCATAAAAGTGCCTCCCGCGGCCGAATCTAAAAGGTTTCTAGAAGCAAAATTCAACCCGACATAAAAATTCTGTATAATCATCCATAAATTCAAACCATGTGTAGGGCAATTACGTATCATTAATTTCATCCTCTCCCGAAATTGTGCAACATGTTCATGATCAAGTTGCTTAAAATTCATAATATTGTTTCTAAGAGAGATGATCTTAGCGGGAGGAAAATACTTAGAGATAAAAGCATCTTTGCACTTATTCCATGAATCAATACTATTTTTAGGCAAAGACGAAAACCATGCTTTAGCACGATCTCTAAGTGAAAACGGAAATAGCTTAAGTTTAACAATATCATTATCCACATCTTTCTTATTTTGCATATCACACAAACCAACAAAGTTGTTTAGATGGGTAGCGGCATCTTCACTAGGAAGGCCAGAAAGCGAATCTTTCATGACAAGATTCAGCAAAGCAGTATTACTTTCACAAGATTCAGCATTGGTAAGAGGAGCAATCGAAGTGCTAATAAAATCATTATTGTTGGTATTGGTAAAGTCACACAATTTAGTACTCCCTCCATTCCACAATGTAGTGCTTCCTCTATCCTCGTGCTTCAACTTTGACCATAAATTTAACTATTAAGACCGATTGCAGCGGGAGCAAAAATTATATCAGTGAATTCATATTCGAAAGAAGTTTTCAATTATATAATTTTTTCTCCTGCCGCCGTTGGTCTCGTTGGTTAAATTTATGGTCAAAGTTGGACCTCGGGAAGCGCAGGCACACTATATTTTGGAATGGAGGGAGTGTTGGGGAACGTAGTAATTTCAAAATTTTCCTATGCACACGCCAGATCATGGTGATGCATAGCAACGAGAGAGGAGAGTGTTGTCTACGTACCCTCGTAGACCGAAAGCGGAAGCGTTAGCACAACGCGGTTGATGTAGTCGTACGTCTTCACGGCCCAACCGATCAAGCACTGAAACTATGACACCTCCGAGTTCTAGCACACGTTCAGCTCGATGACGATCCCCGGAATCCGATCCAGCAGAATGTCGGGGAAGAGTTCCGTCAGCACGACGGCGTGGTGACGATCTTGATGTTCTACCGTCGCAGGGCTTCGCCTAAGCACCTGTGACGTCCGGATACTTAGGCTACAGTAATCTCACGATAATGATGCCACGTCATCATGGTTACTATTTTTAATCTTGCGGTGTATCACGTCCCTTTCGAATTCTAACTTAAAATAAAGTTAAACGATAAAAGTTTTCTAAAGTCAAATCTAAAATGTTCAAAGTGTAGCAAATAAATCATATATGATCAGGGTGGTGAACCCAAAATTTTATAAAATGCTTAGATGCACTAAATGATAGAAACAATAGCTAAATTATTTATTTAATCGTCACTTAAATGATTAAATTATTGAAAACTACTTTTAATAAATAAAAGGATAATTGTGGCAGTAATATAATTACTACCACTAATTTAGGTGCTAGAATTATATTTCATAAAACAAAAATAGTGTGAATTAAAACCGTAAAAGAAAAATGTTATAAACAGTTAAA
>NC_041388.1:362024775-362032662 GCF_002162155.2 Triticum dicoccoides
AACCCCCCCACTCATCCCCTTCGCTCCTCCCACTCCTCCTCGATCTGGATCGGGGATCCGCCCCCGACGATTGCGCCTCGCGCCCCGACATCGGTGCCCGTCCCCGATGCCGCCTCACTCCGTCATCGGCCTCCTTCTCGCCGTGATGCCAACGCCGCGTTGCCGCCGACCCAGGCGACCCCGACGCCCGCCTCGCCGACCCATCACCGAACGCCATCGCCGCCGTCCTCTTCGTCACCGGTGCCGCGTCGTCGAGCCCCCCCGAGCCCACTTAGCACCTCTACAGGCTCATGGTGAGCCCCTCTGCCGATTCCCCGCCTCTCCCCTTCGAGTTCCTCGCCTTAGGAGCCCCGCCCGAGTTAGGCCACCATGGCCGGAGCTTCGCTTCGTGCGTGCCTTGGCCGCGCTCCCACGCGCCTCTGGCCCCTCCCCGTGCCCGCTCACCGCACTCCCTCACCGCGCCCCGCGGCCCCCCTGTCGCCGCCCTGCGCCCACGCCGGCGCCGTCCCTTGGCCGCTGCCGCTGCTCCAGTCGAAGCGGCGCCCCTGCCGAGCCCGCTCCTCCCTCCGTCCGCCCCTGTTCTGTGCGCCGTCGCAATCCCCGTCCTTCGCCCGGTTGGCGCCCGGTGAGCCCCGCCGTGGTCACCAACCCCCCTGCTCCGGCGATCTGCCGGCTCCGCCCGCCCCTGTGGTGCGCCCGAAAGAGCAGGTGCTGGGTACCGTTGCGCCCGCGCCCATTCGGGCGACAACCGCGCGGCCATGCGCCCGAAAACCGCAAGGCCCCCTGGGGCCAATGACATGGGGGCCCCAGCCCCAGAACGTTTATAAAAAAAAGAATTAAAAATAAATAAATAAATAATAATTACATTAATTAATCAGTAAGTGAATTAATTAAGTTAATTAATCACATTGAATTAATCTAATTAACTAGTTAGTTTAATTAAATAGTAATTAGTTTAACTAAGACCTAATTAACCTAAACAGTGTATGACAGGTGGGTCCCACTGGACCCACATGTCAGTTTGAGCCAGTCAACTCTGTTGACTGCTGATGTCAGCATGACATCATGCTGATGTCATAAATACATCTTCGAATTAATTTAAATAATTAATTAAATACCAGAAATTATTAAAATCTTTAGAAAATCATATCTTTTAATCCGTAACTCGGATTAAATTATTTTCAACATGAAAGTTGCTCAGAACGACGAGACGATTCCGGATACGCAGTCCGTTCGTCCGCCACACACCCCTAACCTATCGAACTCGCAACTTTCCCCCTCCGGTTCATCTGTCCGAAAACGCGAAACACCGGGAATACTTTCCCGGATGTTTCCCCCCTTCGTCGGTATCACCTACTACCGCGATTGGGCACACCTAGCATCGTTACTTGTCATGTCATGCATCGATATGCATTTGTTTGCATTGTATTCATTGTTTCTTCCCCCTCTTCTCTCCGGTAGACTACGAGACCGACGCTGCTGCTGCCCAGTTCGACTACATCACCGACGACCCCTCCTTCTTGTCTGAGCAACCAGGCAAGCCCCCCCCCCTTGATCACCAGATATCGCCTATTCTCCTCTATACTGCTTGCATTAGAGTAGTGTAGCATGTTACTGCTTTCGTTAATCCTATTCTGATGCATAGCCTGACATTGTCGCTACATCTGTTGATACCTTACCTGCAATCCTAAATGCTTAGTATAGGATGCTAGTTTATCATCATTGGCCCTACATTCTTGTCAGTCTGCCTTGCTATACTATCGGGCCGTGATCACTTGGGAGGTGATCACGGGTATATACTATACATACATACATACTATACAGGTGGTGACTAAAGTCGGGTCAGCTCATTGAGTACCCGCAAGTGATTCTGACGAGGGGGCTGAAAGGACAGGTGGCTCCATCCCGGTAGAGGTGGGCCTGGGTTCCCGACGGCCCTCGACTGTTACTTTGTGGCGGAGCGACATGGCAGGTTGAGACCACCTAGGAGACAGGTGGGCCTGGCCCTGTTCGGCGTTCGCAGATACTTAACATGCTTAACGAGATCTTGGTATTTGATCTGAGTTGGCTACGAGCCTATACGCACTAACCATCTACGTGGGAGTAGTTATGGGTATCCCGGCGTCGTGGTATCAGCCGAAGCACTTCAGACGTCAGCGACGGAGCGGCGCGCGCCAGATTGGAACGTAAGCCTGCTCTTGTATTAAGGGGGCTAGTTCTGCTTCCGGCCGCCCTCGCAACGTGCAGGTGTGCTATGGGCGATGGGCCCAGACCCCTGTGCGCTTAGGTTTAGACCGGCATGCTGGCCTCTCTGTTTTGCCTAGGTGGGGCTGCAACGTGTTGATCTTCCGAGGCCGGGCATGACCCAGGAAAGTGTGTCCGGCCAAATGGGATCGAGCGTGTTGGGTTATGTGGTGCACCCCTGCAGGGAAGTTAATCTATTCGAATAGCCGTGATCTTCGGTAACAGGACGACTTGGAGTTGTACCTTGACCTTATGACAACTAGAACCGGATACTTAATAAAACACACCCTTCCAAGTTCCACAGACAACCCGGTGATCGCTTTTCTACAGGGCGACGAGGAGAGGATCGCCGGGTAGGTTTATGCTATGCGATGCTACTTGGAGATGCTACTTGGAGATGCTACTTGGAGGACTTCGATCTACTCTCTTCTACTTGATGCAAGACGGAGGCTGCCAGAAGCGTAGTCTTCGATAGGACTAGCTATCCCCCTCTTATTCTGGCGTTCTGCAGTTCAGTCCACTGATATGGCCCTTTACACATATACCCATGCATATGTAGTGTAGTTCCTTGCTTGCGAGTACTTTGGATGAGTACTCACGGTTGCTTTCTCCCCCCCTTTTTCCCCCCTTTCCTTTCTTTCTGGTTGTCGCAAACAGATGCTGGAGTCTAGGAGCCAGACGCCACCGTCGATGACGACCCCTACTACACCGGAGGCGCCTACTACTACGTGCAGCCCGCTGACGACGACCAGGAGTAGTTAGGAGGATCCCAGGCAGGAGGCCTGCGCCTTTTTCGATCTGTATCCCAGTTTGTGCTAGCCTTCTTAAGGCAAACTTGTTTAACTTATGTCTGTACTCAGATATTGTTGCTTCCGCTGACTCGTCTATGATCGAGCACTTGTATTCGAGCCCTCGAGGCCCCTGGCTTGTATTATGATGCTTGTATGACTTATTTATGTTTTAGAGTTGTGTTGTGATATCTTCCCGTGAGTCCCTGATCTTGATCGTACACATTTGCGTTCTTGATTAGTGTACGATTAAATCGGGGGCGTCACAAGTTGGTATCAGAGCCGACTGCCTGTAGGAATCCCCCTTTCCAACTCCTTGGCCGAAGTTGAGTCTAGTCATTGCAAAACTTTTACTAATTTGGCTGTGTGCCTTACGGGCCCACGTCGCCATTGGGTGGTAGTAGGATCTTTTATTCCTCGACCTATGCTCTGGGACTCTGACTTCTCTTCTATTCGGGTTAAACGATTTTTACTAAAATCTGACTTTAGGTTCTCGAAAATACTTTCTCCCGGAGAGCCCCTTCAGTCCAGGTGATCGCCGGCTACACCAGAAGATTTCGAAGTTACTCGCCGAAACTCTTTTGAGACTTTGTGCCCGTTGCCTTTGCAATTCCCTACCATCGAAATACCCCTATGGATAAATACATACACTTGACGTTCTTACTTTTATTCTCAGTTGATCTTGTTATTACAAGATACCCCGAAATTCTCTCTATTGATCCGAGAATATCTTGTGCCTACTGTCTTGCAATTCCTTGTCACCTGAATACCCCTATGGATAATTCTTGCACTTGTCGAGTATCCGCTCATCCCACAATTGTTCATGTGTTTCACAATGGTCTTTGAAATACTATTCGATCCTCCAAAAATCCTTAGTAGCTTATTGCTCTGTCATACTTGTTTACTTGCATGATGGATGCTTTCCTTATGTCTGGCAATATTCGTTAGTAACCTTAGGCACCGTCATTTTGATCCTATTGATTCAGCATGTGTGCGAATGCACACAATCATCTATCAACCCTTCTAAATTATCCTTCCGGCTCAGACATCATTTTTGAACATGAGCTGGTTCTCGACCAAACTATTTGTCGTCAATTGTGCCTCTGGTATATCCAACTTATCCATCCTTGATCAGAGCGACTGCTTCTGATCCTTTGTTTTGGAAATCAAAATTCCTTTATTATCTAAGCATCGAATTATTCCGATGTTCTATAATATGATGCCCATGCATTCTTCTTCCTCTGGTTGAGTACCGATGCTCACCTCAGATCCCTTGTGGACCATCGGTTCCTTTGTTGGATTTTATCCGACAGTGTCCTTCTTATTGAATAACCTTGAGAGCCTTTCCATGGGTATATAATGCCTTTGGTAAATTGTATCATCTGCTTTTGAACAATGCTCTACTTTCGAGCTTGTATTATTTACTCCGAAGTTTGTGGTATATGTTCCTAAGATGCCCTGATGGGTTGAACCTATGCCTTCACTAATCTATGTGAACCCGAAAGATTTCACGGGTCAAACTTATCTGGTATTGCACCAGGTAAAACTTTCAACAACTAATGTCATTTTCGAAATACGAGAGGTGAATGAAGGTTATGCATTAAAGGAGTGGGAGTCGACCTTGAACTTTGTGTTCATGCCCATGGACACGATGTAGATCCTATCATGGAAGCTTCTTGTAACTATTTCCTTGATATAATATCCTTTGGTATCGGTGAATTGATCCTTTGCAACTGTGATTCCGACCATGATTGTTCTCCTTTGATTCCACTTCTCAGACAAGATGAAGTACTTGTCTTCTGCAGATCATTTCACGTGACCACCATCTACTCTGCTCTACCGTCGAGTATTACACTCTGGTATCTCGAGGATATCACTGAACTACATAACTTCTTATGAGTTCTTCATCAACTATTATTTCTTGATGATTCCAATTTCTTCAGGTTTTGAGTTGTTTGTCACTCGAAACACCGATAACTGAATCGAGTCTGTTCTACGGTTCAACAACTTTTAGTAGTCCTCTTTACTTACGGGTTTGTACCCGATCACGTCAATCCTAGCCTGTTCGGCTATATCATTATCATGCTTAACTTTAACTGTGCTACCTGGTCCGTAATCTCGGAGCACAACTTTCGATGATGAGCTAAGCTTACGTCGATCTTCCTCGTCATATCAGTTCGCCTTGGACAACAAGCTTGATATCAAGTTTGTGTCCTACCCATGGTTCCAATAACCTTCCGCTTCATCATTCCTTTGACTTGATGTCGTCGCTGATTGATTACATCTTCATGAAATCTATCGACAAATGTGTCGTGATCATCATCAACCTTATGAGCTCTTCCAGGATATCAATTGAGTTCATGATGAGAAATACCATCCTTGCCCCGATGATTTGTGTTATCTTTGACCACTTTATTGCCTTCCGTTCAACACAAACTTGTTTGTGTTTTGTGTTATACCTTGACTTCCTTGCTACCCAGCATTGTTCTTCTTTACCTTGGAGAATTACCGCCTTTTATGTCAAGAATGTC
The DNA here is from genome assembly GCF_002162155.2 of Triticum dicoccoides. Taxonomy (NCBI): domain Eukaryota; kingdom Viridiplantae; phylum Streptophyta; class Magnoliopsida; order Poales; family Poaceae; genus Triticum; species Triticum dicoccoides. The sequence goes on from NC_041388.1 coordinate 362,030,339, forward strand.
GTGGGAATTTCACCACCTCTTAAGAATTCTTGGTATAGTGATACTTCTCACCATCACCATTCTTTCCTGGTCCTCGCGTTGATCCCAACCGGGGTACCAACAAGTGAACGGTGCTATTTGGATTCTGCCTTTCTAGCAACCCTATTGCTTTGAAGTTAATGGTCGGCCGTTCATTCTTAGTCTATTGATTATTGAATCACCATTCCGACATTTGTCGTGCAACCCAACCCATATTTCGGGCGCACCTTTCAACCAAGGTTTAATTGTGTATGTTTTCCTCGAGCATACTTCCTTATATCATTTGATCTGACCAATGTTATCTCCTTGTTCACTTAATTGTGGACATCCATCTTTTGGGAATCTCGGTGAATTGCCGTTGAGTTCACCAGACACCTCCTTGTCCTCTCCTTGGGTTAATGATGGACTCTTGATAACGGAAATCACTTCATGGTTCATTTCCCCGAGAATCTTACAATGTCGTCTCGTCAATTTGCGTTGCACCTTTTCTTCTCAGGAATCCTAAGTCTGAGGTATCCTGACACCAATCGGATCTGAATCTCGGTCGGATATGATGGTTGGGACAACTTTCCAAGAGTTATGATGATGATCCTTTGATGACCCGGTAACATGATGTTATGCCTAGCACCCCCCCCCGGCTGGAGGACCTATCATTATAGATTCCTTTTCAGCAAGGTTATCCGTTCATCCATAGGGAAATTGTAAGACTTATTCTACAAGTTATTCCTGATGGATCCTTCGTGTTTCCAAAGTCTGATCTTCACCTGAAGACCATGTCAATGCTATCTCGAAGCATGTCAATGGTACTCCGATTTTCAACAGGAACATTTGAAGCACGATGCTAAATTTTATTTATCATTTATCCTAACACCGTTGTATGGGTAATATCATGAGATTCCTCCCCCCCTTACCTAAAGAGTTTTCTACATTATATCCTGTCTTGGATATCATGCTCTGCTTGTCCTTGGGAAGGATATACCCCTGAAATATGTGATTAAACACATTTTCCTTGTCTTTGTTTTGTGTAATTTGATAACCATATTTCCTTTCCGTTGTTTGGTTTAACCTTTCTTGTGATCTATATAATCTAAGCAGTAATAATTCACTGCGTAGGTAAACACCTCGGTGTACAACTCTGACAGTGAGACCCTGTTTCTATTGTTGATGACATTTCGGTAACCGCCGATGGATGAGAACTTTGCCTCTTGGCCCGCCTCGTTCAACGAGCAGGAAAATAGTTCTCTTCGTCCCTCGCTCTTGGTATCGACGTTGTCGCCGACATAATCGACAGGCTACCCCCCTAACATGCCTTGCTTGCATGATCACGCAAGACGTCTCCGCCCTTCCTACTTCTAACCCACATTGTGGGCCCATAACCCATAGTTCCACAGGATCGAAACCTGACTCTCCTATACCCCCTGTTGTCGAAGTTATTCCTCGCGCTTGGCTTCGTATTTAATTCACGGGCCACCTTCCTAATGCTCTATTCTGGTAACAGACGCAATACTTACTCTCGCTGCTCTGAAACCCTTTCTCACTCTGGTTCAGACTTCGAGCAACTATCTATCCACTTGGAACCTCTTATTGTACCTTCGTACCTTACTCTTGATGTATTCGATATGTTCAACTCGAGAGATAATCTTATGCTCATTGATGGGTTAACCCCCAGATTGTTTCCCTCATAAGCATTCTGTCGTAGCCGAGCTGCCCCTTACCTATTCGTAAGTACGTTGGAGTTCCCGAGAAAAGAACGACATCACCATGATGACCTGAAGCAGAGAAGTGAAGACAACAATGTAATGGATCGACCTCCTCGAGAAGAGTAGCCAAGACCAACAAGACCCGTTAGAATTTCGCAACCTAATCCCTTCCCCGCACTTCCCCTCTTAAATCTCGGGACGAGATTTCTTGTAGTGGAGGAGAATTGTGACGTCCGGATACTTAGGCTACAGTAATCTCACGATAATGATGCCACGTCATCATGGTTACTATTTTTTATCTTGCGGTGTATCACGTCCCTTTCGAATTCTAACTTAAAATAAAGTTAAACGATAAAAGTTTTCTAAAGTCAAATCTAAAATGTTCAAAGTGTAGCAAATAAATCATATATGATCAGGGTGGTGAACCCAAAATTTTATAAAATGCTTAGATGCACTAAATGATAGAAACAATAGCTAAATTATTTATTTAATTGTCACTTAAATGATTAAATTATTGAAAACTACTTTTAATAAATAAAAGGATAATTGTGGCAGTAATATAATTACTACCACTAATTTAGGTGCTAGAATTATATTTCATAAAAC
>NC_041388.1:362032944-362113359 GCF_002162155.2 Triticum dicoccoides
CCACTCCTTCTCGATCTGGATCGGGGATCCGCCCCCGACGATTGCGCCTCGTGCCCCGACATCGGTGCCCGTCCCCGATGCTGCCTCACTCCGTCATCGGCCTCCTTCTCGCCGTGATGCCAACGCCGCGTTGCCGCCGACCCAGGCGACCCCGACGCCCGCCTCGCCGACCCATCACCGAACGCCATCGCCGCCGTCCTCTTCGTCGCCGGTGCCGCGTCGTCGAGCCCCCCCCGAGCCCACTTAGCACCTCTACAGGCTCATGGTGAGCCCCTCTGCCGATTCCCCGCCTCTCCCCTTCGAGTTCCTCGCCTTAGGAGCCCCGCCCGAGTTAGGCCACCATGGCCGGAGCTTTGCTTCGTGCGTGCCTTGGCCGCGCTCCCACGCGCCTCTGGCCCCTCCCCGCGCCCGCTCACCGCACTCCCTCACCGCGCCCCGCGGCCCCCCCTGTCGCCGCCCTGCGCCCACGCCGGCGCCATCCCTTGGCCGCTGCCGCTGCTCCAGTCGAAGCGGCGCCCCTGCCGAGCCCGCTCCTCCCTCCGTCCGCCCCTGTTCCGTGCGCCGTCGCAATCCCCGTCCTTCGCCCGGTTGGCGCCCGGCGAGCCCCGCCGTGGTCACCAACCCCCCTGCTCCGGCGATCTGCCGGCTCCGCCCGCCCCTGTGGTGCGCCCGAAAGAGCGGGTGCTGGGCACCGTTGCGCCCGCGCCCGTTCGGGCGACAACCGCGCGGCCATGCGCCCGAAAACCGCAAGGCCCCCTGGGGCCAATGACATGGGGGCCCCAGCCCCAGAACGTTTATTAAAAAAGAATTAAAAATAAATAAATAAATAATAATTACATTAATTAATCAGTAAGTGAATTAATTAAGTTAATTAATCATATTTAATTAATCTAATTAACTAGTTAGTTTAATTAAATAGTAATTAGTTTAACTAAGACCTAATTAACCTAAACAGTGTATGACAGGTGGGTCCCACTGGACCCACATGTCAGTTTGAGCCAGTCAACTCTGTTGACTGCTGATGTCAGCATGACATCATGCTGATGTCAGCATGACATCATGCTGATGTCATAAATACATCTTCGAATTAATTTAAATAATTAATTAAATACCAGAAATTATTAAAATCTTTAGAAAATCATATCTTTTAATCCGTAACTCGGATTAAATTATTTTCAACATGAAAGTTGCTCAGAACGACGAGACGATTCCGGATACGCAGTCCGTTCGTCCGCCACACACCCCTAACCTATCGAACTCGCAACTTTCCCCCTCCGGTTCATCTGTCCGAAAACGCGAAACACCGGGAATACTTTCCCGGATGTTTCCCCCCTTCGTCGGTATCACCTACTACCGCGATTGGGCACACCTAGCATCGTTACTTGTCATGTCATGCATCGATATGCATTTGTTTGCATTGTATTCATTGTTTCTTCCCCCTCTTCTCTCCGGTAGACTACGCGACCGACGCTGCTGCTGCCCAGTTCGACTACGTCACCGACGACCCCTCCTTCTTGTCTGAGCAACCAGGCAAGCCCCCCCCCTTGATCACCAGATATCGCCTATTCTCCTCTATACTGCTTGCATTAGAGTAGTGTAGCATGTTACTGCTTTCGTTAATCCTATTCTGATGCATAGCCTGACATTGTCGCTACATCTGTTGATACCTTACCTGCAATCCTAAATGCTTAGTATAGGATGCTAGTTTATCATCATTGGCCCTACATTCTTGTCAGTCTGCCTTGCTATACTATCGGGCCGTGATCACTTGGGAGGTGATCACGGGTATATACTATACATACATACATACTATACAGGTGGTGACTAAAGTCGGGTCAGCTCATTGAGTACCCGCAAGTGATTCTGACGAGGGGGCTGAAAGGACAGGTGGCTCCATCCCGGTAGAGGTGGGCCTGGGTTCCCGACGGCCCTCGACTGTTACTTTGTGGCGGAGCGACAGGGCAGGTTGAGACCACCTAGGAGACAGGTGGGCCTGGCCCTGTTCGGCGTTCGCGGATACTTAACACGCTTAACGAGATCTTGGTATTTGATCTGAGTTGGCTACGAGCCTATACGCACTAACCATCTACGTGGGAGTAGTTATGGGTATCCCGGCGTCGTGGTATCAGCCGAAGCACTTCAGACGCCAGCGACGGAGCGGCGCGCGCCGGATTGGAACGTAAGCCTGCTCTTGTATTAAGGGGGCTAGTTCTGCTTCCGGCCGCCCTCGCAACGTGCAGGTGTGCTATGGGCGATGGGCCCAGACCCCTGTGCGCTTAGGTTTAGACCGGCGTGCTGGCCTCTCTGTTTTTCCTAGGTGGGGCTGCGACGTGTTGATCTTCCGAGGCCGGGCATGACCCAGGAAAGTGTGTCCGGCCAAATGGGATCGAGCGTGTTGGGTTATGTGGTGCACCCCTGCAGGGAAGTTAATCTATTCGAATAGCCGTGATCTTCGGTAACAGGACGACTTGGAGTTGTACCTTGACCTTATGACAACTAGAACCGGATACTTAATAAAACACACCCTTCCAAGTTCCACAGACAACCCGGTGATCGCTTTTCTACAGGGCGACGAGGAGAGGATCGCCGGGTAGGTTTATGCTCTGCGATGCTACTTGGAGATGCTACTTGGAGATGCTACTTGGAGGATTTCGATCTACTCTCTTCTACTTGATGCAAGACGGAGGCTGCCAGAAGCGTAGTCTTCGATAGGACTAGCTATCCCCCTCTTATTCTGGCGTTCTGCAGTTCAGTCCACTGATATGGCCCTTTACACATATACCCATGCATATGTAGTGTAGTTCCTTGCTTGCGAGTACTTTGGATGAGTACTCACGGTTGCTTTCTCCCCCCTTTTTTTCCCCCTTTCCTTTCTTTCTGGTTGTTGCAAACAGATGCTGGAGTCCAGGAGCCAGACGCCACCGTCGATGACGACCCCTACTACACCGGAGGCGCCTACTACTACGTGCAGCCCGCTGACGACGACCAGGAGTAGTTAGGAGGATCCCAGGCAGGAGGCCTGCGCCTCTTTCGATCTGTATCCCAGTTTGTGCTAGCCTTCTTAAGGCAAACTTGTTTAACTTATGTCTGTACTCAGATATTGTTGCTTCCGCTGACTCGTCTATGATCGAGCACTTGTATTCGAGCCCTCGAGGCCCCTGGCTTGTATTATGATGCTTGTATGACTTATTTATGTTTTAGAGTTGTGTTGTGATATCTTCCCGTGAGTCCCTGATCTTGATCGTACACATTTGCGTGCATGATTAGTGTACGATTAAATCGGGGGCGTCACAGCACCGCTACAATATTACCGAGGATTATGGTGGAGGGGGGCACCGCACACGGCTAAGAGATCAATGATCAACTGTTGTGTCTCTGGGGTGCCCCCCTACCCCCGTATATAAAGGAGCAAGGAAGGGAGGCGGCCGGCCTAGGAGGAGGGCGCGCCAAGGGGGGAGTCCTACTCCCACCGGGAGTAGGACTCCTCCTTCCCTTGTTGGAGTAGGAGAGAAGGAAAGAGGGGGAGAGGAACAAGGAAAAGTGGGCTGCACCCCTTGTCCAATTCGGACCAGAGGGGGGGCGCCTCCTTCCTTTTGGCCTCTCTCCTCTATTCCCGCATGGCCCAATAAGGCCCATATACTCCCCGGCGAATTCCCGTAACTCTCCGGTACTCCGAAAAGTACCCGAATCACTCGGAACCTTTCCGATGTCAGAATATACTCGTCCAATATATTGATCTTTACATCTCGACCATTTCGAGACTCCTCGTCATGTCCCCGATCTCATCAGGGACTCCGAACTCCTTCGGTACATCAAAACTCATAAACTCATAATATAACTGTCATCGAAACCTTAAGCGTGCGGACCCTACGGGTTCGAGAACTATGTAGACATGACCGAGACACGTCTCCGGTCAATAAACAATAGCGGAACCTGGATGCTCATATTGGCTCCCACATATTCTACGAAGATCTTTATCGGTCAGAGCGCATAACAACATACGTTATTCCCTTTGTCATCGGTATGTTACTTGCCCGAGATTCGATCTTCGGTATCTCAAAACCTAGTTCAATTTCGTTACCGGCAAGTCTCTTTTACTCATTCCGTAATACATCATCCCGCAACAAACTTATTAGTTGCAATGCTTACAAGGCTTAAGTGATGTGCATTACCGAGAGGGCCCAGAGATACCTCTCCGACAATCGGAGTGACAAATCCTAATCTCGAAATACGCCAACCCAACAAGTACCTTCGGAGACACTAGTAGAGCACCTTTATAATCACCCAGTTACGTTGTGACATTTGGTAGCACACAAAGTGTTCCTCCGGTAAATGAGAGTTGCATAATATCATAGTTATAGGAACATGTATAAGTTATGAAGAAAGCAATAGCAACAAACTAAACGATCAAGTGCTAAGCTAATGGAATGGGTCAAGTCAATCACATCATTCTCCTAATAATGTGATCTCGTTAATCAAATGACAACTCATGTCTATGGCTAGGAAACATAACCATCTTCGATCAACGAGCTAGTCAAGTAGAGGCATACTAGTGACACTCTGTTTGTCTATGTATTCACACATGTATTATGTTTCCGGTTAATAGAATTATAGCATGAATAATAAACATTTATCATGAAATAAGGAAATAAATAATAACTTTATTATTGCCTCTAGGGCATATTTCCTTCAAACATGCCGCGCGACCTAACATATGTTGTGGCATTAAAAAAATGTGAAACTCAGGGCAGGGTATACAATAGGTCTGGTACACAGCATGTCATACTTTATAGAACCTATGGCTGAGGCATAGGGAATGACTTTCATTCTCTCTCTATCTTCTGCCGTAGTCGGGTTTTGAGTCTTACTCAACTTCACACCTTGTAACACAGGCAAGAACTCCTTCTTTGACTGTTCCATTTTGAACTACTTCAAAATCTTGTCAAGGTATGTACTCATTGAAAAACTTATCAAGCGTCTTGATCTATCTCTATAGATCTTGATGCTCAATATGTAAGCAGCTTCATCGAGGTCTTTCTTTGAAAAACTCCTTTCAAACATTCCTTTATGCTTTGCAGAATAATTCTACATTATCTCCGATCAACAATATGTCATTCACATATATTTATCAGAAATGTTGTAGTGCTCCCACTCACTTTCTTGTAAATACAGGCTTCACCGCAAGTCTGTATAAAACTATATGCTTTGATCAACTTATCAAAGCGTATATTCCAACTCCAAGATGCTTGCACCAGTCCATAGATGGATCGCTGGAGCTTGCATATTTTGTTAGCACCTTTAGGATTGACAAAACCTTCTGATTGCATCATATACAACTCTTCTTTAATAAATCCATTAAGGAATGCAGTTTTGTTTATCCATTTGCCAGATTTCACAAAATGCGGCAATTGCTAACATGACTCGGACAGACTTAAGCATAGATACGAGTGAGAAACTCTCATCGTAGTCAACACCTTGAACTCGTCGTAAACCTTTTGCGACAATTCTAGCTTTGTAGATAGTAACACTACTATCACCGTCCGTCTTCCACTTGAAGATCCATTTATGTTTTTATGTCTTGTTGATCATCGGGCAAGTCAACCAAAGTCCACACTTTGTTCTCATACATGGATCCCATCTCAGATTTTATGGCCTCAAGCCATTTCGCGGAATCTGGGCTCATCATCGCTTCCTCATAGTTCATAGGCTCGTCATGGTCAAGTAACATGACCTCCAGAAAAGGATTACTGTAACACCCTCGATGCGACTATAGCTCCCACGTGTCGAGGCACGACTTAGAGGCATAATCGCATTGAAGGCATATGTCCCAAGTTAGGCAATCTTCACAACATCCCATGTAATATAGATAATAAAAGGGGAGATAACATAGTTGGCTTACACTCGCCACGTCAATCAAGTGCATAAATAACATTACATCATCCAAACACTCATGGCCGGACTACGGCGCCAAAATAAAAGATAACCCAACATGCGACACGGTCCCGATCACCCCCAACTGGGCACCACTACTGATCATCAGGAAAGGAAACATAGTATCGTTGAGAGTCCTCGTCGAACTCCCACTTGAGCTCAAGCGCATCACCTGGAGCGGAATCATCAGGCCCTGCATCTAGTGTAATAGTAATCTGTGAGCCACAGGGACTCAGCAATCTCGCACCCTCGTGATCAAGACTATTTAAGCTTATAGGTAAGGCAAGGTAAATATGTGGAGCTGCAGCAAGCGACTAGCAAAATATGGTGGCTATCCTGTTCGCAAAAGAGAGCGAGAAGAGGAGGCAAAGCGCGAGCGAGAAACTAGAGAGCAACCTGCGCAAGCATTACTCCAACACCGTGTCCACTTTCCGGACTCCGCCGAGAAGAGGCCATCACGGTAACACACTCAGTTGATTCATTTTAATTAAGTTAAGGTTCAAGTTATCTACAACTGGACATTAACAAATTCCCATCTGCCCATAACCGCGGGCACGACTTTCGAAAGTTCAAATCCCTGCAGGAGAGTCCCAACTGAGCCCATGACAAGCTCTCACGGTCAACGAACGAATATACCCCCTCCCGAGACATTCTGATCAGACTCGGTACCTTGGTTCTTCAAGACACTTCGACAGGTTAAAACTAATCCAGCAACACCGCCCGAATGTGCCGACAAATCCCGATAGGAGCTGCACATATCTCTTTCTCAGGGCACACTCAGATTGTCCTAGGTACGGGTAGGCCAGCCCAGAGTTGCCCCTGGTGGCCACCGGCAGCTGACAGGTGGACCAACACTCAGAAGAGCACTGGCCCAGGGGAGGGGTTTAAAATAAGATGACCCTCGGGCTCCGAAAACCCAAGGGAAAAAGAGGCTAGGTGGCAAATGGTAAAACCAAGGTTGGGCATTGCTGGAAAATCTTTAATCAACACGAACTATCAAGGGGTTCCTATTATAACCCAACCGCGTAAGGGACGCAAAATCCGGGAACATAACACCGATATGACGGAAAACTAGGGCGACAAGAGTGGAACAAAACACTAGGCGAGAGGCCGAGCCTTCCACCCTTTACCAAGTATATAGATGCATTAAGATAACATGGCAATATAATGATATCCCAAAAAGTAAATAATGTTCCAACAAGGAACGGCCTCCAATCTTCACCTGCAACTAGCAACGCTATAAGAGGGGCTGAGCAAAGCGGTAACATAGCCAATCAACGGTTTGCTAGGACATGGTGGGTTAGAGGTTTGACATGGCAATTTGGGAGGCTTGAAAGCAAGTGGTAGGCATTGTAGCATTGGCATAGCAAAAGAGCGAGCATCTAGCAAAGCAAAGATAGTAGTGATTTCAAGGGTATGATCATCTTGCCTGCAAAGTTGTCAGAGTTGACTGGATCCTCAAAAGCAAACTCAACGGGCTCCTCGTTAGCGAACTCGTCTCCCGGCTCTACCCAAACAAGACAAACAAGCAACAAGGACATAATCAACCACGAGCAAGGATCAAACAATATGATGCAAGGATGGTATGCTATGCGGGATGCGATGCGGGATGCATATGCAAGATTTGACAAGGAATGCATGAATCTGGCCTCAACTTGGGAATCCAAGTGTGCCACTGGAAAGATGAGATGAGATCACTTGAAAACGATATAAAGAACACCGGAATCGGAGTTACGGTTTGGAAATGGCAAGCAATTCAAATATGGCCACGTTCTGCGATTTACAGCAAGTAGCCATCTAAATGCAAAGAGATGAACAAGCTACAGCACCCAAACATGACAACAAAATACATGGAAGGGATGCATTCATGATGCTTAACAAAAGTCTAGCACTGAGCTACGGCCAATTCATCCATTAACAGGTTCAAACAAGCATGGCAAAAACGCATATGGCAAACAGATTTCAGACTTGGTGAAATTAACACTTGTTTGGAATTTCAGATCAGATAGCACTCTTCGGAGCAACAAAACTACATGTTACAGGACCTGCACATGGCAAAGTAAAGCATGGCATGGAGCTAGTCAAAGATCTTAACAAAAGTCCCTTAGTGACCTTGAGCCAATAGGGATCAGAAAATACAATTGCAAGCATGTGAACATGGCAAAAACATAATCAGTTCTCAGACTTAGTGAAAACTAGAGCATGCTGAAAACAGATATCAAGTAGGCATGTTTACAAGCTCGATGCACTCACTACGGAGCAAGTCATGATAATCTAAACATACAACCATTAAGAATACACAAAATGCAAGATATACATGGCAAGAACAATAGCATAGCATGCACGGATCAACTACAACATCATAGGCAAAATCGCTAACAAGTAGACAATCTGCCCAGATTCACGAAGTAGCAAAAGTAGAGGTCGATTGACTCAAGCTAGGGTGCTCCATAATTGCAAACAAAGACATGGATGGATAGAGCACTACAAGATTAACAAAACATCCTTACTGATCATCCTCAAAAGAGGCACGGATCACTAGGAAACAACATGAACATATGGCCATATGAAATAAACAGCTCAAGGACTTAGTGGAAATGCTAAGTCCCTGAAATTAGCATTACCAAGTGCCTCACTTTGCAAGCTTGTGCTAGTCACCACACACATCACAAAAATACATGGGTTGCACCTCTGGAAAGATGGCAAAACCCTTACCAAAACATATGTAGAGCTCAGGGGCATATCATGCACACAATAATCATGGCAAAAATGACAAATATCTAAATGGAGCAGCATATCTGACAATTATCTCAAGTAGCCCTCTTCTAACAGCATTTCGGGCATCAAGATGAACTCAAATAAAAATGATGCAATGAGATGAAATGATGTACTCTCTGAGGTGAACATTTTGATATGCTATATGCCCAAAACGGAGCTACGAATGCAAAGTTACAACACGATGAAATATGCAAAATAGTTAGGGTTTTGGGGCAAAAGTCAACCGAGGAGGGGATCTCAGATCCAGATCCAGATCATGCACGGAAGTCGAGGTCGGCAGGAAAACCCTGTAGCCCGCCGGAGTAGCTTCGGGGAGGAGGTGGAGGACGCCGGAGATGGGCCGGCGAGCTCCGGGCGGCGCGGCGCCGGCGATGGGGAGCTGCGACGGCGCGGCGGCCGGCGTCGCGGTGGCGCGACCTTGAGGATGCGGCGGCCGGCGATGGGGAGCTGCGGCGGCGTGGCGGCCGGCATCGGTGGCGGTGGCCGCCGGAGCACGGGGAGATGAGGGCGCGGGGCGCGCGGTCGACCGGGCCGGGAGGGCCCCGCCTGGGCCCGGGATGGGCCGGCGGCGTGGTGGGGGCGAAGTGGGTGCGGTTGGCTAACGTGGCGTGCCCTGGTTGGTCCGGGCGAGCGGCGGACAGTGTCCGGCGGCCGGCGGACGTGTCCGGCCGTGCGGAGGAGTGGATCTAGGGTTTAGGGGGGAGGGGAGACCCGTGAATTTTGGAGGAGGACCTATATATAGGCATAGAGGGAGCTAGGAGAGTCCAAATGAGGTGCGGTTTTCGGCCACACGATCGTGATCGAACGCTCTAGATGATGGAGAGGTTTTTGGTGGGTTTTGGGCCAAATTGGAGGGGTGTTGGTCTGCAACACACACGAGGCCTTTTCGGTCCCTCGGTTAACTGTTGGAGCATCAAACGAAGTCCAAATGGTACGAAACTTGACAGGCGGTCTACCGGTAGTAAATCAAGGCCGCTTGGCAAGTCTTGGTCCAATCCGTAAATGTTCAATCCCCACACACAAAAGAAAGGTAGAAATGACCACCGGAGGAGAACGAAGCGCCGGAATGCAAAACGGAAAATGGGGAAAATGCTCGAATGCATGAGATGAACACGTATGCAAATGCAATGCACATGGTGTCATGAAATGAGATGCATGACAATGACAACAACACACGGAGACAAAAACACGAACCCGAGAAAATAAAATAACTTAAAGCCGGAAATGGCAAGAGTTGGAATACATATTGGGAAAGTCATATCCAGGGTGTTACAACACTCCACCACTACGAAAGGATCTCGTCCCAAGATCTAGGACTGAAAGAATGCCGGGTATTCAGAACGGAGGTGATCCTCGCGTTCCCAGGTAGCTTCACGGTCGGAATGGTGTGACCACTTGACTTTGAGGAATTTTATTGACTTGTTGCAAGTCTTGCGTTCAGTCTCTTCGAGAATAGCAACGGGGTGCTCACGATAGGAGAGATCTTCTTGGAGCTCAATGTCCTCGAAGTTGACGGTGCGGTTAGGAGTCTTGAAGCACTTTCGGAGCTGAGAGACATGGAACACATCATGAACATTTGCAAAGTTTGAAGGAAGCTCGAGTTGATAGGCGAGATCGCCTCTCTTGCTGACAATCTTGAAAGGTCCCATGTATCTAGGGGCAAGCTTGCCTTTGATACCGAAGCGACGAGTACCTTTCATAGGAGAGACGCGGAGGTAAACATGATCTCCGATCTCAAAAGCCAAATCACGATGCTTACTGTCATAGTAGCTCTTCTGGCGGGATTGGGCTGCTTTGAGGTTATCTCGAATGACTTTGCACATTTCCTCTGCCTCTGTGATTAAGTCATTTCCGAGAAGCTGACGTTCGCCGGTTTCAGACCAGTTGAGAGGCGTACGGCATTTCCTGCCATACAGAATTTCAAATGGGGCCTTGCCCGAACTTGCTTGAAAACTGTTGTTGTAGGAGAATTCAGCATAAGGAAGACAATCCTCCCACTTCATGCCGAAGGAGATCACACAAGCCCTGAGCATATCTTCAAGAATCTGGTTGACACGCTCGACTTGGCCGCTAGTTTGAGGATGGAAAGTTGTGCTGAAGCGGATGTTGGTGCCCATGGCCTTCTGAAAAAAATCCCAAAACTTGGAGGTAAAGATGCTGCCACGGTCTGAAGAGATCACTTGAGGAATACCGTGCAGAGAGACAATTCGAGAGGTATAGAGCTCCGCCAATTGAGCTGCAGTGATCGACTCTTTGATAGGCATAAAGTGAGCCACTTTAGTGAGTTTGTCGATGACAACGAATATAGCATCATTGCCACGCTTGGACTTTGGAAACCCAGTCACGAAGTCCATTTCAATGTGGTCAAACTTCCATTCTGGAATGGCAAGAGGTTGGAGGAGACCAGCTGGCCTTTGGTGTTCTGCCTTCACTCTTCTGCAGACATCATACTCATTCACGAATTGAGCAATCTCGCGCTTCATTCGAGTCCACCAATAAGTCTGCTTGAGGTCCTGATACATCTTTGTACTCCCTGGGTGGATGGAGAGGAGAGAATTGTGAGCCTCGTGTTGGGTTTCGTAGTAATTTCAAAAATTTTCCTACGCACACGCAAGATCATGGTGATGCACAGCAACAAGAGGGGGAGAGTGTGATCTACGTACCCTTGTAGATCAACAACGGAAGCGTTAACTTGGTTGATGTAGTCGTACGTCTTCACGGCCCGACCGATCAAGCACCGAAGCTACGGCACCTCCGAGTTCTAGCACACGTTCAGCTCGATGACGATCCCTGGACTCCGATCCAACAAAGTGTCGGGGAAGAGTTCCGTCAGCACGACGGCGTGGTGACGATCTTGATGTACTACTGTCGCAGGGCTTCGCCTAAGCACCGCTACAATATTATCGAGGACTATGGTGGAAGGGGGCACCACACACGGCTAAGAATATGATCACGTGGATCAACTTGTGTGTCTAGAGGTGCCCCCCTGCCCCCGTATATAAAGGAGCAAGGGGGGAGGAGGCCGGCCCTAGGAGAGGCGCGCCAGGTGTGGAGTCCTACTAGGACTCCCTAGTCCTAGTAGGATTCCACCTCCCATATGGAATAGGAAAAGAGGAAGGGAAAAGGAGAAGGAAGGAAGGGGGCGCCCCCCTTCCCTAGTCCAATTCGGACCAGACCAAGGGGAGGGGTGCGGCCACCCTTGAGGCCCTTTTTCTTCTTTCCCGTATGGCCCAATAAGGCCCAATACGTATTCCCGTAACTCTCCGGTACTCCAAAAAATACCCGAATCACTCGGAACCTTTCCGATGTCCGAATATAGTCGTCTAATATATCGATCTTTATGTCTCGACCATTTCGAGACTCCTCGTCATGTCCCCGATCTCATCCGGGACTCCGAACTCCTTCGGTACATCAAAACTCATAAACTCGTAATATAACTGTCATCGAAACCTTAAGCGTGCGGACCCTACGGGTTCGAGAACAATGTAGACATGACCGAGACACGTCTCCGGTCAATAACCAATAGCGAAACCTGGATGCTCATATTGGCTCCCACATATTCTACGAAGATCTTTATCGGTCAGACCGCATAACAACATACGTTGTTCCCTTTGTCATCGGTATGTTACTTGCCCGAGATTCGATCGTCGGTATCCCATACCTAGTTCAATCTCGTTACCGGCAAGTCTCTTTACTCGTTCCGTAATACATCATCTCACAACTAACTCATTAGTTGCAATGCTTGCAAGGCTTATGTGATGTGTATTACCGAGAGGGCCCAGAGATACCTTTCCGACAATCGGAGTGACAAATCCTAATCTCGAAATACGCCAACCTAACATGTACCTTTGGAGACACCTGTAGAGCACCTTTATAATCACCCTTTTACGTTGTGACGTTTGGTAGCACACAAAGTGTTCCTCCGGCAAACGGGAGTTGCATAATCTCATAGTCATAGGAACATGTATAAGTCATGAAGAAAGCAATAGCAACATACTAAACAATCGGGTGCTAAGCTAATGAAATGGGTCATGTCAATCAGATCATTCACCTAATGATGTGATCCCGTTAATCAAATAACAACTCTTTGTTTATGGTTAGGAAACATAACCATCTTTGATTAACGAGCTAGTCAAGTAGAGGCATACTAGTGACACTCTGTTTGTCTATGTATTCACACATGTATTATGTTTCCGGTTAATACAATTCTAGCATGAATAATAAATATTTATCATGATATAAGGAAATAAATAATAACTTTATTATTGCCTCTAGGGCATATTTCCTTCACCTCGTTCATGATCACTTTACGGAGGTCACCTTTGGTTCAACAATACGATCCTCGAAGAAGAGAGTATCCTTGTCATCAAGGCGGTAGCACTTGTACTTGGGTTGACTCTTGGCAATCCCAATCTTCACCTTTTTCACCATAGCATCGAGAAGCTGAGCTTGGCGAATCTGGTCTTCCAAGGTAGGAGAGACTTGAAGGTTGGCGAGGAAACCTTGAGGAACAACTTGCAGATTAAGTTTGCGGAAAGCTTCACAAAGCTCGGGTTGATACGGCTTGGGAATCAGACTGTTGCAATAAGCCTTTCTGCTCAATGCGTCAGCAATCACATTGGCCTTGCCTGGAGTATACTCGATACTCGGATTATACTCTTGAATCATTTCGACCCATCGAGTTGGCCTGAAGTTGAGATTAGGCTAAGTGAAAATGTACTTGAGACTCTTGTGATCAGTGAAGATGTCCACTTTTCTTCCCAATAAGAGATGTCTCCAAGTCAAAAGAGCATGCACAACTGCCGCCAACTCGAGATCATGAGTGGGGTAGTTCTTCTCATTGGGCTTCAACTGGCGAGAGGTATAAGCAACAACTTTCTTCTCTTGCATCAACACTGCGCCAAGACCTTGGAAAGAGGCATCACAAAAGACCTCGTACGGCTTGGATTCATCAGGCGGAGTCAGAACTAGAGCAGTGATCAACTTCTCTTTCAAAGTGTTGAAAGCAATGTCACACTCCAGAGACCAAACGTACTTGACATGCTTCTGGAGAAGATTTGAGAGAGGCTTCGCGATCTTAGAAAAGTTTTCAACGAATCTTCGACAATAGCTTGCGAGACCGAGGAAGCTACGGGGTTGCTTCACGTTCTGAGGAGGTTCCCAATTCACAATTGCAGACACCTTCTCAGGATTCACCGCAATGCCCTTGGCAGAGATGATATGAGCAAGATAAAGAACCTCATCGAGCCAAAATTTGCACTTAGAGAACTTGGCGTAGAACTAGTGTTCCCTCAGCTTATCGAGCACCAAACGCAAGTGCTTGGCATGATCTTCCTTGTTCTTCGAGAAAACCAGAATGTCGTCGAGATAGACCAAAACAAAGTCATTGGTGTAGGCGTTGAAGATGAAGTTCATCATGAGAGAGAAAGTCAGAGGAGCGTTGACGAGGCCAAAAGACATGACAGTGTATTCATATGAACCATAGCTTGTCCTGAAAGCCGTCTTGGGAATATCTTGCTCCCGGATTCGAATCTGATGACAACCCATACGGAGATCAAGCTTGGAGAATACTTGGGCACCTTTGAGTTGTTCGAACAGCTCGTTGATGTTGGGAAGTGGGTATTTGTTCTTGATGGTCTTCTTGTTCAATGGATGGTAATCAACACAAAGTCGGTCTGTTCCATCCTTCTTCTTCACAAAAAGAATACCACAACCCCACGGAGAAGAACTAGGCCGGATGAGACCCATTCTCTCTTGAATATCGAGTTGCTTCTTCAGCTCCTTCAACTCTTCAGGTCCGAGCTTGTAAGGACGCTTGCACACAGGTTCCGTGCCGAGCTCAAGATCAATAACGAATTCAACTGGCCGGTGCGGAGGCATTCCTGGAAGCTCTTCTGGAAAGACGTCTTGATATTCGCAAACAACTGGAATTTGCGAGATGGCATCGAGTTCACCCTTCTCATTGAGAGAAAACAGATGGATGGTATCATCACGAGCAGCAAAGACAATTACATCCTCAGACGAATGAGTCAATTGAATCTGCCTGGCTGCACAATCAAGCTGAGCCTTGTGCTTAGAAAGCCAATCCATTCCGAGAATAAGATCAATATCAGAGTCACCAAGAACCATTGGAGAAGCCAGAAACTTGTAGTCTCCCAAGGTGATAGTAACATCCGGAACGATGGAGTTAGCATGCATGCGCTTACCGGGAGAGACAACTGCTAATGGACTAGGCAAAACTTGCGAAACCAATTCATGCCTAGATGTAAACGGTCTCGAGATGAAACAATGTGATGCACCAGTGTCAAAAAGAACTTTAGCTGGAATATCATTAACAGGAAGGTTACCCATGATGACATCTGACAAATCCTCTGCCTGGGCTGCATTCATCAAGTTGACCTTGGCGTGCTTGGGGTTATGCTTGACCAGAGCTGTACTTACCGATCTGACAGGAGGAGGAGGAGGAAGACACCTCTGATTGAGACACTTGTTGGCATAATGACCCTTCTGTTGGCACTTGTTGCACGTGACCTCTGAAAGTGGATGGTGATACAGAGCACTCGATCTTGGAGGTTGAGACAAAGTCTTGTTCTGAAAGCCAGGGTTGGGTGGGTGGGAAGATCCACTGCCACCTTTGCTCTTCTACTGATACGACTGACGGAACGGAGGAGGAGGAAGCCAATACTTCTGCTGCTTGGTCACTTGAGTAGAGGAAGAAGGAGTAGCCTCTCTGACTCGCTTCTTGGAAGCATCACACCTCAATTGAGCGGCCTCTTGCTTCAATGCCATGTTGTAGAACTCATCGTACCTCAAGGGTTCAAAGAGAACAAGAGCTAGCTGAATTTCTTCTCTGAGACCACCCCTGAACTGGTATATCATGCTCTTCTCGTCAGGGACGTCCTGCTTAGCAAAGCGGGAGAGCTTCTGAAACAACTTGTTGTAGTCATAGACAGACAAAGAGCCTTGCTTCAGGTTGCGGAATTCCTCACGCTTGCTTTCAACCACACTCTGAGGAATATGGTGAGCTCTGAAATCTTGACGGAATTCATCCCAAGTAATAACACGTCCACCTCTGGAATCCTTGTACTGCTGGAACCATTCTGCAGCTTGATCTTTGAGTTGGAAGGAAGCGAACTTGACGAAGTCCTCAGGCCTGACGTTACTGCACTCGATATGCTTGCACAGATCCACAAGCCAATCGTCAGCATCGGTTGCCTCAACACAATTGCTGAAAGTCTTTGGCCCGTTAGCAAGGAACTGGTTGAGTGTAGCAAAGTGATTCTGATTGTTGCCTTGGTTCCCTTGGTTGCCTTGATTGCGCTCTTGGAGAATTTGCATGATCAACTGTGTGTTTGCATTGGTTGCGGCCATCACAGCTTTCCATGCCTCTAGAGGAGGTGGAGGTGGTGGCGGATGAGGATTCGGAGTAGTGCGCGTTGGAGGAGCCATCCTGAAGAGGTTGACATCCATTAGCACATTGATAGACAAATATTGAAGCTGAATCCAACGGAATGAAAATTGCAACATATAGTCTTCACATCCGAACAAAATGAACGAATGCATTCCTCTTGAAATGGTCACATGTCCATAAATTGAGAAGCCACTTAGAATTACGGTAGAGAAATAAATCAACAAGGTGCGGATCAAGAACGAATACTCGGTAAGAAATCCCAATCTCAAACCAAATATCCATGGAAGAAGAACTAGAGCTACTAGAATTCCCACCTATGAAACTCCCAAAGCTTTCCGGTTATGCAATTAGGTGTTGGGGATACAGGGGAAGCATAATATCTCACCCAAATCTAGCAAATCCTACATCCAGCTGTATCCATCCTTCAACACATAACCGAGAAAAACTTCGGAAACCATCTACCTCAACCTTTGAAAAGCATCCGTTATACGAGTTATGGCGATACTCCCGAACTCCCGCCCTAGTACTGGGTGGCGTCGAGGTTATCTCACCAACGAACTGCATAAAAGAGATTTTCGATGTCGGCGTACTAAACTCAGGTATTCCAGAACTGCAACGATAAAATTATGACGACAACACCTCAGAGCTCAACTCCCCGGGGCACTTCCACAGAACCCCTGATAGGAGGCACCAAGACAATGTTCTCGTCATAAAACCATCGAAACGATTCCAAGATACCCGCGTGATCCTAAAAAAAATTTAGTGAAATTTGAGAAGAGAAGAGTCAAAACTCTACGTCAGGATGCCTTACCAGAGCGATGAGGAGACTGGGAAGTAAAAAGAATTCCTAAACTCTCCGATATATAATTCCTAAATGACTCAAAACATTTTTCTAGACACAACTCGGCCGCTAAAAACGATCAAGCAATGGGGCTCCTAAGGTCGGGGAAGGCTCTGATTACCAACTTGTAACACCCTTGATGCGACTATAGCTCCCACGTGTCGAGGCACGACTTAGAGGGATAATCACATTGAAGGCATATGTCGCAAGTTAGGCAATCTTCACAACATCCCATGTAATATAGATAATAAAAGGGGAGATAACATAGTTGGCTTACACTCGCTACGTCAATCAAGTACATAAATAACATTACATCATCCAAACACTCATGGCCCGACTACGGCGCCAAAATAAAAGATAACCCAACATGCGACACGGTCCCGATCACCCCCAACTGGGCACCACTACTGATCATCAGGAAAGGAAACGTAGTATCGTTGAGAGTCCTCGTCGAACTCCCACTTGAGCTCAAGCGCGTCACCTGGAGCGGAATCATCAGGCCCTGCATCTGGTGTAATAGTAATCTATGAGCCACAGGGACTCAGCAATCTCGCACCCTCGCGATCAAGACTATTTAAGCTTATAGGTAAGGCAAGGTAAATATGTGGAGCTGCAGCAAGCGACTAGCAAAATATGGTGGCTATCCTGTTCGCAAAAGAGAGCGAGAAGAGGAGGCAAAGAACGAGCGAGAAACTAGAGAGCAACCTGCGCAAGCATTACTCCAACACCGTGTCCACTTCTCGGACTCCGCCGAGAAGAGGCCATCACGGTAACACACTCAGTTGATTCATTTTAATTAAGTTAAGGTTCAAGTTATCTACAACTGGACATTAACAAATTCCCATCTGCCCATAACCGCGGGCACGGCTTTCGAAAGTTCAAATCCCTGCAGGGGAGTCCCAACTTAGCCCATGACAAGCTCTCACGGTCAACGAAGGAATAGACCTCCTCCCGAGACGTTCCGATCAGACTCGATACCTCGGTTCTTCAAGACACTTCGACAGGTTGAAACTAATCCAGCAACACCGCCCGAATGTGCCGACAAATCCTGATAGGAGCTGCACATATCTCTTTCTTAGGGCACACTCAGATTGTCCTAGGTACGGGTAGGCCATCCCAGAGTTGCCCCTGGTGGCCACCGGCAGCTGACAGGTGGACCAACACTCAGAGGAGCACTGGCTCGGGGGAGGGGTTTAAAATAAGATGACGCTCGGGCTCTGGAAACCCAAGGGAAAAAGAGGCTAGGTGGCAAATGGTAAAACCAAGGTTGGGCATTGCTGGAAAAGCTTTAATCAAGACGAACTATCAAGGGGTTCCCATTATAACCCAACCGCGTAAGGAACGCAAAATCCGGGAACATAACACCGATATGACGGAAAACTAGGGCGGCAAGAGTGGAACAAAACACTAGGCGAGAGGCCGAGCCTTCCACCCTTTACCAAGTATATAGATGCATTAAGATAACATGGCAATATAATGATATCCCAACAAGTAAATAATGTTCCAACAAGGAACGGCCTCCAATCTTCACCTGCAACTAGCAACGCTATAAGAGGGGCTGAGCAAAGCGGTAACATAGCCAATCAACGGTTTGCTAGGACGTGGTGGGTTAGAGGTTTGACATGGCAATTTGGGAGGCTTGAAAGCAAGTGGTAGGCATCGTAGCATTGGCATAGCAAAAGAGCGAGCATCTAGCAAAGCAAAGATAGTAGTGATTTCGAGGGTATGATCATCTTGCCTGCAAAGTTGTCAGAGTTGACTGGATCCTCGAAAGCAAACTCAACGGGCTCCTCGTTAGCGAACTCGTCTCCCGACTCTACCCAAACAAGACAAACAAGCAACAAGGACACAATCAACCACGAGCAAGGATCAAACAATATGATGCAAGGATGGTATGCTATGCGGGATGCGATGCGGGATGCATATGCAAGATTTGACGAGGAATGCATGAACCTGGCCTCAACTTGGGAATCCAAGTATGCCACTGAAAAGATGAGATGAAATCGCTTGAAAACGATATAAAGAACGCCGGAATCGGAGTTACGGTTTGGAAATGGCAAGCAATTCAAATATGGCCACGTTCTGCGATTTACAGCAAGTAGCCATCTAAATGCAAAGAGATGAACAAGCTATAGCACCCAAACATGACAACATAATACATGGAAGGAATGCATTCATGATGCTTAACAAAAGTCTAGCACTAAGCTACAGCCAATTCATCCATTAACAGGTTCAAACAAGCATGGCAAAAACGCATATGGCAAACAGATTTCAGACTTGGTGAAATTAACACTTGTCTGGAATTTCAGATCAGATAGCACTCTTCGGAGCAACAAAACTACATGTTACAGGACCTGAACATGGCAAAGTAAAGCATGGCATGGAGCTAGTCAAAGATCTTAACAAAAGTCCCTTAGTGACCTTGAGCCAATAGGGATCAGAAAATACAATTGCAAGCATGTGACATGGCAAAAACATAATCAGTTCTCAGACTTAGTGAAAACTGGAGCATGCTGAAAACAGATATCAAGTAGGCATGTTTACGAGCTCGATGCACTCACTATGGAGCAAGTCATGATAATCTAAGAATACACCCATCAAGAATACACAAAATGCAAGCTAGACATGGCAAGAACAATAGCATAGCATGCACGGATCAACTACAACATCATCGGCAAAATCGCTAACAAGTAGACAATCTGCCCAGATTCACGAAGTAGCAAAAGTAGAGCTCGATTGACTCAAGCTAGGGTGCTCCATAATTGCAAACAAAGACATGGATGGATAGAGCACTACAAGATTAACAAAACATCCTTACTGATCATCCTCAAAAGAGGCACGGATCACTAGGAAACAACATGAACATATGGCCATATGAAATAAACAGCTCAAGGACTTAGTGGAAATGCTAAGTCCCTGAAATCAGCATTACCAAGTGCCTCACTTTGCAAGCTTGTGCTAGTCACCACACACAACACAAAAATACATGGGTTGCACCTCTGGAAATATGGCAAAACCCTTACCAAAACATATGTAGAGCTCAGGGGCATATCATGCACACAATAATCATGGCAAAAATGACAAATATCTAAATGGAGCAGCATATCTGACAATTATCTCAAGTAGCCCTCTTCTAATAGCATTTCGTGCATTAAGATGAACTCAAATGAAAATGATGCAATGAGGTGAAATGATGTACTCTCTGAGATGAACATTTTGATATGCTATATGCCCAAAACAGAGCTACTGATGCAAAGTTACGACATGATGAAATATGCAAAATAGTTAGGGTTTTGGGGCAAAAGTCAACCGAGGAGGGGATCTCAGATCCAGATCCAGATCGTGCACGGAAGTCGAGGTCGGCAGGAAAACCCTGTAGCCCGCCGGAGTAGCTTCGGGGAGGAGGTGGAGGACGCCGGAGATGGGCCGGCGAGCTCCGGGCGGCGCGGCGGCCGGCGTCGCGGTGGCGCGACCTTGAGGAGGCGGCGGCCGACGATGGGGAGCTGCGGCGGCCCGGCGGCCGGCGTCGGTGGTGGTGGCCGCTGGAGCACGGGGAGATGAGGACGCGGGGCGCGCGCAGTCGACCGGGCCGGGAGGGCCCCGCCTGGGCCCGGGCGTGCCGGCGGCGCGGTGGGGGCGAAGTGGGCGCGACTGGCTAACGTGGCGTGCCCTGGTTGGTCCGGGCGAGCGGCGGACAGTGTCCGGCGGCCGGCGGACGTGTCCGGTCGCGCGAAGGAGTGGATCTAGGGTTCAGGGGGGAGGGGAGACCCGTGAATTTCGGAGGAGGACGTATATATAGGCATAGAGGGAGTTAGGAGAGTCCAAATGAGGTGCGGTTTTCGGCCACGCGATCGTGATCGAACGCTCTAGATGATGGAGAGGTTTTTGGTGGGTTTTGGGCCAAATTGGAGGGGTGTTGGGCTGCAACACACACGAAGTCCAAATGGTACGAAACTTGACAGGCAGGCTACCGGTAGTAAATCAAGGCCGCTTGGCAAGTCTCGGTCCAATCTGGAAATGTTCAATCCCCACACACGAAAGAAAGGTAGAAATGACCACCGGAGGAGAACGAAGCACCGGAATGCAAAACGGACAACGGGGAAAATGCTCGAATGCATGAGATGAACACATATGCAAATGCAATGCACATGGTGTCATGAAATGAGATGCATGACAACGACAACAACACACGGAGACAAAAACCCGAACCCGAGAAAATAAAATAACTTAAAGCCGGAAACGACAAGAGTTGGAATACATATTGGGAAAGTCATATCCGGGGTGTTACAATTACCGTACCACTTTGGTGCGGATCTCACTCTGGTTTACCTACAAGGTTCGGTAGTAACTTGATCTGAAGTTTACATGATCATAATCATTAGCTTTCTCACTAATTGGTGTAGTAGTCACAGGAACAGATTTCTGTGATGAACTACTTTCCAATAAGGGAGCAGGTACAGTTACCTCATCAAGTTCTACTTTCCTCCCACTCACTTCTTTCGAGAGAAACTCCTTCTCTAGAAAGGATCCATTCTCAGCAACGAATATCTTGCCTTCGGATCTATGATAGAAGGTGTACCCAACAGTTTCTTTTGGGTATCCTATGAAGATTTACTTCTCCGATTTGGGTTCGAGCTTATCATGTTGAAACTTTTTCACATAAGCATCACAGTCCCAAACTTTAAGAAACGACAGCTTAGGTTTCTCACCAAACCACAGTTCATACGGTGTCATCTCCACGGATTTAGATGGTGCCCTATTTAATGTGAATGTAGCTGTCTCTAATGTATAACCCCAAAATGATAGTGGTAGATCGGTAAGAAACATCATAGATTGCACTATATCTAATAAAGTACGGTTATGACGTTCGGACACACCATTACACTGTGGTGTTCCAGGTGGCGTGAGCAGTGAAACTATTTCACATTGTTTTAACTGAAGGCCAAACTCGTAACTGAAATATTGTACTTCTGCGATCATATCGTAGAAACTTTTACTTTTGTTACGATGATTCTCCACTTCACTCTGAAATTCTTTAAACTTTTCAAATGTTTCAGACTTGTGTTTCATCAAGTAGATATACTCATATCTGCTCAAATCATCTGTGAAGATCAGAAAATAATGATACCTGCCATGAGCCTCAATATTCATCGGACCACATACATCAGTATGTATGATTTCCAACAAATCTATTGCTCGCTCCATTGTTCTGGAGAACGAAGTCTTAGTCATCTTGCCCATGAGGCATGGTTCGCAAGCATCAACTGATTCATAATCAAGTGATTCCAAAAGCCCATCAGCATGGATTTTCTTCATGCGCTTTACACCAATATGACCTAAAGGGCAGTGCCACAAATAAGTTGCACCATCATTATTAACTTTGCATCTTTTGGTTTCAATATTATGAATATGCGTATCACTACGGTCGAGATCCAACGAACCATTTTCGTTGGGTGTGTAACCATATAAGGTTTTATTCATGTAAACAGAACAACAATTTATTCTCTTACTTAAATGAATAACCGTATTGCAATAAATATGAGCAAATCATATTCATGCTCAACGCAAACACCAAATAACACTTATTTAGGTTCAACACTAATCCCAAAAGTATAGGGAGTGCGCGATGATGATCATATCAATCGTCACTTCACCCTTAACTAGTCTATGTTCATTCTGCAACTCCCGTTTCGAGTTACTACTCTTTGCAACTGAACCAGTATCAAATACCGAGGGGTTGCTACGAACACTAGTAAAATACACATCAATAATCTGTATATCAAATATACCTTTGTTCACTTTGCCATCCTTATTATCCGCCAAATACTTGGGGCAGTTCCGCTTCCAGTGACCAGTCCCTTTGCAATAGAAGCACTTAGTCTCAGGCTTAGGACCAGACTTGGGCTTCTTCACTTGAGCAGCAACTTGCTTGCCGTTCTTCTTGAAGTTCCCTTTCTTTCCCTTTGCCCTTTTCTTGAAACTAGTGGTCTTGTTAATCATCAACACTTGATGCTCTTTCTTGATTTCTACCTTTATTGATTTCATCATCATGAAAAACTTGGGAATCGTTTTCATCATCCCTTGCATACTATAGTTCATCACGAAGTTCTACTAACTTGGTGATGGTGACTAGAGAATTCTGTCAATCACTATTTTATCTGGAAGATTAACTCCCACTTGATTCAAGCTATTGTAGTACCCAGACAATTTGAACACATGCTCACTGCTTGAGCTATTCTCCTCCATCTTTTTAGCTATAGAATGTTGGGGACTTCATATCTCTCAACTCGGGTATTTGCTTGAAATATTAACTTCAACTCCTGGAACATCTCATATGGTCAATGACATTCAAAACGTCTTTGAAGTCCCGATTCTAACCTGTTAAGCATGGTGCACTAAACTATCAAGTAGTCATCATATTGAGCTAGCCAAACGTTCATAACGTCCGCATCTACTCCTGCAATAGGTATGTCACCTAGCGGTGCATCAAGGACATAATTCTTCTGTGCAGCAATGAGGATAAACCTCAGATCACGGATCCAATCCGCATCATTGCTACTAACATTTTTCAACTTAGTTTTCTCTAGGAACATATATATAACATAGGGAAGCAACAATGCGAGCTATTGATCTACAACATAGATATGCTAATACTACCAGGACTAAGTTCATGATAAATTAAAGTTCAATTAATCATATTACTTAAGAACTCCCACTTAGACAGACATCCCTCTAATCTTCTAAGTGACCACGTGATCCATATCAACTAAACGATGTCCGATCATCACGTGAGATGGAGTAGTTTCAATGGTGAACATCACTATGTTGATCATATCTACTATATGATTCACGCTCGACCTTTCGGTCTCCGTGTTCCGAGGCCATATCTGTTATATGCTAGGCTCGTCAAGTTTAACCTGAGTATTCCGCGTGTGCAACTGTTTTGCACCTGTTGTATTTGAATGTAGAGCCTATCACACCCGATCATCATGTGGTGTCTCAGCACGAAGAACTTTCACAACGGTGCATACTCAGGGAGAACACTTATACCTTGATAATTAGCGAGAGATCATCTTATAAACATACCATCGAACTAAGAAAAATAAGATGTATAAAAGATAAACATCATATGCAATCAAAATATGTGACGTGATATGGCCATCATCATCTTGTGCCTTTGATCTCCATCTCCAAAGTATCGTCATGATCTCCATCGTCACCGGCATGACACCATGATCTCCATCATCTTGATCTATATCAATGTGTCGTCACATGGTTGTCTCGCTAACAATTGCTCTTCCAACTATTGCTATCGCATAGCGATAAAGTAAAGCAATTATTTGGCGCTTGCATCTTATGCAACAGAGAGATAACCATAAGGCTTTTGCCAGCTGCCGATATATTCAACAAAACATGATCATCTCATACAACAACTTATATCTCATCACGTCTTGACCATATCACATCACAACATGCCCTGCAAAAACAAGTTAGACGTCCTCTACTTTGTTGTTGTTGCAAGTTTACGTGGCTGCTACGGGCTGAGCAAGAACCGTTCTTACCTATGCATCAAAACCACAACGATAGTTTGTCAAGTTGGTGATGTTTTAACCTTCGCAAGGACCGGGCGTAGCCACACTCGGTTCAACTAAAGTTGGAGAAACTGACACCCGCTAGCCACCTGTGTGCAAAGCACGTCGGTAGAACCAGTCTCGCGTAAGCGTACGCGTAATGTCGGTCTGGGCTGCTTCATCCAAAAATACCGCTGAACCAAAGTGTGACATGCTGGTAAGCAGTATGACTTATATCGCCCACAACTCACTTGTGTTCTACTCGTGCATATTACATCAACACATAAAACCTAGCTCGGATGCCACTGTTGGGGAACGTAGTAATTTCAAAATTTTCCTACGCACACGCAATATCATGGTGATGCATAGCAACGAGAGAGGAGAGTGTTGTCTACGTACCCTCGTAGACCGAAAGCGGAAGCGTTAGCACAACGCGGTTGATGTAGTCGTATGTCTTCACGGCCCGACCGATCAAGCACCGAAACTACGGCACCTCCGAGTTCTAGCACACGTTCAGCTCGATGACGGTCCCCGGACTCCGATACAGCAGAATGTCGGGGAAGAGTTTCGCCAGCACGACGGCGTGGTGACGATCTGGTTGTTCTACCGTCGCAGGGCTTCGCCTAAGCACCGCTACAATATTATCGAGGATTATGGTGGAGGGGGGCACCGCATACGGCTAAGAGATCAATGATCAACTATTGTGTCTCTGGGGTGCCCCCCTGCCCCCGTATATAAAGGAGCAAGGGAGGGAGGTTACCGGCCTAGGAGGAGGGCGCGCCAAGGGGGGAGTCCTACTCCCACCGGGAGTAGGACTCCTCCTTCCCTTGTTGGAGTAGGAGAAAAGGAAAGAGGGGGAGAGGAACAAGGAAAAGTGGGCTGCACCCCTTGTCCAATTCGGACCAGAGGGGGGGGGCGCCTCCTTCCTTTTGGCCTCTCTCCTCTATTCCCGTATGGCCCAATAAGGCCCATATACTCCCCGGCGAATTCCCGTAACTCTCCGGTACTCCGAAAAATACCCGAATCACTCGGAACCTTTCCGATGTCCGAATATAGTCGTCCAATATATCGATCTTTACGTCTCGACCATTTCGAGACTCCTCGTCATGTCCCCGATCTCATTCGGGACTCCAAAATCCTTCGGTACATCACAACTCATAATATAACTGTCATCGAAACCTTAAGCGTGCGGACCCTACGGGTTCGAGAACTATGTAGACATGACCGAGACACGTCTCCGGTCAATAACCAATAGCGGACCCTGGATGATCATATTGGCTCCCACATATTCTACAAAGATCTTTATCGGTCAGACCGCATAACAACATACGTTATTCCCTTTGTCATCGGTATGTTACTTGCCCGAGATTCGATCGTCGGTATCTCAATACCAAGTTCAATCTCGTTACCGGCAAGTCTCTTTTACTCGTTCCGTAATACATCATCCTGCAACTAACTTATTAGTTGCAATGCTTGCAAGGCTTAAGTGATGTGCATTACCGAGAGGGCCCAAAGATACCTCTCCGACAATCGGAGTGACAAATCCTAATCTCGAAATACGCCAACCCGACAAGTACCTTCGGAGACACCTGTAGAGCACCTTTATAATCACCCAGTTACGTTGTGATGTTTGGTAGCACACAAAGTGTTCCTCCGGTAAACGGGAGTTGCATAATCTCATAGTCATAGGAACATGTATAAGTTATGAAGAAAGCAATAGCAACAAACTAAACGATCAAGTGCTAAGCTAATGGAATGGGTCAAGTCAATCACATCATTCTCCTAATAATGTGATCCCATTAATCAAATGACAACTCATGTCTATGACTAGGAAACATAACCATCTTTGATCAACGAGCTAGTCAAGTAGAGGCATACTATTGACACTCTGTTTGTCTATGTATTCACACATGTATTATGTTTCCGGTTAATACAATTCTAGCATGAATAATAAACATTTATCATGAAATAAGGAAATAAATAATAACTTTATTATTGCCTCTAGGGCATATTTCCTTCAGGGAGTATTATCTTGAGCCATCGTGACAAGCAAGCAATCAAACACACGAGAAAACAAGAAGCGAGCGAAAAAGGCAAATTGGGAAAGAGAAGGGGAACGAAGAAGAGAGGGCGAATAAAACGGCAAGGGTGAAGTGGGGGAGAGGAAAACGAGAGGCAAATGGCAAATAATGTAATGCGAGGGATAAGAGTTTGTGATGGGTACTTGGTATGTCTTGACTTGTGCGTAGACTCCCCGGCAACGGTGCCAGTAACGGCTCCTTGTTAGGAGTCAAATCTTGACTTGACTTGGCGCGAATCTCCTCGGCAACGGCGCCAGAATCCTTCTTGCTACCTCTTGAGCACTGCGTTGGTTTTCCCTTGAAGAGGAAAGGGTGATGCAGTAAAGTAGCGTAAGTATTTCCCTCAGTTTTTTAGAACCAAGGTATCAATCCAGTAGGAGATCATGCTCAAGTCCCACGCACCTACACAAACAAATAAGAACCTCACAACCAACACGATAAAGGGGTTGTCAATCCCTTCACGGTCACTTACGAGAGTGAGATCTGATAGATATGATAAGATAATATTTTTGTTATTTTTATGATAAAGAGAAATAAAGATGCAAAGTAAAATAAACGGCAATAGAAATAACTAAGTGTTGGAAGATTAATATGATGGAAGATAGACCCGGGGGCCATAAGTTTCACTAGTGGCTTCTCTCAAGAGCATAAGTATTACGGTGGGTAAATGAATTACTATCGAGCAATCGATTGAATTGAGCATAGTTATGAGAATATCTAGGTATGATCATGTATATAGGCATCATGTCTGTGACAAGTAGACCAAAATGATTCTGCATCTACTACTATTACTCCACACATCGACCACTATCCAACATGCATCTAGAGTATTAAGTTCATAAGAATAGAGTAATGCTTTAAGTAAGATGACATGATGTAGAGGGATAAACTCATGCAATATGATATAAACCCCATCTTTTTTGTCCTCGATGGCAACAATACAATATGTGTCGTTTCCCCTACTGTCACTGGGATCGAGCACCACAAGACTGAACCCAAAGCTAAGCACTTCTCCAATTGCAAGAAAGATCAATCTAGTAGGCCAAACCAAACTGATAATTCAAAGAGACTTGCAAAGATAAACCAATCATACATAAAAGAATTCAGAGAAGAATTAAATATTGTTCATAGATAATCTGGATCATAAACCCACAATTCATTGAATCTCGACAAACACACCACAAAAGAAGATTACATCGAATAGATCTCCAAGAAGATCGAGGAGAACTTTGTATTGAGATCCAAAGAGAGAGAAGAAGCCATCTAGCTAATAACTATGGACCTGAAGGTCTGAAGTAAACTACTCACACATCACCGGAGAGGCCATGGAGTTGATGTAGAGGCCCTCCGTGATCAATGCCCCCTCCGGCGGAGCTCCGGAAAAGGCCCCAAGATGGGATCTCTCGGGTACAGAAGGTTGCGGCGGTGGAATTAGGTTTTTGTGGTGCTCCTGGATGTTTGGGGGTACGTGGATATATATAGGAGGAAGAAGTACGTCGGTGGAGCAACGAGGGGCCCACGAGGGTGGAGGGCGCGCCCAGGGGGGTAGGCGCCCCCCCTGCCTCGTGGCTTCCTTGGTTGGTTCTTGACGCCCACTCCAAGTCTCCTGGATCATGTTTGTTGAGAAAATCACGTTCCCGAAGGTTTCATTCCGTTTGGATCCCGTTTGATATTCCTTTTCGGCGAAACCCTAAAATAGGCAAAAAACAGCAATTTGGGCTGGGCCTCCGGTTAGTAGGTTAGTCCCAAAAATGATATAGAAGTGTAAAATAAAGCTCATTGACATCCAAAATAGATAATGTAATAGCATGGAGCAATCAAAAATTATAGATACGTTGGAGACATATCAATGGGGATGAGGATGAGGACGAGGAGGAGAGCGCCTCCTCGCACTCCAAGAAGAGGGCGGCGTCTGAGGACGTCGAAGACGTTCAACCCCCACAAGCCCTGAAGAGGCGGTGCCGGCCCAAACTGGTCCTGACTGATAGCTCAGACGAGGAGTCCGAAGCGTCCGAGGAGATCTTGAAGAAGGGACCCAGGGTTAAGCCCCGGCTAGCAGGTATGAAGTTGGTATTTTTAGCTACTCGGTTTTCTGTAATTCATTCTGGTCGAAGGCTAACTCTCCAAATTGCAGTCCGCCACGTGACCGCCCCAACGAGCAGACCTTGGAGGGGACATCTCCACCCGCCGAACTGGCGGACAGTGGGTCTATGTCACACTTTGCGCCTCCCTTGATCCCTGAAGAGGTCGGGGAGCTGCGGTCCCAAGGACTCCTCCTCCTCCGAACACAGAGGGGGAGGTTGACACCATAACTATCGAGGCTAACACCTCGGCCGCCAAAGACCAAGAGATCCTCCTGGCCGATGCTGGAAGGGAGTCCGGACCATCCGGACCCCATCAGTCGATCGCTCCCGAGCCCCCAAGACCCTCGACGACACATGTTCCTCCTTCCAGTGGAGAAGGGGTCGGGGAGCCAACGCTAGCGCCAAACACCTCCAAACGGGTGGTGGCTGGCTGGCCGGACGTGCTGGAGGAGTTGGTGAACAACTTCGTCATCGTTGATGGGCACCACACTCTCATGAGTGCGGTCATGCACTACAGGACTCATGCACTTTGCCGTCTACCATGGCAGATGGCAAAGGCCTTTGCCGTCAGCCAGCAGGCGGCAACAAGTACGGCTGAATATGCTATGACAAAGGGTTCTTTGCCGTCAGCTGGCGCACGACAAAGATAAAATGGTCTTTGCCGTCAGCTGGCGGATGGCAAAGGACATGGACGGCACACGTGGCAGCTTAGGGCCGTTAAGGGGTTAACGGTGCGCTTTGCCGTCAGCTGACAAATGGCAAAGATGCAAAGTTCTTTGCCGTCTGCTAGCTCACGACAAAGAAACTATATAGGCCAGCCAAGTGTCCCCCCAGGTTGCACAGGTAGCTGCCATGTGGCAGCTTTGCCGTCTGCCAGCAGACGACAAAGTGCTTGTATAGCCCCTGTTTTTTTCTTAAATTCATTCAATTTGATAGAATTTCACACATACACCCCCCCCCACACACACACATATATATATATATATATATATAGACACACACACACACATTTCAAATAATTTCAACAAGCATACCAACAATAAGTTTCCAACAACATAAGAAACATACAAGTTTCCAACAACATATCCAACATACAATGATTTCCAACAACATATCCATATAACATATATATCCAAAACAAGTTTCCAACAACATATCCATATATACATACTATCCAAACGAAGTTTCCAAGAAGTTTCCATAAACAAAAAGGAAGCACAAGGAGAAGAGTACACTCCATCAATGCAAGGTTTCTCATCTAAAGCAAATCTGCAAATTGGGAACGATGAAAGTTAGAAGAAGAAGAAGACTAGCTAGAAGAAGAAGAAAAGGAAGAAGAAGAAGAAGAATTTATCTTCTCTTTCTTTTTCTCCTCTCCTCTTCTTCATCTTCTTCTTCTTCTAACTAAGCTAGGTAAAAATGCTAAGTGTGTAGGTCATTTTAGAGCTAAGCTAGGTAAATAGGTCATTTTGGAGCTAACCTAGGTAAAATGGATCATATTGGAGCTAACCTAGGTAAACTTGGTCATTTGGGAGCTAACCTAGGCAAAATGGATCATATTGGAGCTAACCTAGGTAAAATTGGTCATTTTGGAGCTAACCTAGCTAATTATGCCATTTTTGACTTAACTAAGCATATTATGCCATTTTTGACATAAGTAAGCTAAGTATAGGCCTTTCTTGAACTAACCCAGGTAACTAAGCATATTAGATCCAATTTAGCATTTTAGAGCTAACTTAGATCATTTTGGAGCTAACTTAGGGAAAATTGATCATTTTGGAGCTAATTAGGCTTATTATGTCATTTTCGAGGAAAATAAGCTAACTATATGACATATATGAGGTTACCAAGATTGTTATGCCATTTCAAACCTAAGTAAGCTAATTATGCTATTTTTTACATAAGTAAGCTAAGTGTATCTCATTATTGAGCAAACCTAGGTAACTAAGTGTTGGGGAACGCAGTAATTTCAAAATTTTTCCTACGCACGCGCAAGATCATGGTGATGCATAGCAACAAGAGGGGAGAGTGTTGTCTACGTACCCACGCAGACCGACTGCGGAAGCGTTGACACAACATAGAGGAAGTAGTCGTACGTCTTCACGATCCGACCGATCCAAGCACCGTTACTCCGGCGCCTTTGAGTTCTTAGTACACGTACAGCTCGATGACGATCCCCGGGCTCCGATCCAGCAAAGCGTCGGGGAGGAGTTCCGTCAGCACGACGGCGTGGTGACGATCTTGATGTTCTACCGATGCAGGGCTTCGCCTAAGCACTACAACGATATGATCGAGGTGGAATATGGTGGCAGGGGGCACCGCACACGGCTAAGGAACGATCACGTGGATCAACTTGTGTGTCTAGAGGTGCCCCCTGCCTCTGTATATAAAGGAGCCAAGGGGGAGGGGGCCTCCGGCCAGGAGGAGGGCGCAGGAGGAGTCCTACTCCTTCCGGGAGTAGGACTCCCCCCCAATCCTAGTTGGACTAGGATTCCCCAAGGGGGAAAGAGAGAGAGGGGGGCCGGCCACCTCTCCTAGTCCTAATAGGACTAGGGGAGCGGGGAGGCGCATGGCCATCTTGGGCTGCCCCTTTCTCCTTTCCACTAAAGCCCATTAAGGCCCATATGGTTCCCGGGGGGTTCCGGTAACCTCCCGGTACTCCGGTAAAATCCCGATTTCACCCGGAACACTTCCGATGTCCAAATATAGGCTTCCAATATATCAATCTTTATGTCTTGACCATTTCGAGACTCCTCCTCATGTCCGTGATCACATCCGGGACTCCGAACTAACTTTGATACATCAAAATGCATAAACTCATAATAACTGTCATTGTAACGTTAAGCGTGCGGACCCTACGGTTCGAGAATAATGTAGACATGACTGAGACACATCTTCGGTCAATAACCAATAGCGGGACCTGGATGCCCATATTGGCTCCTACATATTCAATGAAGATCTTTATCGGTCAGACCGCATAACAACATACGTTGTTCCCTTTGTCATCGGTATGTTACTTGCCCGAGATTCGATCATCGGTATCCAATACCTAGTTCAATCTCGTTACCGGCAAGTCTCTTTACTCGTTCCGTAATACATCATCCCACAACTAACTCATTAGTTGCAATACTTGCAAGGCTTAAGTGATGTGCATTACCGAGAGGGCCCATAGATACCTCTCCGACATTCGGAGTGACAAAACCTAATCTCGAAATACGCCAACCCAACATGTACCTTCGGGGACACCTGTAGTACTCCTTTATAATCACCCAGTTACGTTGTGACGTTTGGTAGTACCCAAAGTGTTCCTCCGGTAAACGGGAGTTGCATAATCTCATAGTCATAGGAACATGTATAAGTCATGAAGAAAGCAATAGCAACATACTAAACGATCGGGTGCTAAGCTAATGGAATGGGTCATGTCAATCAGATCATTCAACTAATGATGTGATCATGTTAATCAAATGACAACTCTTTGTCCATGGTTAGGAAACATAACCATCTTTGATTAACAAGCTAGTCTAGTAGAGGCATACTAGTGACACTCTGTTTGTCTATGTATTCACACATGTATTATTTTTCCGGTTAATACAATTCTAGCATGAATAATAAACATTTATCATGATATAAGGAAATAAATAATAACTTTATTATTGCCTCTAGGGCATATTTCCTTCAGTCTCCCACTTGCACTAGAGTCAATAATCTAGATTATACAGTAATGATTCTAACACCCATGGAGCCTTGGTGTTGATCATGTTTTGCTCGTGGAAGAGGCTTAGTCAACGGATCTGCAACATTCAGATCCGTATGTATCTTGCAAATCTCTATGTCTCCCACCTGGACTAGATCCCGAATGGAATTGAAGCGTCTCTTGATGTGCTTGGTTCTCTTGTGAAATCTGGATGGCAATTGCACCAGTATTGTCACAAAAGATTTTCATTGGACCCGATGCACTAGGTATGACACCTAGATCGGATATGAACTCCTTCATCCAGACTCCTTCGTTCGCTGCTTCCGAAGCAGCTATGTACTCCGCTTCACATGTAGATCCCGCTACGACGCTTTGTTTAGAACTGCACCAACTGACAGCTCCACTGTTTAATGTAAACACGTATCCGGTTTGCGATTTAGAATCGTCTGGATCAGTGTCAAAGCTTGCATCAACGTAACCTTTTACGATGAGCTCTTTGTCACCTCCATATACGAGAAACATATCCTTAGTCCTTTTCAGGTATTTCAGGATGTTCTTGACCGCTGTCCAGTGATCCACTCCTGGATTACTTTGGTACCTCCCTGCTAAACTTATAGCAAGGCACACATCAGGTCTGGTACACATCATTGCATACATGATAGAGCCTATGGCTGAAGCATAGGGAACATCTTTCATTTTCTCTCTATCTTCTGCAGTGGTCGGGCATTGAGTCTGACTCAACTTCACACCCTGTAACACAGCCAAGAACCCTTTCTTTGCTTGATCCATTTTGAACTTCTTCAAAATCTTGTCAAGGTATGTGCTTTGTGAAAGTCCAATTAAGCGTCTTGATCTATCTCTATAGATCTTTATGCCTAATATGTAAGCAGCTTCACCGAGGTCTTTCATTGAAAAACTCTTATTCAAGTATCCCTTTATGCTATCCAGA
Organism: Triticum dicoccoides; assembly: GCF_002162155.2. Lineage (NCBI taxonomy): Eukaryota > Viridiplantae > Streptophyta > Magnoliopsida > Poales > Poaceae > Triticum > Triticum dicoccoides. The sequence goes on from NC_041388.1 coordinate 362,066,285, forward strand.
AATTCTATATCATTTCCAATTAGTAATATGTCATCCACATATAATATCAGAAATGCTACAGAGCTCCCACTCACTTTCTTGTAAATACAGGCTTCTCCGAAAGTCTGTATAAAACCAAATGCTTTGATCACACTATCAAAGCATTTATTCCAACTCCGAGAGGCTTGCACCAGTCCATAAATGGATCGCTGGAGCTTGCACACTTTGTTAGCTCCCTTTGGATCGACAAAACCTTCTGGTTGCATCATATACAACTCTTCTTCCAGAAATCCATTCAGGAATGCAGTTTTGACATCCATTTGCCAAATTTCATAATCATAAAATGCGGCAATTGCTAACATGATTTTGACACCCATCGTCGCTGCCATGCAGCAACTGCCGTGGCAGCCACCACCAGTGACGAACCCCGGCGCCTCCACCATGCAGTAGGGGCAACAGCTGCAGTAGCCGCCACTAGCGACCATGGCCCTGGGCATCCCGACGATGGGCTCGAAGGTGCCCATCCACCAGGTCTGGTTTCCCCTGTCGCCGTCTCCGTTACCGGCCTGGCGCGTTGGGTCTCTTGAGTCGGTCTACACGACGGCCTCGGTCGGGCCGCACATGCTTCCCCCGCCGGCGACGCACCCAGCCCTGCAGTTTGGCGGGTCCTCGGGCTCCGCCGAGCCCTTCGCCAGCGTTGACGGGCCCCTGTTCCAGGGCAGCACCCTGATGCCCGCCTACTCGGCCCCGTCATCCTCGCTGCTCCGTGCTGACGAGGCGCACCTGCCCGTCGTCCACGTTCAAACTTCGCCGAGATTCTCCAAGTTGGAGTTTGCGACCTACGACGGCACCGTCGACCCACTGAATTGGCTCAACCAATGCAACCAATTTTTTAGGGGACAACGCACGCTCGTGTCCGACCGCACCTGGATCGCCTCGTATCATCTCCGAGGAGCCGCAGAAACGTGGTACTACACCCTCAAACAGGACGAGGGCGGCATGCCACCATGGGAGCGCTTCCGTGATTTGTGCCTCTTGCGCTTCGGTCCGCCTACGCGGGAGCCGTCTGGCGGAGCTTGGGCGTCTTCCGTTCCTCGCCTCGGTGCAAGACTTCGACGACTGCTTCCAGGCACTGGCGTGCCACGCCCCCGGTGTTACGGCTCGTCAGCAGGCTGAGCTCTTCGTCGGCGGCCTACCAGACCACATCCGCGTGGACGTGGAGATGCGCGGGCCACAGGACCTCCAGACGGCCATGTACTACGCCCGTGCGTTCGAGCATCGCGCGGTGGCCATCCAGCAGGCGCCATCGCCCCAGGCCGCTGGGCCGCCACCCTGGCCGAAAGTTTCCGCGCAGGGTCGGCCTGCTCAGGCTGCGGCACGCCCATTCCGCCGGCTTACCCCGGCCAAGCAACTCGAGCGTCGCTGCCAAGGGTTGTGTTTTGACTGCAATGAGCCCTACGTACCGGGCCATGTCTGCCCACGACTCTTCTACCTGGAGGCTGCGGACTACATTAAGGAGGACCCCGCCGCCGTCAGGCCCGGTAACCAGCACGCCCCAATTGGCGCGGAGGTGTTTGGCGACCGTTGATTTTCCCCGCCTTCCAGCTCGAGGACGAGATGTGTGTGCAGACAGGAGAGAGATGTTATGACCGGCATATTAGGGGCTTAGCCCAGTTAGTTGTGGCCTGGTTTATCTTATCGTTATTAGGGGCTTAACCCAATTATCTTATTAGGAGGATTATATAAACTCATGTAAGTACCCATTTTGGGATTAAGCAAGAAGCAATCATATCTGCTCGGCTTCCTTAGGGAGCCGAGAGACCTAACCCTAGCCGCCGCCTGTAGGATCGGAAGTATGTCTAGAGGGGCGGTGATTAGACTACTTGACCAAATAAAATTCTAGCCTTCTCCCAATTTTAGTTCTTGGCAGATTTTAGCATCTTAGCACAAACAAGTAATCAACCTACACATGCAATTCTAAGAGTATAGCAGCGGAATGTAAAACAATTGCATATGAAGGTAAAGGGATGAGTTTGAGGGAGCAAACGCAATGTTGACACGGAGATTTTTGGCGTGGTTTCGATAGGTGGTGCTATCGTACATCCACGTTGATGGAGACTTCAATCCACGAAGGATAACGGTCGCGCGAGTCCACAGAGGGCTCCACCCACGAAGGGTCCATGAAGAAGCAACCTTGTCTGTCCCACCATGGCCGTCGCCCATGAAGGACTTGCCTCACTAGGGTAGATCTTCACAAAGTAGGCGATCTCCTTGCCCTTACAAACTCCTTGGTTCAACTCCACAATCTTGTCGGAGGCTCCCAAGTGACACCTAGCCAATCTAGGAGACACCACTCTCCAAGAAGTAACAAATGGTGTGTTGATGATGAACTCCTTACTCTTGTGCTTCAAATGATAGTCTCCCCAACACTCAACTCTCTCTCATAGGATTGGATTTGGTAGAAAGAAGATTTGAGTGGAAAGCAACTTGGGGAAGGCTAGAGATCAAGATTTATGTGGTTGGAATGGAATATCTTGACCTCAACACAAGTGTAGGTGGTTCTCTCTCAGAAAATGTGTATTGGAAGTGTAGGCATATTCTGATGGCTCTCTCCATGAATGAAGAGTGAGTGGAGGGGTATATATATCCTCCACACAAAATCTAACCGTTACACACAAATCACCAAACTCGGTGGGACCGAATCATTAAACTCAGTGGGACCGATTTAGTTCAAAATATGAACGTTAGGATTCTCGGTGGGACCGACATGTCAACTCAGTGGGACCGATGCCATTAGGGTTAGGGCATAACGTAATCTCGGTGACACCGACTATACAAACTCGGTGAGACCGATTTTGGTAATAGCCAAACAGAGAGTTGGTCTGGCAAACTCGGTGGGACCGATTCACTCTTTCGGTTGGATCAAAACGTTACGAAAAGGAAACAGAGAGTTTGCATTGCAATCTCGGTGGGACCGATCTCTCATCTCGGTTAGACCGAAACGTTACGAAGGGAAACAGAGAGTTTGCAACCCCATCTCGGTGAGACCGAGATCCCTATCGGTGAGACCGAATTGATTAGGGTTTCTCGTAGTGGCTATGTCAACTGAACTCGGTGGCTCCGGATGAGAAACTTTGGTGGGGCCGAGTTGGACTTTTTGGTTTAGGACATATGTGGAAGTGAGAAAGTAGTGGAGGGTTTTGGAGCATACCACTAAGCATTTTGAGCAAGATTCTCATTAAGCAACACCTCATCCCTTCTTAATAGTATTGACTTTTCCTATAGACTCAATGTGATCTTGGATCACTAAAATAAAAAATGTAGAGTCTTGTGCTTTGAGCTTGAGCCAATCCTTTGTCCTCAGCATTTTGAAGGGTCCATTTTCTAATCCATGCCATGCCAAACATTGAGCTTTCCTGAAATATTTATCTTGGAATAGCATTAGCTCAATGAGCTATATGTTGTTAGGAATTACCAAAACCACCCAGGGATAGTTGCACTTTCAATCTCTGACTTTTTGGTAATTGATGACAACATATAGATCAAAGCTTCGACAAATGATAAATGAGATTGGAAAAAAACATCGTCGCTTTGAGAAGTATGTGATAAGCAAGAGCTCCCCCTAAATTTGTGCATTATTTAAGATTTGCTTTTGAATGCAAATGCACAATCGATTAGGATCATGGGTTACTCTTTCATGTCATATACATCTTGGTGGAGCGCTCAAAATGATAGAGATTAAAGACATGCACTCATCACCAAGCAAAGTGAATGATCATAGTAGGATATGAAAGATAGCATTATCCAACAAGCATTAAGGGTAGCATATGATCAAACACTTGACCAAGTAAGTATCTCACAAGGACACAAAGTAGTATCACACAAGCACGCAATAATGTTTCAAACCAAACCAAATAAGTGCAAAGAGAGATAAAAACCAACACTCTCCCTCTCAAAGCCTATGATCTATACATTTTTCTCCCCCTTTGGCAACAAGTTACCAAAAAGTTTGAAAATGCATAGTGCCAAAACGACTCTCAGGCTTGATCTTCGGGAGGTGGAGTAGATAGGACTCCAAGGACGAAAACTTCTAATGAAGTAGTTGAAGCAGATGGAGTGGGTTGTGGAGGTGGCACTGGAGCTGTGGTTGCTGGTGCTGACACTGAAGCTCGAGTATCTATCACAGGCACTGCAGCAGACCTTGGACCTCGTGGCACTCGCTTGAAAGCATCAGTAGTGGACTTGCCCTTCCTCTCCTCTGCTTCCTCGTGTAGCTGCTCAACTGCAGATTGGATCTCAATTACCTTGATATCTAGATCATAGAAATTTTGCTCAACAATCCTCTCCAGGCTCTCCTGGTTCTTGGTCAGGGTGGCCAAGCCCTTCTCAATCCTCACGGTGGATTGGATCAGATATCCAAGCTGGTCTTGCTTGGTCCTCAAGAATACCTGAGATGCCTCCTCAACAGTTGGCATCTTTGCAGCCTTTTCTGCCCTTGCCTTCTCTCTCTTCTCATGTGCTTGAGCTGAAGATGGTTCATTTTCATCCATCACCACAGTGTTGTCTTCAAATTCAGGATAGATAGGCAGGTGCTGCTTGTCCAAAAGATATGTGCATGTGCCCATTTTTGAGTTAATGAGCTCCTGAATATGTGGGGCATACCCACAACTTCTCTTCTGATCAGCTACAGTCCTCTTGATTGATTCCACAATCGGACTCGTGACCTTGAACTTCTGTGGGACATCAAATATATGCAGCTAGTTTATAGCATGTCCTCTGATCATCTTGTGATCACCTGACTTGGGTAGCAGAGTGTGCCTTAATATCCAGTTGATTATTGGCAGACCAGACAACAGGTAATGGACAGATCCAAACTTATGTGTATCCAAGGCAACATCTAGGATCTCCTTGTACTTATTGGCCATAGAGTTGTGGTCTTTCTTCTTTTCTGCATAAATGTCCAAGTCATCCTCATGTTCCTTAGGAGCATTTATAAGTTTGGCCCATTCTTCAATTGTAGACTAGTACCTAGTACCCTCAGACATCCACAAAATCCTTCCATCTGGAAAGAAGTGTGCAGTAGAGTAAAATTGCATAATGAGCTCATCATTCCATTTGGTGAACTTCTGAGCCACAAACTCATCAACTCCACACGCCTTAAAGCTATCAAGTACTCCAGGGAAGTGATCCTCATTCTCCTTAACGAATTCCCAGTCAACCCATCTCATATCACACACAATGGGCTTCTTGTCAAGCAACACTGTCTCATATAAATCTTGATGTTCCTTGGTGTGAAACTTGTAGTCCACAACAGTTCTTCTCCTGATAGCATATGGATCAGACTATCTCCATAGTCTCAATCCTGCATCCTTCCTGATTTTCATGTTTTCTGCAACTGGGTGAGCATCAGTGTGGTCAGGGATCTTTGGCTTCAGCTTCCTCAAAACAACAGAATCATCATCCTCTTATTCTTCAGCAGCTTGAGGCACTGGGGCCTTGTTCTTCTCCTCAGCAGGGATGTTCCTAGTGCTCCTCTTGGGTTTTGGCTTTGGAGCTGGAGTAGCTATCTTGGGAGAAGTTTTGGGCTTAGATGGAGTAGCCCCTGATCTTATCGCATCTCCCATGAGCTTTTGAGCTTTGGGTGCTGGTGCAGCATGCTCTTCCTCTTCATCATCATCTCTCATAATTGATGATCTGCCAAACACTCTGGCAGTGGTCTTCTTGACCCTTTCCTTCCTTTTCTTGCCTTCTCCAACTGCCTCTTCAGATGTCTTGGAGGTTTCAGCAGTGGATGCTCTGGCTTTAGACATGGGGACTCTCTTTGCTGGTGCCTTCTTGTGCAACCCAGGCTTGACTGTAGTAGGTGAGCCATACTCTTTCTTCAGCACTTTCTTCTTTGAAGTGGCTTCATCTTCAACAGCCACATAGTCTTCATCTTCAGAGTTAGAAGTCCTCTTCTTCCTCGTTCTGGTAGCAGCCTTTGGAAGATTGCTTGGAGTGCTCCTGCTGCCTTCCTCATAGTTGCTAGAAGGACTAGTGCCCTCACTTAACTGAACATGTTCCTCTGACTTGTTTTGGCTGTCACTTTGGTCAGACATCTTGCAAGTGTATAGGAGTTTTTGCAAAACATATGACTTAAAAACTTACTTTTAGTTCTTCACAGAAAGCATTACGGATCTACCGATTTGTAAACTCGGTGACACCAAAGCAACTTTTGGAACCTGAACTAGTGAACTCAGTCAGACCGAGTCACAGTTCGATGGTACCGAGACTGCTAGGGTTTCACAGAGAATCAAACTCGGTCACATTGATTTGCAATTTTCGGTAGGACCGAAAATGCGTGTGCTCTGGCCTAAGCCAAAATCGGTGAGACCGATTTCTACAACCCGGTCAGTCCGAGATGAATTCGGAGGAGACCTAACCCTAAATTTTCAAATCAAAACTAATCCACGGGATGTTTTTGCTGGATAGGATGATTTCAATCATGGCAAGAAACATGGCAAAGCAATGTGCTAAGAATCAGAGTGAAGGATTAGCACAATGATCAAGTTCGTACCCTAGTTCGGCGACGAACTTGCTACGGCGGCAACGGCGGTGAAGATTTCCGTTGACGGCGGCGGAGACCAGTGGCGGGAGGTCGCTGGCGATGAGAGGACGATCCAGAGACCAGAGGAGGTAGAGCAGGTTACGCGTGGGCGAAGGGGTTCAGAGAAATTTCCAAAATTTGACCCGGCGGTATATATAACCTAATCCTGTCGGTGTGACCGAGTGGAACGACTCGGTGGCACCGAGATGCAAAACTGCAAGCAGTTACTACAACTTGGTGCGACCGAAAAGTTCTAATCGGTTGCACCGAGATTGAAAACCCTAGATCAACTTGGTGACTCGGTAGGACCGAAAAGGATGAATCGGTCAGACCAAGATGCACAAAGATGTGTTGGGGCTTTAAGTCTATGACGAATCGGTATCTCCGAGTGCTCCTCATATAGAGTGGTTCGAATCTGACTTGATCAAACTTTGTGATGTAGCATGAATAAAGTTTGAGATGAGAAAACAATAGATAGCTAGAGGTTGTTCTTAGGCATTCTTGTCCATGCATTTGGCAAAAAGAGAAAGAGCCAAACAATCAAAGCAACAAATGGATGTCCTCGAATGAGTAAAATATGCAATCAACATGCTCACACAATAAAGTGGCAAATGAAATATGTGACAAAGCATGCACAAACATTCTAGCATCTATCAGGCAATTGGCGATAACTAGGTCATCTATATATGAGAATATTGACTTAGGAGTCAAATGCGAACATTTGATCATAGGTCATACTCATCGTTTAAGCACAAGTTGGGTTACCACTTTTACATAAAGCATTGTTGTGTTCACACCATTAGAGTTGTTTTAGCTCAAAGATTTGAGTAAAGTTCCCCCTAGATGTGATATTCCCCCTAAAGGGAATGAACCAACCTTGGGTTTTGTCGATGATGACTTCATGTAGGTGTTGAAGATGTAGATGCTCAATGTTGATGTAGATCATTTGGAGCAATCCTTTGGAGTGAGTTGCACTTTCAATACCTACACGGGTTAGTCCCACATGGAACAAACAAGGATATCCACAGACATAGAGTGACGTATGCACAAGATGATGTCCATGAAATCATTAAGTTACCTTGCCCCTTGTCTTACCAACAAGAGGGTTTGTGACTCCTTGAACTAGTGCAAGATATGGAAGTTGTTTGCACTTGTCCTTGCCAGAATGATAAGAGTGAAGTATGTTGCCGGAGTCATCCTCAGGAACTCTTAGTTCTTCTTCTGGATCCACACCATCTTGATGGAAACCTTGGAGTCATAGTTGTACTTGATGAAGTGGAACTTGATGTAGTCTTGGGAATCCACTTGACCAAGGTCTTAGGTGCTTCTTCAAATGCATCAATTTCCTCTTTAAGCTTGTCCTTGCCTTTTTTCTTGTGGTCTTGTGGTGGAAGATCATTTTGAGCTTGTGTTCCTTTGAAGGAAGTAGGATCATACTTCTTTTGTTGAGGAACAAACTTCGTCTTGGGGTATTGATCTTCTTCCCACTCAACTCCATTGGCATTGAACTTCCGTTCAAAACCAACACCTTGATTCTTTTGGTGTCTTCCTTGCTTGCGCACTTTCCTCAAATTGCTTACTTCCGGCAAGACTCTTGTAAAAACCTTTCTCTACGATTCCCTTCAATAAGCTATTTTCTTGCTCAAGTGTAACTTGGCTAAGAGAATCATTAGTTGAATCAAGAGAACTACTAGAAGCAACAATATTGGATTTAGCATGATTATTGTTACTACTAGATGAAGAATCCTTCTTGCTCTTGTTGTTAGATTTAACTTGTGGCATGTAAGTAGACAAGAGTAAATGCTTGGCAATGTAAGAAGAAATTTTCTTGCAAAGATCATGATTGATTGCCTTTAAAAACTCATGCTCTTGCTCAAGGTTGAGCTTTTCAAAGCGTAGCTTATCATGAGTCTTTAAAAGTTCTCGATGATTTTCCAAGGTAGTTTCATGAGCTAACTTAAGAGTGTTTAGTTCTTTAGTTAGACGCTCAATCTCCTTCTTATCATCATCATTCGTTTTATCTTGATTATCATGATTAATAGCATGCTCATCATAGTTTTCATCACTAGAGTTGTCAACGAGTAAATCATCATCTCCTAGCAAATCATCTTCATCACTATTGAAATCAACGTACTCGGGGTGTGTTACCTTTGGACCTTTAGCCATGAAGCATCTCCCAATTCCTTCGTTTGGTGAGTCAAATATGTCGTAGGAGTTGGTTGTCACAAGTGCTAGTCCGACAACACCTTCATCTTGAGTATAATCGGAGTCAGAGTGATAACTTCTTTCGGAGTGATCGTCGGAGTCGGAGCCGGATACCCATTCACCAACATGAGCTTGATGTCTTCTTTTTGTGTAGCTCCTTGATGACTTTTCTTTTCTTTCTGAATCCTTGCTTCTCCGAGAGGGTCTCCGTTCATAACGATCATATCTACTCTTCCTTTCTCTTGGTGGTGATTCTTCTCTTCTACTCCTTCTTTTGGGAGAATCTTCTCTTCTTTTATAGGGGGCAATACACTCATTGGAGTAGTGTCCGGGTCTTCCACAATTATAGCAATTACGCTCACGACTAGAAGATCTTTTGTCCTTGTAGGACCTTGACTTGGAATTTCTTTCTTTGCTTCTATTCTTGTAGAACTTGTTGAAGTTCTTCACCATTAAGCTCAATTCTTCATTGAAGATTTGTTTCTCACTTGAAGATGTGGGAGTATCACATGAGGCTTTGTAAGCACCACTTGACTTGTTGTGAAGCTCCTCCTTGTCCTTGAGTGACATCTCATGAGCAACAATTCTTCCAATAACTTCTGTTGGCTTGAGATCTTTGTAGTTGGGCATCATTTGGATCAATGTGCGCACAGTATCATAGTTTCGATCCAAGGCTCTTAGGATCTTCTTGATGATGAATTTGCCGGTCATCTCTTCACTTCCTAAACCGGCAATCTCATTTGTGATGAGAGCAAGCCTAGAGTACATTTCAGCGACACCTTCACCATCCGTCATTTTGAACTTGTCAAGTTGACTTTGAAGCACATCCAATTTGGATTCTTTGACGGAGTCGGTACCTTCGTGCATATCAATCAAAGTATCCCAAATTTCCTTTGCATTCTCAAGACGGTTGATTTTGTTGAATTCTTCGAGGCATAATCTGTTGAAGAGAATATCACAAGCTTGAGCATTGTATTGTAGCATCTTCAAATCTTCCTCGGTAGCTTCACGGTTCGGTTCTCTCCCATCAAAAAATTCACCTTGCAAGCCAACACACACAATAGCCCAAACCGCGGGGTTATGTCCAAGAATATGCATTTTCATCTTATGCTTCCAACTAGCAAAATTAGTACCATCAAAGTAAGGACCTCTACGGTGGTAATTTCCCTCGCTAGACGCCATACTCTCCTAGGTTGTGAAACCAAGGCTATGACCACCAAAAGCTATGGAAATCAAAGCAAATGGATACCAAAGCTCTGATACCACTTGTAGGATCGGAAGTATGTCTAGAGGGGGGTGATTAGACTACTAGACCAAATAAAAATCTAGCCTTTTCCCAATTTTAGTTCTTGGCAGATTTTAGCAGCTTAGCACAAACAAGTAATCAACCTACACATGCAATTCTAAGAGTATAGCAGCGGAATGTAAAACAATTGCATATGAAGGTAAAGGGATGAGTTTGAGGGAGCAAACGAAATGTTGACACGGATATTTTTGGCGTGGTTTCGATAGGTGGTGCTATCATACATCCACATTGATGGAGACTTCAACCCACGAAGGGTAACGGTCGCGCGAGTCCACGGAGGGCTCCACCCATGAAGGGTCCACGAAGAAGCAACCTTGTCTATCCCACCATGGCCGTCGCCCGCGAAGGACTTGCCTCACTAGGGTAGATCTTCACGAAGTAGACGATCTCCTTGCCCTTACAAACTCCTTGGTTCAACTCCACAATCTTGTTGGAGGCTCCCAAGTGACACCTAGCCAATCTAGGAGACACCACTCTCCAAGAAGTAACAAATGGTGTGTTGATGATGAACTCCTTGCTCTTGTGCTTCAAATGATAGTCTCCCCAACACTCAACTCTCTCTCATAGGATTGGATTTGGTATAAAGAAGATTTGAGTGTAAAGCAACTTGGGGAAGGCTAGAGATCAAGATTTATGTGGTTGGAATGGAATATCTTGACCTCAACACAAGTGTAGATGGTTCTCTCTCAGAAAATGTGTATTGGAAGTGTAGGCATATTCGGATGGCTCTCTCCACAAATGAAGAGTGGGTGGAGGGATATATATAGCCTCCACACAAAATCTAACCGTTACACACAAATCACCAAACTCGGTGGGACCGAATCATTAAACTCGGTGGGACCAATTTAGTTCAAAATGTGAACGTTAGGATTCTCGGTGGGACCGACATGTCAACTCGGTGGGACCGATGTTAGTAGGGTTAGGGCATAACGTAATCTCGGTGATCGACTACACAAACTCGATGAGACCGATTTTGGTAATAGCTAAACAGAGAGTTGGTCTGGCTAACTCGGTGGGACCGATTCGCTCTTTCGGTTGGACCGAAACGTTACGAAAAATAAATAGAGAGTTTGCATTGCAATCTCGATGGGACCGATCGCTCATCTCGGTTAGACCGAAACGTCACGAAGGGAAACTGATATTTTGCAACCCCATCTCAGTGAGACCGAGATCCCTATCGGTGAGACCGAATTGATTAGGGTTTCTGGCAGTGGCTATGTCAACTGAACTCGGTGCCTCTGGATGAGAAACTTCGGTGGGGCCGGGTTGGACTTTTTGGTTTTGGACATATGTGGAAGTGAGAAAGTAGTGGAGGGTTTTGGAGCATACCACTAAGCATTTTGAGCAAGATTCTCATTAAGAAACACCTCATTCCTTCTTAATAGTATTGGCTTTTCCTATAGACTCAATGTGATCTTGGATCACTAAAATAAAAAATGTAGAGTCTTGTGCTTTGAGCTTGAGCCAATCCTTTGTCCTCAGCATTTTGAAGGGTCCACTTTCTAATCCATGCCATGGCAAACATTGAGCTTCCTGAAATATTTATCTTGGAATAGCATTAGCTCAATGAGCTATATGTTGTTAGGAATTACCAAAACCACCCAGGGATATTTGCACTTTCATCGCCCCTGCGTTCTCTCGCTCTCTCGCGCGCACGCAACGACGGCGCCCCAACGCCGGTGATCACGCCTTCCTCCACGCCATCCCTTCTTCGACCCCTACAACCTGATACCATGCCCTGGTAGGGATCCGGTTCCTACCAGAATACTACTCGTCTATTCGACATAAAGCTTACCTATATGTATTAGAGCATTAACATGGTGCCATGAAGAACATGAGAGGTGAGAGTAATAGGGAGAGAACAACACTGATTTTATGTCAAAAAATCGACACAACATCTGATGTGATGTGGGTCTAAAGATACAGGTTAGACATAAGTAATACTGAGCTGCTAGAATATGTATGGCAATTAACTAATTTGAGGGACCGACTGCAGTTGGATCACCTTTAATTTCCTTCTCTCTCTTGTTCGGTCTGCGGACGTTTGAGAAGGATTTGAGAGGACCGGCTATAGATGCTCTAACATTATTGTGTTTGATAGTATGTGTTAGCTGATTCTCAAAACAAATGTGTGTTAGCTGAGATAGTATCGTTCTCGGTTATTTTTCCTCCATGAGTAGTATCTTATTTTTTTCAAAAGCATGTGGTAACGCACGTGCATTCTACTGGTATTACCTAGTGTAGGTGTACATGACCCATGAACAACAATCAGTGAAGGAAAGCTTACCTTTTCCTTCTTTCTTTGGGGTGGCATCAAGGAAGAGGATGAGATGTAGAAAGGCAATTACTTGGAAGAAAATTAATGCAATAATACACTGAGGAGAATGGACTCGGGAGGAGATAGAAACATGAAAGTTGTAACCGGCCTTTATTTTTAGCCCGTTATACAAGTGTCGCGCCGTAGAGCAACGAAGAGGTTTACACATGAAGGAAATATGCCCTAGAGGCAATAATAAAGTTATTATTTATTTCCTTATATCATGATAAATGTTTATTATTCATGCTGGAATTGTATTAACCGGGAACATAATACATGTGTGAATACATAGACAAACAGAGCGTCACTAGTATGCCTCTACTTGACTAGCTCGTTGATCAAAGATGGTTATGTTTCCTAGCCATAGACAAAGAGTTGTCATTTGATTGACGGGGTCACATCATTAGGAGAATGATGTGATTGACTTGACCCATTCCGTTAGCTTAGCACTTGATCGTTTAGTTTGTTGCTATTGCTTTCTTCATGACTTATACATGTTCCTATGACTATGAGATTATGCAACTCCTGTTTACCGGAGGAACACTTTGTGTGCTACCAAACGTCACAATGTAACTGGGTGATTATAAAGGTGCTCTACAGGTGTCTCCGAAGGTACTTGTTGGGTTGTCGTATTTCGAGATTAGGATTTGTCACTCCGATTGTCGGAGAGGTATCTCTAGGCCCACTTGAGTATCCACATCACTTAAGCATTGCAAGCATTGCAACTAATGAGTTAGTTGCGGGATGATGTATTGCGGAACGAGTAAAGAGACTTGCCGGTAACGAGATTGAACTAGGTATTGAGATACCGACGATCGAATCTCGGGCAAGTAACATACCGATGACAAAGGGAACAACGTGTGTTGTTATGCGGTTTGACCGATAAAGATCTTCGTCGAATATGTAGGAGCCAATATGAGCATCCAGGTTCCGCTATTGGTTATTGACCGGAGACGTGTCTCGGACATGTCTACATAGTTCTCGTACCCGTAGGGTCTGCACGCTTAAAGTTCGATGACGGTTATATTATGAGTTTATGTGTTTTGATGTACCGAAGGTAGATCGGAGTCCCGGGTGAGATCAGGGACATGACGAGGAGTCTCGAAATGGTCAAGACGTAAAGATCGATATATTGGACGACTATATTCGGACATCGGAAAGGTTCCGAGTGGTTCGGGTATTTTTCGGAGTACCGGGGAGTTACGGGAATACGGGGGAAGAAGTATATGGGCCTTATTGGGCTTTGGGGGAGAGAGAGAGACAGTCCGCACTCCCCCCCAATGACTAGTCCGAATTGGACTAGGGAGAGGGGCGGCGCCCCTGTAACACCCACGATGCGGCTATATCTCCCACATGTCGGAGCACAACTTAGAGACATAGCCGCATAGTAGGCATGTCGCAAGAGGGGTAATCTTTACACCTCCCATGTACTGAATAAGAAAGAGATACAAAGTTGGCTTACAATCGCCACTTCACACAATACAGAAATATAGCATTACATCATCCAGAATACAATCAAGGTCCGACTATGGAACCAAAATAAAGACAATCCCAAATGCATAGGTCCTCGATCGCCCCAACTGGGCTCCACTACTGATCGTCTGGAAAGGAAACATAGTAACGTCCTGAATCCTCCTCGAACTCCCACTTGAGTTCGGTCGCATCCCCTGTACTGGCTTCGTCGGCACCTGCATCTGGTTTTGGAAGTAATCTCTGAGTCACGGGGACTCGGCAATCTCACACCCTCGCGATCAAGACTATTTAAGCTTATGGGTAGGAAAAGGTAGTGAGGTGGAGCTGCAGCAAGCACTAGCATATATGGTGGCTAACTTACGCAAATGAGAGCGATAAGAGATGCCAAGGCACGGTCGAGAAACTATAATGATCAAGAAGTGATCCTGAAACTACTTACGTTCAAGCATAACCCGAAACCATGTTCTCTTCCCGGACTCCGCCGAAAAGAGACCATCACGGCTACACACGTTGTTGATTCATTTTAATTAAGTTAAGTGCTAGGTTTTCTACAACCCGATATTAACAAATTCCCATCTGCCCATAAACACGGGCACGACTTTCGAAAGTTCAAAACCCCGCAGGGGTGTCCCAACTTAGCCCATCACAAGCTCTCACGGTCAACGAAGGATATTCCTTCTCCCAGGAAGACCCGATCAGACTCGGAATCCCGGTTACAAGACATCTCGACAATGGTAAAACAAGACCAGCAGAGCCGCCCGATGTGCCGACAAATCCTGATAGGACTTGCACGTATCTCATTCTCAGGGCACACCGGATAGGTCAAGCTACGAGTAAAACCAACCCTCGAGTTACCCCAAGGTGGCCCCGCAGGCTGCCCGTTTCGGACCAACACTGAGAGGAGCACTGGCCCGGGGGGTTTAAAATAAAGATGACCCTCGGGCTCGCAAAAACCCAAGGGAAGGTTATAGGTTGTTTGGCAAATGTAAAACCAAGGTTGGGCCTTGCTGGAGGAGTTTTATTCAAGGCGAACTGTCAAGGGGTTCCCATTATAACCCAACCGCGTAAGGAATGCAAAATCAAGGAACATAACACCGGTATGATAGAAACTAGGGCGGCAAGAGTGGAACAAAACACCAGGCATAGGGCCGAGCCTTCCACCCTTTACCAAGTATATAGGTGCATTAAAGTAAACAAGATATAATAATGATATCCCAACAATAATCATGTTCCAACAAGGAACAAACTCCATCTTCACCTACAACTAGAAACGCTATAAGAGGGGCTGAGCAAAGCGGTAACATAGCCAAAAAATGGTTTGCTAGGACAAGGTGGGTTAGAGGCTTGACGTGGAAATATGGGAGGCATGATATAGCAAGTGGTAGGTATCGGGGCATAGCAATAGAGAGAGCAACTAGCAAGCAAAGATAGAAGTGATTTCGAGGGTATGGTCATCTTGCCTGCAAAGTTCTCCGAGTTGACGTAAGCTTGATCCTCGTAAGCATACTCAATGGGTTCCTCGATCACGAACTCGTCTCCCAGCTCTACCCAAGGCAAGAACACAAGCAAAGGGAACCACAACCAACCACGGTGCAATGCGCAAGCAACATGATGCAAAACATGGCATGATATGCGGGATGTGATATGCAATGCATATGCGTGCTCTAGAAGGAAAAGATTGAACCAGGCCTCAACTTGGCAAACCAAGAGAGCCACTGGAAAGATGAATTGATTCTAGTCGGAATCGATATAAGGATCACTGGAATCGGATGCACGGTTTGCAAATGGCAAGCAAAACAAAGATGGCACAATTCTGCGATTAACATCACGATGCCATCTAGAATGCAACAAGAAACTAAGCTACTGCACTCCAACATAGCAACAAAGCACATGGCAGTGATCTACTCAAGATGCTTGACAAAAGATGAACACTGAGCTACGGCTAAATCACACAATAGCAGGTCGAAACAAGCATGGCAAAAGTGCAAAAGATATCAGCATCACAGACTTAGTGAAAATACTAACATGTCAGGAATTAACATCAGGAAGCAATGTTTAGAGCAAGATAACAACATGCTACAGGAACATAACATGGAAAAAACAAGGCATGGCATGAATCTACTCAAAGCATATAACAAAAGTCCCTTACTGACCCTAAGCCAAAAAGGATCAGAAGATATGATGGCACCCATGTAAACATAGCAAGTTTCGTTAACAAATTCGGACTTAGCAGAAAACTAGACATGGCATAAACAGAATTATGAAGGCATGTTTGCAAGCTCGATGCACTCAACACAAGGCATTGCATGACAAACTAAGCATACACCCAGCAAGAAGACATGATCAAGTAGCTGACCATGGAAAAAACAATCTCATAGCATGCATGGATCAACTACAACAACCTTGGCAAAATCGATTAACACATAAACAATCTGCCAGGAATATTTTATAGCAAAACTAGAGCAATATTGATTCATGCTAGGGCATTCCATAAATGCAAATAGGGACATGGATGGATAGAGCATAACCATATGTCAAAATCACCCTTATTGAACATACTCAAAATGTCGGGACCCCGATTCTAAGTCACACCGATCTAGCATGTAACACCTCATATCACTTTGTGGCCTCACGCATTGTATTTCCACGGGTGTCGCCTTACCATGGCCCGGGACCGTTTGTGCCTTTTGGCTCACGTATATGATAGTATCGCTAGCATCCATATGACAGAGAACCCGGGCCGACATGGCTAGTCGTGAACCCAAAGCGGCACTAACCTATGGGGACGGGCATACATGATTCACATCGAGCATGTCAGTCAGCAGCGTGTGAATCCGGGCTCTAGCACTGGGCTAACAGGACTCTGGGGAACCCGGGCTGTAGCAGGCTAGGCAGGACTCTGGATGTCACCGCGTGACATTTCCCCAAAGGGACAGACACAGGAACAAAGTGAAACACATGCCGACCAGTCAAGTGTCCTGAGCAGTAGTGCTGGGCTAGCAGGACTCCGGTGAACCGGGCTGTAGCGGACTACTATGGCTCAAGGAAGCACTAGACTACATTTCCCCATAAGAGAGGCTGCCAAGGATAAACAACTAGATTGTCGGATCCCACACATAGCAATACACGTCACATGTACGCATAACATGCAAGTATGTGCTGTACAACATGGCATCACAACATAACGCAACTCATATAGATAAAGGCCCAGAAGAGCCACATAGCATTAAATACAAACAGGGGTCACATGACCCATCATTCAGAGCATACAAGCAACGGAAGCATTACATGTCTGAGTACAGACAACTACAAAAGAAAAAGGCTGAGAAGCCTGACTATCTACAAGTCCCTCCCAAGGGTACAAGATCATAGCTGAGGTAACAAGCTACTCGTCGAAGTCCAAGCGGTACTACTAGTGAGATAGATGTCTCACCTGCAAAACATAAATAAAGCAAATGTGAGTACAAAGGTACTCAGCAAGACTTACATCAGATCCTATCATACATGCATTTGTATCAAGAAGGTAATGTGGGGTTTAGTTGCAGCAAGCCAGCTTTGACTCTGTGGCTATACTGTTCTATGACAACGAGAAACTTCTTTGAGGTGAGGCAGCGCACACGAGTCCACTAATCACCACATCAATACACTACTATGGATTCATCCTCGTCTCCTGATGAGAAGGCCATCCATAGCACTCACACTTGTCTTGAGCATTTTAGAGTATCCACTTTAAGTTGTCTATGTATCACGTAAGCATCCAAGAAGTCCATAACCGAGGACACGGCTATTCGAATAGATAATGATAACCTTGCAGGGATGTACTTCTTCACACACGCTCTCACCACTTATCACCATGTACACGTCATGTATCTCGGCAACCTTCAAGCGGAAGCCTTACGAGGGTGTCGGCCACGACCTGACTAACCACACAAGACTCTAGTCCAGGTTTATTGCCTATTCGGGTTCCATCCGCAAGGAGATCCGTCCGGGGTTTCGCTCACGGCCCCAAACGATGTGTACAGGGTTCCCAAGCCCACCATCCGGGTGCCACTCGGTACACCGGGCCACGTGTGCCTAGTCTGTCCCAAGTCCACCCTGCCGGGTGCCACTCGGTAGAAAAATAGCACTACCTACAAACACCAGAAACTATTTGCAACTCCTGGACAGAGATCAAGGCGGTTAATAAGTCGAGAGAGCTTGGAGCGCCTGGAGCCCAATGTGTGGTAGTAGCTAGTCATTGGACAACTTACACAGAACTCGGTTCTTAAGGACGGTCCCAATGAGACAACCCACCATGTACTCCTACATGGCCTCTCACCGCTATCTTTACCAAATCGCGTTCACACGCTTAACTCTCAGCATCGGGTCATATCGTAACACTCCAATTCATTCCCGATGAATCAGACCTGACATACCCTAAGCAATAGCAGGCAAAGCATGGTAGGCACAACATGGCTCAAACAACTCATACACATGCTAGTGGGTTTTAACTATTTACTGTGGCAATGACAGGTCATGCAGAGGAATGGGTTCAACTACCGCAGCATAAAGTAGCAGTTGAATCGTTGTTGTCCTAATGCAATAAATGAGAGCAGGAGCAAGAGAGTAGGATTGTATCGGAATGAACAAGGGGGGTTGCTTGCCTGGTAGATCAACAGAGGGGTACTGCTCCACTGATAGGTACTCCGGATCGGTCTCTGGAGCAGGACCTATCGAGAAGGAACGATGTCGAAAATCAAACACAAGCATATGCAACATTATGATGCATAAACATGGCATGAGTAGGTGATGTTGTTTGAGTTAATGCATCTAGCATTTACTTGATTGAAGTCCATTTATATGTTTTCATATATACAACATGTATAAGTTGGTTTGTCATGCATGAAAATGGTACAGATGGATAGATTGAATTTTTCTGATCATTTTTCGTATATAAATTTTTTCAATCTAAGCTACGGTTGAATTTCTATGAATTTTTGAAGTTTATATCATTTTCTGGAATTTCCTGATTTATTTTAAAACCAGAAAAAAGATATATTGCGTCAGCATGACAGCAGCATTGTGTCAGCAGGTCAAAGGCGGCTGACCAGGTCAAACCTGATGTGTGGGGTCCACACATCAGTGACACAGTTAACTAACAGGGTTAATTAAAATTAAACTAAACCTAGTCTAGTTTAGTTAAGGCCTGGGCCCATATGGCAGTGACTCTAGGGGGTTAGTTAGGCTCTAATGACGGTGCCACGTCACCAGCCACCGGAGTTGGACGCCGGCGACCAAACCCGACGGCGGAGGATCGCCGGAGTTGCCCGGGACGGCGCTACAAGGGTTGGCTCGACGCGCTGGAGGCACCAGAGGTATGCCCATCCTCGCGCACATCCATGGGATCACGCGGGAGGCTGCGGGGTGGCCGGAGACAATGGCCACGGCAACCATGGCGGTGGCCGGAGCTACGGGAACGGCGGGTTCGGCGCTACGGAGCGTTTCGAGACGAACTGGTGGGGTCTGCGGCTTCCCGAGGAAGCGCTGAGCACGCCTACGTGCTCTAGTGCAACGTGCGGGTGTTGCAACCGCGGCGGCGACATGGCCGGCGGCGGGGAGCGCTCGGCTCCGGTGGTTGATGCGGCTAGGGGGCGAAAACGATGGCGGCGAGAGAGGGGTTGGGAGCAGGGCCTCACGGAGATGCCGAAGAGGGGGTCAGTGAGCTCGGGGAGGTCCTGGCGGCGCCAAATCGACCGGAGACGGGCTCGGGTGCCCGAGGTTGAAGACGAAGGCGAAGACGGCGTTCGACGGCGTTTGGCATCGCGTGAGTCGACAGAGAGGCGTAGGCATCGGTGGCGGAGCTCCTGGGCATGTCGGAGAGGCGAGGGGGAGGCGGTGGCCGCGGTGGTGCACGTCGGCGGCGGCGGGCGCGTTCGGGGAGAGAGCAGAGAAGGGGGAGGAAGCCGTGGGAGAGTGAGAGGGTCCAGGGGAAGGTCGGGGTGATGCACGTGGCACTCAGGGTAGACTCCAGCATCGGCAAGCAAGCAGGAGCTGGTCGGACGCGTGCTCGAGTGCGCCGGCCACGCGCTCGTCCTCCTGGCAAGGGGGAAGACGATAGCGAGGAGCCCCTGGCGGGCTAGGCCGGCCAGCTACAGTGCTGGGCCGGTTGGTGGCGCCAGGTAAGTTTTCTCTTCTCTGTTTTATTTCTATTTATTAATGTTTTCTATTTTCTGCAATTTGTTTGGACTTAGTAATAATACTAATCCATTTTATTTAATTCTGTCAAATTTTGCAGGGACCTAAGGAATTAATCCAAAGCCCCTCACCAAAATTCAGAATTTTTGGACATATATTATATACATAGCAAATATATATCCAAAGCAAATAATTATGCATTAATTCCAAATGCCCAAAATAAATATTTATGAGCTCCTGAAAATGTTGGTTTGATTTTTATCTCTGTCCAAGAATTTCAGAGAGCAACATGAGCATTTTCTTAGACCCTTTTGGAGCAATTTTTTTATTTGGGTCATTTCCAGAATGATTCTGAGGGTTTCACAAATCCCCATTTCGAATTAAATGGAATTTAAACATGATGCACCAAAGACTAGCTGGTCTAGGTCATACCAGAACTAGGGATGTGACACAAAAGAGGCATGGATCTCTCAAGTTCTTCATAGTGTCCAGCAGATATAAATCCCAAGTGACTCAAAGAATAGAGCTATGCTCCCCGGCAACGGCGCCAGAAATTTGTCTTGATAACCCACAAGTATAGGGGATCGCAACAGCTTTCGAGGGTAGAGTATTCAACCCAAATTTATTGATTCGACACTAGGGGAGCCAAAGAATATTCTCAAGTATTAGCAGATGATTTGTCAATTCAACCACACCTGGAAACTTAGTATCTGCAGCAAAGTGTTTAGTAGCACAATAATATGATAGTGGTGGTAGCGCCAACAAAAGTAAAGACAGCAAAAGTTATGTTTTTGGTATTTTGTAGTGATTGTAACAGTAGCAGCGGGAAGGTAAATAAGCGTAAACTAGTATATGGAAAACTCGTAGGCACCGGATCAGTGATGGATAATTATGCCGGATGCGGTTCATCATGTAACAATCATAACATAGGGTGACACAGAACTAGCTCCAATTCATCAATGTAATGTAGGCATGTATTCCATATATAGTCATACGTGCTTATGGAAAAGAACTTGCATGACATCTTTTGTCCTACCCTCCCGTGGCAGCGGGGTCCTATTGGAAACTAAGGGATATTAAGGCCTCCTTTTAATAGAGAACCGGAACAAAGCATTAGCACATAATGAATACATGAACTCCTCAAACTATGGTCATCACCGGGAGTGGTCCCGATTATTGTCACTTCGGGGTTGCCGGATCATAACACATAGTAGGTGACTATAGACTTGCAAGATAGGATCAAGAACTCACATATATTCATGAAAACATAATAGGTTAAGATGTGAAATCATGGCACTCGGGCCCTAGTGACAAGCATTAAGCATAGCAAAGTCATAGCAACATCAATCTCAGAACATAATGGATACTAGGGATCAAACCCTAACAAAACTAACTCGATTACATGATAAATCTCATCCAACCCATCACCGTCCAGCAAGCCTACGATGGAATTACTCACGCACGGCGGTGAGCATCATGAAATTGGTGATGGAGGATGGTTGATGATGACGACAGCGATGAATCCCCCTCTCCGAAGCCCTGAACGGACTCCAGATCAGCCCTCCAGAGAGGTTTTAGGGCTTGGTGGCGGCTTCGTATCCTAAAACGCGATGATTTCTTCTCTTTGATTTTTTCTCTCCGAAAGCAAATATATAGAGTTGGAGTTGGCGTCGGAGGGCATCCAGGGGGCCCACGAGGTAGGGGGGCGTGCCCTGGGGGGGCGCCCCCCACCCTCGTGAGAAGGGTGTGGGCCCCCTAGTCTTCATCTTTGGCGAGGATTTTTTATTGTTTTTTCTAAGATGTTCCGTGGAGTTTCAGGTCATTCCGAGAATATTTGTTTTCTGCACATAAAACAACACCATGGCAATTCTGCTGAAAATAGCGTCAGTCCGGGTTAGCTCCATTCAAATCATACAAGTTAGAGTCCAAAACAAGGGCAAAAGTGTTTGGAAAAGTAGATACGACGGAGACGTATCAACTCCCCAAGCTTAAACCCTTGCTTGTCCTCAAGCAATTCAGTTGACAAACTGAAAGAAAGAAAGAAAAACTTTTACAAACTCTGTTTGCTCTTGTTGTTGTAACTATGTCAAGCCAGCATTCAAGTTTTCAGCATAGATCATAACTAACCACATTTGCAATAATTCTCAGGTCTCACAATTACTCACATCAATAGCATAATCAACTAGCAAGCCATAATAATAAATCTCGGATGACAACACTTTCTCAAAACAATCATAATATGATATAACAAGATGGTATCTCGCTAGCCCTTTCTGAGACTGCAAAACATAAATGCAGAGCACCTTTAAATATCAAGGACAGACTAGACATTGTAATGCATGGTAAAAAGAGATCCAATCATAGTCATACCCAATATAAATTAGCAGTGATGAATGCAAATGACAGCTGTACTCTCTAGCTAGTGCTTTTTAATAAGAGGATGATGACTCAGCATAAAAGTAAATAGATAGGCCCTTCGCAGAGGGAAGCAGGGATTTGTAGAGGTGCTAGAGCTCGGTTTTGAAATAGAGATAAATTGTATTTTGAGCGGTATACTTTCATTGTCAACGTAACAACTAAGAGATGGCGATATATTCCATGCTAAACAAATTATAGGAGGTTCCCAAATAGAATGGTAAAGTTTATACTCCCCCTCCACCAACAAGCATCAATCCATGGCTTGCTCGAAACAACGAGTGCCTCCAACATACATCAGGTCCCAGGGGGAGTTTTGTTTGTAATTAATTTTGATTTAGTTTGCATAAAGCATGGGACTGGGCATCCCGGTGACCATCCATTTTCTCGTGAGTGAGGAGCGGAGTCCACTCCTCTTGAGAATAACCCGCCTAACACGGAAGATAAGGACAGCCTTGATTGATACATGAGCTATTCGAGCTACAAAACAGAATGTTTATTTGAAGGTTTAGAGTTTGGCACATACAAATTTACTTGGAACGGCAGGTAGATACCGCATATAGGAAGGTACGGTGGACTCATCTGGAATAACTTTGGGGTTTAAGGGATTGGATGCACAAGCAGTATTCCCGCTTAGTACAGGTGAAGGCTAGCAAAAGACTACGAAGCGACCAACTAGAGAGCGACAACAGCCATGTACATGCATTAAAATTAATAAACATTGGATGCAAGCATGAGTAGGATATAATCTACCATGAACATAAATATCATGAAGGCTATGTTGACTTTGTTTCAACTACATGCGTGAACATGTGCCAAGTCAAGTCACTTAAATCATTCAAAGGAGGATACCACCCCATCATACCACATCATAATCATCTCAATAGCATGTTGGCACACAAGGTAAATCATTATAACTCATAGCTAATCAAGCATGGCACAAGCAACTATGATCTCTAATTGTCATTGCAAACATGTTTATTCATAATAAGTTGAATCAAGAACGAGGGACTCATCATATTTACAAAAACAAAAGAGGTCGAGTTCATACCAGCTTTTCTCATCTCAGTCAGTCCATCATATATCATCATAATTGCCTTTCACTTGCACGACCGAATGGTGTGAATAATAATAAGAGTGTACGTGCATTGGACTAAGCTAGAATCTGCGAGCATTCAATAAACAGGAGAAGACAAGGCAATATGGGCTCTTGGTTAAATCAACAATAATGCATATAAGACCCACTTCAACAATTTAATTATGGTCTTCTCCTACTGACCCCCAAAGAAAAGAAAAGAAATAAAACTATTTACACGGGAAAGCTCCCAACAAGCAAAAGAAGAACGGGAAATATTTTTGGGTTTTCTTTTTAATTATTACTACTATAGCAGAAAATTAAACTACTACTTTTTTTTCTTAAGGTTTAACAAACACACAAGAAGAAAGCAGGAAAAAGAAAATAAACTAGCATGGATATTACGGTGAAAAAGTATGAGCACCGACATCTAGCAATGAATGTGTGTGAACATAAATGTAATGTTGGTGAGAAATACGTACTCCCCCAAGCTTAGGCTTTTGGCCTAAGTTGGTCTATGGCCACGGCTGGCCTGGCGGATATCCATAATAATAGTTGTTGGGGTCGTAGTGTGATCAGGAGGAATAGTTGGGATCATACTGATGTGCAGCGGTTATCGCCTGCTGAGCTGCAGCATGGAGTCGAGCTGCCTCCGCTCTCCTCTCGTACTCTTCTACCTCCTCTCTGGTAATAACATATCTTCCTTTTGTCTGTGAATCAAAGAAGGCAGGAGCAGGGAGAGTAATACGGAAAACACGTCGTTTATCAAAAATTAAACGATATAAGAGAGGTGATTCAGGCCTCTCGACAAACTGGTGCAGAGCCATAGAGTCATAATCTAAATATGCAGGAGGAAACTCCATATCACCCTCACGAATGTCTATCTCAAGAAAATGAGCTAAGCGGGTTGCATAAATTCCTCCAAAGAAATCTCCATTATGTCTATTATGATGCAACCTACGGGCTACAATGGCTCCCATATGATAAGATTGGTCTCCTAACACAACACTCCTAAGAATGCTAAGATCAGGGACACACATGTGACATGCTTCATCCTTAGCATTTATGCATCTACCGATGAAGAGAGCAAAATAATGTATAGAAGGAAAGTGAATGCTCCCTATGGTAGCCTCCATTATATCTCTAGATTCCCCCACAGTTATACTAGCAAGAAAGTTTCTAAATTCAGATTTAGGGGGATCCCTAACACTACCCCATGATGGAAGTTTGCAAGCAGAAGTGAAATCCTCTAAGTCCATGGTATAAGATTTGTCATAAAGATCAAACATGACTGAAGGAGAATTACGCGAAGATGAATACTCAAACCTCCTCACAAATGAACTTGTGAGATCATGATACCGGGGGCATTTGTTAGCCTCAAAATTCTCAAGACTGGAAATGCGCAAACATGCTTTGAGTTCTTCTTTAATTCCTGCACGGTCCATAAAATTTTCCGACGGCCATTCGCAAGGTCGTACTGGAGCGTCTCTTGGTGGATCCTCGTCAGCATCGCGCATAGCAATCCTGGGTCCTTTCTTCTTAGAGGAACCACCTTGGAACATCTTCCTAAGCATATTGTTTTTCTCTGAAAAATTCTGAAATTTTTAGTAACTTCAAACAAAAGTGAACCAACTTCAATAAAACTGATAGCAACTACTCCTACAAGTGCCTAGAGCCTATATCAAGCATTAGAACTACTTGGAACCATATAAATTTGACATGCAAGCTCAAGAACATGGTCACCTATGCAGCACAAATTTGCAAAGAATAAAGCACTAGAACAAAAACTAATTGGACCAATGGAGGAGTCACATACCAAGGAACAATCTCCCCAAGCAGTTTTGCGAGAGGTGCTTTGAGCAAGGAGATCGAAAATCACAGCAAAAGTGGCTGGAACTCGTGCTTGAGTTGGTTTTTCGGGTTTGTGTGAAACAGAGGAAGAAGATAGGTGCTGGGATAACTGGAGGAGGGCCATCGTGGGCCCACGAGGCAGGGGGCGTGCCCACCACCCTCGTGGCCAGGTGGCAGCTCCTCCCGCGGTAATTTTTGCATAGTAAATCCTCAAATATTCCTGAAAAAATCATATTAAATTGGCATGTAATTCTGAGGACTTTTATTTTTGAGATATTTTTATGTTGCACGGATAAGTCAGGAAACAGACAGAAAATACTAATTTTACTTTATTTAATATAAATAACAAAAAGTAAAAGTGGGGTACAGAAGTTTGTGCTTCTAGTTTCATCCATCTCATGCTCATCAAAAAGAATCCACTAACAAGGTTGATCAAGTCTTGTTAACAAACTCATTCCGATAATCATGAAACCGGAGAAATTTCGAATAACACTAAGTTACCTCAACGGGGATATGCACATCCCCAATAATAAGAATATCATATTTCTTCTTGACAGTAGGAAGAGGAAATTCAAAACCTCCAAATATAATCGATGGAATTTTTCCAATAGAGTTGATACTATGAACTTGAGGTTGTTTCCTCGGAAAGTGTACCGTATGCTCATTACCATTGACATGAAAAGTGACATTGCCTTTGTTGCAATCAATAACAGCCCCTGCAGTATTAAGAAAAGGTCTTCCAAGAATAATAGACATACTATCATCCTCGGGAATATCAAGTATAACAAAGTCCGTTAAGATAGTAACGTTTGCAACCACAACAGGCACATCCTCACAAATACCGACATGTATAGCAGTTGATTTATCAGCCATTTGCAAAGATATTTCAGTAGGTGTCAGCTTATTCAAGTCAAGTCTACGATATAAAGAGAGAGGCATAACACTAACACCGGCTCCAAGATCACATAAAGCAGTTTTAATATAATTTCTTTTAATGGAGCAAGGTATAGTAAGTACTCCGGGATCTCCAAGTTTCTTTGGTATTCCACCCTTAAAAGTATAATTAGCAAGCATGGTGGAAATTTCAGCTTCCGATATCTTTCTTTTATTAGTAATGATATCCTTCATATATTTAGCATAAGGATTTGTTTTGAGCACATCAGTTAATCGCATACGCAAAAAGATAGGCCTAATCATTTCAGCAAATCGCTCAAAATCCTCGTCATCCTTTTTCTTGGATGGTTTCGGAGGAAAGGGCATGGGTTTCTGAACCCAAGGTTCCCTTTCTTTACCATGTTTCCTAGCAACAAAGTCTCTTTATCATAACGTTGATTCTTTGATTGTGGGTTATCAAGATCAACAGCAGGTTCAATTTCTACATCATTATCATTACTAGGTTGAGCATCATCATGAACATCATCATTAATATTTTTACTAGGTTCATGTTCATTACCAGATTGTGTTTCAGCATCAGACATAGAAATATCATTTGGATTATCAGGTGGTTCAGCAATAGGTTCACTAGAAGTTTGCACAGTTCTATCATTTTTATTTTTCTTCTTTTTAGAAGAACTAGGAATATCAATATTATTTCTTTGAGAATCTTGCTCGATTCTCTTAGGGTGGCCTTCAGGATACAAAGGTTCCTGAGTCATTCTACCAGTTCTAGTAGCCACTCTAACGGCATAATCATTTTTATTACTATTCATTTCATAAAGCACTTCTTTTTGAGCCTTAAGTACTTGTTCTACTTGAGTGCTAACCATAGAAGCATGTTTGCTAACAAGTTTAAGTTCACCTTTAATATCAGCCATATAATCACCCAAGCGTCTAATCATATAAGCATTTTCTTTTAATTGTCTAACAAAGTAAGCATTGAAGTCGTCTTGCTTAAACATAAAGTTATCAAACTCATCCGAGCACTGACTAGCAATTTTAGTAGGAGGGATCTCAACTTTATCATATCTATAGAGAGAATTTACCTTTACTACCTGTGTCGGGATATCGGGATCTGGAGGTTCTTCAGTAAATAAAGAATTGAGATCATATGTTTCTTCAACAGGCGGTATATTAAGACCATGTATTTCTTCAATAGGAGGTAAATTCTCAACGTATTTAGCTTTAATAATTTTTTCTTTCATAGATTTCTTTGCCTCTTGCATATCATCGCGACTGACAAATAGAACACCTCTCTTCTTCGGAGTTGGTTTAGGAATAGGTTCAGTAATTGGAGCAGGAGTTGGCTCAGGAGCTGGCTCAGGAGGTGCCCAATTATTTTCATTTGTCAACATATTATTCAATAGAATTTCAGCTTCATCCGGCGTTCTTTCCCTAAAAAGAGAACCAGCACAACTATCCAGGTAATCTCTGGAAGCATCGGTTAGTCCATTATAAAAGATATCAAGTATTTCGGGTTTCTTAAGAGGATGATCAGGCAAAGCATTAAGTAGCTTGAGAAGCCTCCCCCAAGCTTGTGGGAGACTCTCTTCTTTAATTTGCACGAAGTTGTATATTTCCCTCAAAGCAGCTTGTTTCTTATGAGCAGGGAAATATTTAGCAGAGAAGTAATAAATCATATCCTGGGGACTACGCACACAACCAGGATCAAGAGAATTAAACCATATTTTAGCATCACCCTTTAATGAGAACGGAAATATTTTGAGTATATAAAAGTAACGCGATCTCTCATCATTAGTGAACAGGGCAGCTATATCATTTAACTTAGTAAGATGTGCCACAACAGTTTCAGATTCATAGCCATAAAACGGATCAGATTCAACCAAAGTAATTATATCAGGATCAACAGAGAATTCATAATCCTTATCAGGAACACATATAGGTGAAGTAGCAAAAGCAGGGTCAGGTTTCATTTTATCTCTAAGTGATTCTTTGTTCCATTTAATTAATAACCTCTTAAGCTCATATCTATCTCTGCAAGCTAAAATAGCGGCAGAAGATTCCATATCAAAAAGATAGCCCTCAGGAATAACAGGCATATTTTCATCATCACTATCATCATCGTATTTAGATTCAATAATTTCTTTTTCTCTAGCCCTAGAAATTTGTTCATCAAGAAATTCACTAAGGGGCACAGTAGTATCAGGCATAGAAGCAGTTTCATCATAAGTATCATGCATAGCAAAAGTGGCATCATCAATAACATGCGATATATTAGAACGAATAGCAGAAGCAGGTGTAGGTGTCGCAAACTTACTCATAACAGAAGGTGAATCGAGTGCAGAGCTAGATGGTAGTTCCTTACCTCTCGTAGTTGAGGGATAGATCTTGGTTTTTGGATCTCTCAAGTTCTTCATAGTGTCCAGCAGATATAAATCCCAAGTGACTCAAAGAATAGAGCTATGCTCCTCGGCAACGGCGCCAGAAATTTGTCTTGATAACCCACAAGTATAGGGGATCGCAACAGCTTTCGAGGGTAATTCAACCCAAATTTATTGATTCGACACAAGGGGAGCCAAAGAATATTCTCAAGTATTAGCAGCTAATTTGTCAATTCAACCACACCTGGAAACTTAGTATCTGCAGCAAAGTTTTTAGTAGCACAGTAATATGATAGTGGTGGTAGCGGCAACAAAAGTAAAGACAGCAAAAGTAATGTTTTTGGTATTTTGTAGTGATTGTAACAGTAGCAGCGGGAAGGTAAATAAGCGTAAACCAGTATATGGAAAACTCGTAGACACCGGATCAGTGATGGATAATTATGCCGGATGCGGTTCATCATGTAACAGTCATAACATAGGGTGACACAGAACTAGCTCCAATTCATCAATGTAATGTAGGCATGTATTCCGTATATAGTCATACGTGCTTATGGAAAAGAACTTGCATGACATCTTTTGTCCTACCCTCCCGTGGCAGCGGGGTCCTATTGGAAACTAAGGGATATTAAGGCCTCCTTTTAATAGAGAACCGGAACAAAGCATTAGCACATAGTGAATACATGAACTCCTCAAACTATGGTCATCACCGGGACTGGTCCCGGTTATTGTCACTTCAGGGTTGCCGGATCATAACACATAGTAGGTGACTATAGACTTGCAAGATAGGATCAAGAACTCACATATATTCATGAAAACATAATAGGTTCAGATGTGAAATCATGGCACTCGGGCCCTAGTGACAAGCATTAAGCATAGCAAAGTCATAGCAACATCAATCTCAGAACATAATGGATACTAGGGATCAAACCCTAACAAAACTAACTCGATTACATGATAAATCTCATCCAACCCATCACCGTCCAGCAAGCCTACGATGGAATTACTCACGCACGACGGTGAGCATCATGAAATTGATGATGGAGGATGGTTAATGATGACGACGGCGGCGAATCCCCCTCTCCGGAGCCCCGAACGGACTCCAGATCAGCCCTCCCGAGAGGTTTTAGGGCTTGGCGGCGGCTCCGTATCGTAAAACATGATGATTTCTTCTCTCTGATTTTTTTCTCTCCGAAAGCAAATATATAGAGTTGGAGTTGGCGTCGGAGGACATCCACGGGGCCCACGAGGTAGGGGGCGCGCCCCCCACCCTCGTGAGAAGGGTGTGGGCCCCCTGGTCTTCATCTTTGGCGAGAATTTTTTATTGTTTTTTCTAAGATGTTCCGTGGAGTTTCAGGTCATTCCAAAAATATTTGTTTTCTGCACATAAAACAACACCATGGCAATTCTGCTGAAAACAGCGTCAGTCCGGGTTAGTTCCATTCAAATCATACAAGTTAGAGTCCAAAACAAGGGCAAACGTGTTTGGAAAAGTAGATACGATGGAGACGTATCAATGCACATGATGACATGATATGAGATGCATGACATGAACAAAATGCAAAACGAAGACAAAACCCAACCACAAGGGAATATCATAAATTAAAGCCGAAAATGGCAAGAGTCGGAATACAAATATGGTAAATTACATCCAGGGTGTTACAACACTCCACCACTACGAAAGGATCTCGTCCCGGGATCTAGGACTGAAAGAACTTGAGCTGAGAGGCCTCTTGCTTTAGTGCCATGTTGTAGAAATCATCATACTTGGTCGGCTCAAAAGGCACAAGAGCTAGTTGCAGATCTTCTTTGAGGCCACCTCTGAATTGATAAATCATGCTCTTCTCGTCAGGGACGTCTTGTTTGGCGAAGCGAGCGAGCCTCTGAAACATGATGTTGTATTGGTAAACAGACAAGTTGCCTTGCTTCAGATTGTGGAACTCCTCGCGCTTACTCTCAACAACACTTTGAGGAATGTGGTGAGCTTTGAAGTCTCGGCGGAAATCATCCCACGTAATCACACGACCTCCTCTGGAATATTTGTATTGTTGATACCACTCAGCAGCTTGGTCTTTGAGTTGGAACGAAGCAAACTTGACAAAGTCCTCAGGCCTGACTGTGACGCCCCCGATTCAATCGTACACTAATCATACACGCAAACGTGTACGGTCAAGATCAGGGACTCACGGGAAGATATCACAGCACAACTCTACAAATAAAAATAAGTCATACAAGCATCATATTACAAGGCAGGGGCCTCGAGGGCTCGAATACAAGAGCTCGATCATAGACGAGTCAGCGGAAGCAACAATATCTGAGTACAGACATAAGTTAAACAAGTTTGCCTTAAGAAGGCTAGCACAAACTTGGATATAGATCGAAAGAGGCGCAGGCCTCCTGCCTGGGATCCTCCTAAACTACTCCTGGTCGCCGTCAGCGGGCTGCACGTAGTAGTAGGCACCTCCGAGTAGTAGTAGTAGTCGTTATCGATAGTGGCGTCTGGCTCCTGGACTCCAACGTCTGGTCGCAGCAATCGGATATAGGAAGGAGGAAAAAGGGGAGAAAAGCAACCGTGAGTACTCATCCAAAGTACTCGCAAGCAAGGAGCTACACTACAAATGTATGCATTGGTATCAAATGGAATAAGGGTATCATATGTGAACTGAACTGCAGAATGCCGGAATAAGAGGGGGATAGCTAGTCCTTATCGAAGACTACGCTTCTGGTAACCTCCATCTTGCAGCAGAAGAAGAGAGTAGATGGTAAGTTCACCAAGTAGCATCGCATAGCATAATCCTAACCGATGATCCTCCCCTCGTCGCCCTGTGAGAGAGCGATCACCTGTTGTATCTGGCACTTGGAAGGGTGTATTTTATTAAGTATCCGGTTCTAGTTGTCATAAGGTCAAGGTACAACTCCAAGTCGTCATGTTACCGAAGATCACGGCTATTCGAATAGATTAACTTCCTTGCAGGGGTGCACCACATTTCCCAACACGCTCGATCCCCTTTGTCCGGACACACTTTTCTGGGTCATGCCCGATCTCGAAAGATCAACACGTCGCGGCCCTACCTAGGCACAACAGAGAGGTCAGCACGCCGGTCTAAATCCTATGGCGCAGGGGTCTGGGACCATCGCCCATTGCACACCTGCACGTTGCGTACGCGGCCGGTGAGCAGACCTAGCAACCTCCATTACAAAGGAAGTTGCGTTACGCGGTCCAACCGGGCGCGCGCCGCTCAGTCGCTGACGTCACGAAGGCTTCGGCTGATACCATGACGTCGAGTGCCCATAACTGTCCCCGCGTAGATGGTTAGTGCGTATAAGCCAGTGGCCAGACTCAGATCAAATACCAAGATCTCGTTAAATGTGTTATCTTAAAATAACTGTGAACGCCGACCAGGGTCAGGCCCACCTCTCTCCTAGGTGGTCTCAACCTGCCCTGTCGCTTCGCCTCAAAGTAATAGTTTGGGGCCATCGAGAACCCAGGCCCACCTCTACCGGGATGGAGCCACCTGTCCCTTCAGCCCCCATCTCCGAACAGTATCATAAGTAAAGTAACAGTATAAGTATATATCATATGCCCGTGATCACCTCCCGAAGTGATCACGGCCTAGTAGTATAGCATGGCAGACGGACAAGAGTGTAGGGCCACTGATGGAATACTAGCATCCTATACTAAGCATTTATGATTGCAGGTAAAGGTAACAACAGTAGTAGCAAGGACAGACTATGCATCAGGATAGGATAACGGAAAGCAGTAACATGCTACACTACTCTAATGCAAGCAGTAGAGAGAAGAATAGGCGATATCTGGTGATCAAAAGGGGGGCTTGCCTGGAAGCTCTGTTGCACAAGAAGGGTCGTCGATGACGTAGTCGTACTTAGTCACACCAACGCCGGTCTCGGGGTCTACCGGGGAAGAAGAGGGGGAGGAAACAATAAATACAGAGCAAACAAATGCATCACAAAGCATAACTATGACAATACGCGGTCCTAGGGATGACCTAACGCGGTGCTACACGTTACAGACGGAGCGGGAAAATATCTGTGGATATTTCCCGAGCTTTGGGCATTTACCGAACGGACGATCCGAAGGGGGAGGTTCCATGTTTGTTGTGTTGGAGGCATGTGACGGATGAACGTGAAGCGTATTCAGACTCGTCTTATTTTTCTGGTCATTTTCATATATAAATCTTTTTCATCCGAGCTACGGTTATTTTTGTATGAATTTCCAAAGTTGTATCAATATTCTAGAATTTTGTGTTTAATTTAAATCCGAATTGACCAAGTCAATGTGACTAGTCAAAAGGAGAGGTGGTGGCCCATATGACACTGATTTAATAATTTTCAAAATATTTATCTAATCTATTTAGATGGGACCTACTTGTCATTTGCTAAAAGGACTAGTTAGCACTAAACTAATCCTAAGCTAAACATAGCCTAATTAACAAGGGCCGGCCATTAGTGGACAGAGTCCAGCCGGCCACACACGCACTACACACACGCGCGCTGTACACACAACACACATAGATACACAACACACGCACACAGTGCTAGGGGTTAATTCTGTTCTCTGTTTAGAAAAGATAGCATTTTGTGATTTTCATAGAAATTAATCCCTGCATCAAATTGATTTGGTCCAATGGAAACATTTAAGCTTTGACAAGTGTACTACCTACAAATATTATTCTTACACATATTAACAACTGTTTAACCGCTGATTAGGGGCTGTTTAGGGGCTTAGTCAACTAAGAAATTGAAAAGCTAACTAGTAGAAGCTATAGTAGCTAGAAGTACAGAGTACGTATGATAAGCTAGGATGCAGCAGCAGCGCCGTGGTAGCAAGCAGCGGCAGGCGAGCGGGAGGAGCATGCGAGCGACCGAGAGGTGGCGGGCACGCGCGCTGTGCGGGGGCGGGTGCGGCGTCGGAACGGCGGACGGCGACAATAAAAGGCAGCGGCGGCACAGGCAGGCAGCAGCGACAGGTGCGAGCGGCGAGCGGCAGGCGCGGGCGGAGGGGGAGCGGTGTCGGCGCTAGAAGCAGCAGAAGAGCGGCAGAAGCAGTTTGCCGGTCCAAAGCAGTGCGTGCACGATGGAGCGCCAACGACCTTCGGAACGGCAGCGACGCGCTGGAATCGTCGTGCAGGCGACCACTTGGTCCGCCGCTTGGTCCTATCGAACGGCCGCAGTGCCGCGCGTATATAGGTACCAGTGGGGAAAGCTGGGGTGGCCGGCATCGGTGGCAACGGCGACGGTCAGCAGCGTGGACGGGACCGGAGCTCGTTGGGCACGGCGGCCGGGGCATCTAACGGGCGCAGGCAAGGAAGCAAAGGGAGAGAGGAGGAGCGGGGGCTCACAGCGTCCTGTAGGGATGCAAAGGCAGGCTCGGGGGAGGCTCGCTGACGCCGAAGATGACGGCGAAAACGACGGTGACTCGAGATCGAAGACGTCCTTGCCCCGCTCGAAGGAGAGGCGCCCGGCTCGAGCCCGATGGCGCGGACGGTGTAGGGGAGCAGGACGAAGCTGATAGGCACTGCGGAGCGACGAGGGATGGCTGTTGAGCGCGGGATCGAAGCGGGCACGGCGGTGACCGCGTCGGCCTCCTCTCGAGATCGATGGAGAGGGAGAGGTGGAGAGAGCGAGGGGAGTGGTGATCGAGTGGGGGAATGGGATCGAGGGGTCGGGGCGTGGCGCCCTTATCCCCTCCCGACGCTGCCGGTGAGAGGGTGCGGCGGCGACCACGGGTACGTTTGGGTGCGTCCGAGGAACAGGGAAGGGAGCACCTGGTGCGTGGGAGCTGGGCCGGCCCCGGTGGGCTTGGCCCAGGGGAAAGGCAGGGGCCTTATGTTTTTTTTGTTTAGTAGTTTTTCCTTTTTTTATTTCTTTTTTCTGTTTTATTTAGTTTCCTTTTATTTTAGTTTTATAAAAATTATCACTAGTACCTAAGTTAATACCTTTAAATATACTACTGCCGCATTAATTCTCAACCCGAATTAAAATAGTTTAATATTTTATAAAATTCAAAAGGCATTTATTTTAATGTTTAAACCTCTGTTCTAATTATTTTGAACACTTAAACCTTTTATTAAATTTAGGTTTCTTCACCATTATTACTTATGCATTATTTGACACAACCCGAACAATTTAGTTTTGATGTTCGAAGACTTTTGTGGTTTGCCATATTTTGAATTTGAATTTTGAATCCGTTTTGAACTAGCGTGAGGTTATCGACAGTAACCATGGTGACGTGGCATCATTAGCAGGGAATTACTATAGCTTAATTATCCGAGCGTCACACTAACGTTGCTACACTCAAAATGTTTGCAGATATCCACGAGCCAATCGTCAGCGTCTGTGGCCTCGACACAGTTACTGAAAGACTTCGGCTGGTTTGCGAGGAACTGGTTGAGGGTAGCAAACTGAACTTGATTGTTGCCATGGCCTTGATTTCCTTGGTTGCGCTCTTGCAAGAGTTGCATAAGCATCTGTGTGTTGGCGTTGATGGCGGCCATGCCAGCTTGCCACGCCTCCGGAGGTGGAGGTGGTGGCGGAGGTTCCGGATTCAGACGCGTTGGAGGAGCCATTTTGAAGAGGGTGACATCCGTTAGCATCTTGATAGACATATATTCAAGCTGAATCAAAGGATTGAAATTGCAACATAAAGCCTTAACATTCGAACAAGAATGAACGAATGAATTCCAAAGTAAATGATCACACTTCCATAAATTGAGAAGCCACTTAGATAAAGGTAGAAGAATAAAATCAACAAGCTACGGATATGAGCAAATAATTGGTAAGGATTACCCAATCACAAACCAACTATTTGCGAAAAAACTACTAGAGCTGCAAGAATTCCCACCTATGAAACTCCCGAAATTTTCTGATTATGCAATCAGGTGTTGGGGATATAGGGGAAGCATAATATCTCACCCAAAACTAGCAAATCCTACATCCAGTTGTATCCATCCTTCAACACATAACCAAGAAACCTTCGGAAATCATTTACTTCAACCTTCGAAAAGCATCCGTTATACGAGTTATGGCAATACTCTCAAACTCCCGCCCCAGTACTGGGTGGCGTCGAGGTTATCTCACCAACAACTACATAAAAGAGATTTTCGATGTCGGCGGAACTCAGGTATTCCAGAACTGCAACGATAAAATTGTGACGACAACACTTCGGAGCTCAACTCCCCGGGACACTGCCACAACCCCTAAATTTCAGGAGGTACCAAGAACAATGTTCTCGTCACAAAACCATCGGAACGATTCCAAGATACACGCATGATCCTAGAAAAAATTCGTGAAATTTGAGAAGAGAAGAGTCAAAACTCTACGTCAGGAGCCCTCACTAGAGCGACAAAGGGACTGAGGAGTAAAAACAATCCTACTCTCCTATATATACAATCCTATAAGACTCAAAACCCTTTTTGTAGACTCAATAACGCCAACGATTCGATCAAGTAGGGGGCTCCTAAGTCGGGGAAGGCTCTGATTACCAACAAGTAACACCCACGATGCGGCTATATCTCCCACGTGTCGGAGCACGACTTAGAGGCATAGCCGCATAGTAGGCATGTCGCAAGAGGGGTAATCTTTACACAGCCCATGTACTGAATAAGAAAGAGATACAGAGTTGGCTTACAATCGCCACTTCACACAATACAGAAATATAGCATTACATCATCCAGAATACAATCAAGGTCCGACTACGGAACCAAAATAAAGACAACCCCAAATGCATAGGTCCCCGATCGCCCCAACTGGGCTCCACTACTGATCGTCTGGAAAGGAAACATAGTAACATCATGAATCCTCGTCGAACTCCCACTTGAGTTCGGTCGCATCCCCTGTACTGGCTTTGTCGGCACCTGCATCTGGTTTTGGAAGTAATCTGTGAGTCACGGGGACTCAGCAATCTCACACCCTCGCGATCAAGACTATTTAAGCTTATGGGTAGGAAAAGGTAGTGAGGTGGAGCTGCAGCAAGCACTAGCATATATGGTGGCTAACTTACGCAAATGAGAGCGAGAGGAGATGCCAAGGCACGGTCGAGAAACTATAATGACCAAGAAGTGATCCTGAAACTACTTACGTTCAAGCATAACCGAAACCGTGTTCTCTTCCCGGACTCCGCCGAAAAGAGACCATCACGGCTACACACGCTGTTGATTCATTTTAATTAAGTTAAGTGTCAGGTTTTCTACAACCCGATATTAACAAATTCCCATCTGCCCATAACCGCGGGCACGGCTTTCAAAAGTTCAAAACCCCACAGGGGTGTCCCAACTTATCCCATCACAAGCTCTCACGGTCAACGAAGGATATTCCTTCTCCCAGGAAGACCCGATCAGACTCGGAATCCCGGTTACAAGACATCTCGACAATGGTAAAACAAGACCAGCAAAGCCGCCCGATGTGCTGACAAATCCCGATAGGACTCGAGTTGCCCCAAGGTGGCCCCGCAGGCTGCCTATTTCGAACCAACACTGAGAGGAGCACTGGCCCGGGGGGGTTTAAAATAAAGATGACCCTCGGGCTCGCAAACACCCAAGGGAAGGTTAGAGGTTGTTAGGCAAATGTAAAACCAAGGTTGGGCCTTGCTGGAGGAGTTTTATTCAAGGCGAACTGTCAAGGGGTTCCCATTATAACCCAACCGCGTAAGGAACGCAAAATCAAGGAACATAACACCGGTATGACAGAAACTAGGGCGGCAAGAGTGGAATAAAACACCAGGCATAAGGTCGAGCCTCCCACCCTTTACAAAGTATATAGGTGCATTAAAGTAAACAAGATATAATAATGATATCCCAACAATAATAATGTTCCAACAAG
Source organism: Triticum dicoccoides (assembly GCF_002162155.2). Classification (NCBI taxonomy): domain Eukaryota; kingdom Viridiplantae; phylum Streptophyta; class Magnoliopsida; order Poales; family Poaceae; genus Triticum; species Triticum dicoccoides. The sequence continues at coordinate 362,103,779 of NC_041388.1, forward strand.
GAACAAACTCCATCTTCACCTGCAACTAGCAACGCTATAAGAGGGGCTGAGCAAAGCGGTAACATAGCCAAACAATGGTTTGCTAGGACAAGGTGGGTTAGAGGCTTGACATGGCAATATGGGAGGCATGATATAGCAAGTGGTAGGTATCGCGGCATAGCAATAGAGCGAGCAACTAGCAAGCAAAGATAGAAGTGATTTCGAGGGTATGGTCATCTTGCCTGCAAAGTTCTCCGACTTGACGTAAGCTTGATCCTCGTAAGCGCACTCAACGGGTCCCTCGATCACGAACTCGTCTCCCGGCTCTACCCAAGGCAAGAACACAAGCAAAGGAAACCACAATCAACCACGGTGCAATGCGCAAGCAACATGATGCAAAACATGGCATGATATGCGGGATGTGATATGCAATGCATATGTGTGCTCCGGAAGGAAAAGATTGAACCAGGCCTCAACTTTGCAAACCAAGAGTGCCTCTGGAAAGATGAATTGATTTCGGTCGGAATCGATATAAGGATCACCGGAATCGGATGCACGGTTTGCAAATGGCAAGCAAAACAAAGATGGCACAATTCTGCGATTAACAGCACGATGCCATCTAGAATGCAACAAGAAACTAAGCTACTGCACTCCAACATAGCAACAAAGCACATGGCAGTTATCTACTCAAGATGCTTGACAAAATATGAACACTGAGATACGGCTAAATCACATAATAGCAGGTTCAAACAAGCATGGCAAAAGTGCAAAAGATATCAGCATCACAGACTTGGTGAAAATACTAACATGTTAGGAATTAACATCAAGAAGCAATGTTTAGAGCAAGATAACAACATGCTACAGGAACATAACATGGCAAAACAAGGCATGGCATGAATCTACTCAAAGCATATAACAAAAGTCCCTTACTGACCCTAAGCCAAAAAGGATCAGAAGATATGATGGCACCCATGTAAACATAGGAAGTTTCGTTAACAGATTCAGACTTAGCAGAAAACTAGACGTGGCATAAACAGAATTATGAAGGCATGTTTGCGAGCTCGATGCACTCAACACAAGGCATTGCATGACAAACTAAGCATACACCCAGCAAGAAGACATGATCAAGTAGCTAACCCTGGCAAGAACAATCTCATAGCATGCATGGATCAACTACAACAACCTTGGCAAAATCGATTAACACGTAAACAATCTGCCAGGAACATTTTATAGCAAAAGTAGAGCAAGATTGAGTCATGCTAGGGCACTCCATAAATGCAAACAGGACATGCATGGATAGAGCATAACCATATGTCAAAATCACCCTTACTGAACATACTCAAAATAGGCATGGATCTCTCTGAAGCAACATGAATACATGGCATAAAAATAACAGTAGGGAAATGACTTAGTGAAATTCTAAGTCCCTGAAATCAGCAATATCACGAGAGCTACTTTGCATGCATGTTCTAGTCACCACATTGATCACAAAAATACATGACATACACCCCTGTAAAGATGGCATGGCATAGCCCAAAACACATGTAGAGCTCATGCCCATATGCAGCACACAATAATCATGGCAAAAGTGACAAATGCTCAAGATCTGCTAAGTATCAGGAACTAACATTATGAAGCACTCTTTCATCAACAATTTGGGCATCAAGATGGACTCAAACAAGCATGCTGCAATGGAACGAAATGAAGAGGACATCATGATGAACATTTTGATATCTCATATGCACAAAACGGAGCTACGGATGCGGAGTTATGATGCAATGAACAGAGCTTCAGAATGTATAAAAAAAGACTTAGAGATATTTCGGAGTCAACCCTAGGTCTCCCGATCTGGATCTGGTGCGCGCTTTACGAGGATGACCGGAGAAGGAGGTTCGCCGGAGTTCTCCACGCGGTGGCCGAAGCTAGGGGAGCTCGTCGGAGTCCTCGTCCTCGGGCGGCGCGACGAGGAGGAGCTGGGCAGCGCCGTGGCTCCCGGGTGGCGCGCGGTGGAGGGAAGCGGCGGTGGACGGCGGCGGGGCAGTCGCGGCGGCCGGTGGAGGCGAGGCGCGGCGCCAACGTAGCCGTGGCGGCATGGGCGGTGTGGAGGCGCGAGGAGGCGGGCGGCTGCGCGCGGGCCTCAGGGGCCGGCCTCGGGCCCGGGCGGGCCGGCGGTGCGGGGGTTCCGGGGTGCCACGTGGCGGCTCCGGAGTGGCTTGGGCGCGGCGGCGAACGCGTCCGGCCGGCGGCGAACGTGTCCGGTGGCGCGGAGCAGCGGGGCTAGGGTTTCGGGATCCGGATTTTTGAGGAGATGCACATATTTATAGGTAGAGGGAGCTAGGAGAGTCCAAATGAGGTGCAGTTTTCGGCCATGCGATCGTGATCGAACGGCCGAGAGGATGGAGAGGGTTTGGATGGGTTTTGGGCCACTTTGGAGGGGTGTTGGGCTGCAACACACATGAGGCCTTTACGGTTCCTCGGTTAACCGTTGCAGTATCAAACGGACTTCAAATGGCACGAAACTTGACAGGCGGTCTACAGGTGGTGTACCAAGGCTGCTTGGCAAATCTCAGTCCATTCCAAGAATGTTTAACACCCGCACACGAAAAGAGGCAAAAGGGGACGCCGGAGGACGTAGGAGCACCGGAATGCAAAACGGACAACGGGGAAAATGCTCGGATGCATGAGACGAACACGTATGCAAATGCGATGCACATGATGACATGATATGAGATGCATGACATGAACAAAATGCAAAACGAAGACAAAACCCAACCACGAGGGAATATCATAACTTAGAGCCGAAAATGGCAAGAGTTGGAATACAAATATGGTAAATTACATCCGGGGTGTTACAGCCCCCTCCTTCCTTCTCTTCCCTCTTCCCCTTCCTTGTCCCCTACTCCTACTACTTGGAAGGGGAGGAATCCTACTCCCGGTGGGAGTAGGACTCCTCCAGGGCGCGCCATAGGGGCCGTCCCTCTCCCCTTCCTCCACTCCTTTATATACGTGGCCAGGGGGCACCCCATAGACACAACAATTGATCTCTTGGATCTTTTAGCCGTGTGCGGTGCCCCTCTCCACCATAGTCCACCTCGATAATATCGTAGCGGTGCTTAGGCGAAGCCCTGAGACGGTAGAACATAAACATCGTCACCACACCATCGTGCTGACGGAACTCTCCCTCAAAGCTCGGCTGGATCGGAATTCGAGGGACGTCATCGAGTTGAACGTGTGTAGAACTCGGAGGTGCCGTGCGTTCGGTACTTGATCGGTTGGATCATGAAGACGTACGACTACATCAACCGTGTTGTGCTAACGCTTCCGCTTTCGGTCTATGAGGGTACGTGGACACACTCTCCCCTCTCGTTGCTATGCATCACCATGATCTTGCGTGTGCGTAGGAAATTTTTGAAATTACTACGTTCCCCAACAGTGGCATCCGAGCCTGGTTTTATGCGTTGATGTTATATGCACGAGTAGAACACAAGTGAGTTGTGGGGATACAAGTCATACTGCTTACCAGCATGTCATACTTTGGTTCGGCGGTATTGTTGGATGAAGCGGCCCAGACTGACATTATGCGTACGCTTACGCGAGACTAGTTCTACCGACGTGCTTTGCACATAGGTGGCTGGCGGGTGTCAGTTTCTCCAACTTTAGTTGAACCGAGTATGGCTACGCCCGGTCCTTGAGAAGGTTAAAACAGCACTAACTTGACGAACTATCATTGTGGTTTTGATGCATAGGTAAGAACGGTTCTTGCTCAGCCCGTAGCAGCCACGTAAAACTTGCACCAACAAAGTAGAGGACGTCTAACTTGTTTTTGCATGGCATGTTATGATGTGATATGGTCAAGACATGATGCTATATTTTATTCTATGAGATGATCATGTTTTGTAACCGAGTTATCGGCAACTGGCAGGAGCCATATGGTTGTCGCTTTATTGTATGCAATGCAATCGCCCTGTAATTGCTTTACTTTATCACTAAGCGGTAGCAATATTCGTAGAAGCAATAGTTGCCGAGACGACAATGATGCTACGATGGAGATCAAGGTGTTGCGCCGGTGACGATGGTGATCATGACGGTGCTTCGGATATGGAGCACAAGCACAAGATGATGATGACCATATCATATCACTTATATTGATTGCATGTGATGTTTATCTTTTATGCATCTTATTTTGCTTTGATTGACGGTAGCACTATAAGATGATCTCTCACTAAATTTCAAGATAAAAGTGTTCTCCCTAAGTATGCACCATTGCCAAAGTTCGTCGTGCCCAAACACCACATGATGATCGGGTGTGATAAGCTCTACGTCCATCTACAACGGGTGCAAGCCAGTTTTGCACACGCAGAATACTCAGGTCAAACTTGACGAGCCTAGCATATGCAGATATGGCCTCGGAACACTGAGACCGAAAGGTCGAGCGTGAATCATATAGTAGATATGATCAACATAATGATGTTCACCATTGAAAACTACTCCATTTCATGTGATGATTGGTTATGGTTTAGTTGATATGGATCACGTGATCACTTAGATGATTAGAGGGATGTATATCTAAGTGGGAGTTCTTAAGTAATATGATTAATTGAACTTTAATTTATCATGAACTTAGTCCTGGTAGTATTAGCATATCTATGTTGTAGATCAATAGCTCGCGTTTAGCTCCCCTGTTTTATTTTTTGATATGTTCCTAGAGAAAACTAAGTTGAAAGATGTTAGTAGCAATGATGCGGAATGGATCCATGATCTGAGGATTATCCTCATTGCTGCACAGAAGAATTATGTCCTTGATGCACCGCTAGGTGACAGACCTATTGCAGGAGCAGATGCAGACGTCATGAATGTTTGGCTAGCTCAATATGATGACTACTTGACAGTTTAGTGCACCATGCTTAACAGCTTAGAATCGGGACTTCAAAGACGTTTTGAATGTCGTGGATCATATGAGATGTTCCAGGAGTTGAAGTTACTATTTCAAGCAAATACCCGAGTTAAGAGATATGAAGTCTCCAACAAGTTCTATAGCTAAAAAGATGGAGGAGAATAGCTCAAGCAGTGAGCATGTGTTCAGATTGTCTGGGTACTACAATCGCTTGAATCAAGTTGGAGTTAATCTTCCAGATAAAATAGTGATTGACAGAATTCTCTAGTCGCAATCACCAAGTTAGTAGAACTTCATGATGAACTATAGTATGCAAGGGATGACATAAACGATTCCCGAGCTTTTCATGATGATGAAATCGATGAAGGTAGAAATCAAGAAAGAACATCAAGTGTTGATGATTAACAAGACCACTAGTTTCAAGAAAAGGGTAAAGGGAAAGAAAGGGAACTTCAAGAAGAACGGCGAGCAAGTTGTTGCTCAAGTGAAGAAGCCCAAGTCTGGACCTAAGCCTAAGACTAAGTGCTTCTACTGCAAAGGGACTGGTCACTGGAAGCGGAAATGCCCTGAATATTTAGTGGATAAGAAGGATGGCAAACTAAACAAGGGTATATTTGATATACAGGTTATTGATGTGTACCTTACTAGTATTTATAGTAGCCCATGGGTATTTGATACTTGTTCGGTTGCTAAAAATTAGTAACTCGAAACAGGAGTTACAGAATAAATAGAGACTAGTTAAGGGTGAAGTGACGATGTGTGTTGGAAGTGGTTCCAAGATTGATATTATCCTCATCGCACACTCCCTATACTTTCGGGATTAGTGTTAAACCTAAATAAATGATATTTGGCATTTGCGTTGAGCATGAATATGATTTGATCATGTTTATTGCAAAACGGTTATTCATTTAAGTTAGAGAATAATTGTTGTTCTGTTTACATGAATAAAACCTTCTATGATCATACACCCAATGAAAATGGTTCGTTGGATCTCGATCGTAGTGATACACATATTCATAATATTGAAGCCAAAAGATGCAAAGTTAATAATGATAGTGCAACTTATTTGGGGCACTACCGTTTAGGTCATATTGGTGTAAAGCGCATGAAGCAACTCCATGATGATGGGCTTTTGGAATCACTTGATTATGAATCATTTTGATGCTTGCAAACCATGCCTCATGGGCAAGATGACTAAGACTCCGTTCTCCGGAACAATCGAGCGAGCAACTGACTTATTGGAAATAATACATACCGATGTATGTAGTCCGATGAGTGTTGAGGCTCGCGGCGGGTATCGTTATTTTCTAACCTTCATAGATGATTTGAGCAGATATGGGTATATATACTTAATGAAACATAAGTATGAAACATTTGAAAAGTTCAAAGAACTTCAGAGTGAAGTGGAAAATCATCGTGATAAGAAAATAAAGTTTCTACGATCTGATCGCAGAGACAAATATTTGAGTTACGAGTTTGGTCTTCAATTAAAACAATGTGGAATAGTTTCACAAAATCATGCCACCTAGAACACCACAGCATAATGGTGTGTCCGAACGTCATAACCGTACAATTATTGGATATAGTGCAATCTATGATGTTTCTTACCGATTAACCACTATCGTTTTGGGGTTATGCATTAGAGACGGCTGCATTCACATTAAAAAGGGCACCATCTAAATCCGTTGAGACGACACCGTATGAATTGTGGTTTAGCAAGAAACCTAAGCTGTCATTTCTTAAAGTTTGGGGTTGCGATGCTTATGTGAAAAAGTTTCATCTTGATAAGCTCAAACCCAAGTCAGAGAAGTGCGTCTTCATAGGATACCCAAAAGTAACTGTTGGGTGCACCTTCTATCACAGATCTGAAGGCAAGATATTTGTTGCTAAGAATGGATCATTTCTAGAGAAGGAGTTTCTCTCGAAAGAAGTGAGTGGGAGGAAAGTAGAACTTGATGAGGTAACTGTACCTGCTGCCTTATTGGAAAGTAGATCATCACAGAAATCTGTTTCTGTGACTCCTACACCAATTAGTGAGGAAGCTAATGATGATGATCATGTAACTTCAGATCAAGTTACTACCGAACCTCGTAGGTCAACCAGAGTGAGATCCGCACCAGAGTGGTACGGTAATCCTGTTCTGGAGGTCATGTTAATTGACCATGATGAACCTACGAACTATGAGCCCAGATTCCGCGAATTGGCTTGAGGCCATGAAATCTGAGATTGGATCCATGTATGAGAATAAAGTATGGACTTTGATTGACTTGCCCGATGATCGGTGAGTCATTAAGAATAAACGATCTTCAAGAGGAAGACGGACGCTGATAGTAGTGTTACTATCTACAAAGCTCGAATTGTCGCGAAGTGTTTTCGACAAGTTCAAGGTGTTGACTACGATGAGATTTTCTCACTCGTATCGATGCTTAAAAGTCTGTCCGAATTATGTTAGCAGTTGCCGCATTTTATGAAATCTGGCAAATGGATATCAAAACTGTATCCCTTCATGGATTTCTTAAAAAGAAGAGTTGTATATGATGCAACCAGAAGGTTTTGTCGACCCTAAAGGTGCTAACAAAGTGAGCAAGCTCCAGCGATCCATCTATGGACTAGTGCAAGCATCTCGGAGTTTGAATATATGCTTTGATAAAGTGATCAAAGTATATGGTTTTATACAGACTTGCGGTAAAGCCTGTATTTACAAGAAAGTGAGTGGGAGCACTACAACATTTCTGATAAGTATATGTGAATAACATATTGTTGATCGGAAAGAATGTAGAATTTTCTGGAAAGCATAAAGGAGTATTTGAAAGGAGTTTTTCAAAGAAAGACCTCGATGAAGCTGCTTACACATTGAGCATCAAGATCTATAGAGATAGATCAAGACGCTTGATAAGTTATTTCAATGAGTACATACCTTGACAAGATTTTGAAGTAGTTCAAAATGGAACAGTCAAAGAAGGAGTTCTTGCATATGTTGCAAGGTATGAAGTTGAGTAAAGACTCAAAACCCGACCACAGTAGAAAATAGAAAGAGAATGATAAGTCATTCCCTATGCCTTAGTCATAGGTTCTATAAAGTATGCTATGTTGTTTACCAGTCCTATTGTATACCTTAGCATCTTTCTGGCAAGGGAGTACAATAGTGATCTAGGAGTAGATCACTGGACAGCGGTCAAAATTATCCTTAGAGGACTAAGGAAATATTTCTCGGTTATGGAGGTGATAAAAGAGTTCGTTGTAAAGAGTTACGTCGATGCAAGCTTTTTACATCGATCTAGATGACTCTAAATCTCAATCTGGATACATATTGAAACTGGGAGCAATTAGCTAGAGTAGCTCCTTGTAGAGCATTGTTGACATAGAAATTTGCAAAATACATACGGATCTGAATGTGGCAGACCCGTTGACTAAACTTCTCTCACAAGCAAAACATGATCACACATTAGTACCCTTTGGGTGTTAATCACATAGCGATGTGAACTAGATTATTGACTCTAGTAAACCCTTTGGGTGTTGTTCACATGACGATGTGAACTATGGGTGTTAATCACATGGTGATGTGAACTATTGGTGTTAAATCACATGGTGATGTGAACTAGATTATTGACTCTAGCGCAAGTGGGAGACTGAAGGAAATATGCCCTAGAGGCAATAATAAAGTTATTATTTATTTCCTTATATCATGATAAATGTTTATTATTCATGCTAGAATTGTATTAACCGGAAACATAATACATGTGTGAATACATAGACAAACAGAGCATCACTAGTATGCCTCTACTTGACTAGCTCATTGATCAAAGATGGTTATGTTTCCTAGCCATAGATAAAGAGTTGTCATTTGATTAATGGGGTCACATCATTAGGAGAATGATGTGATTGACTTGACCCATTCCGTTAGCTTAGCACTTGATCGTTTAGTTTGTTGCCATTGCTTTCTTCATGACTTATACATGTTCCTATGACTATGAGATTATGCAACTCCCATTACCGGAGGAACACTTTGTGTGCTAACAAACGTCACAACGTAACTGGGTGATTATAAAGGTGCTCTACAGGTGTCTCCGAAGGTACTTGTTGGGTTGGCGTATTTCGATATTAGGATTTGTCACTCTGATTGTCGGAGAGGTATCTCTGGGCCCACTTGAGTATGCACATCACTTAAGCCTTGCAAGCATTGCAACTAATGAGTTAGTTGCACGATGATGTATTACGGAACGAGTAAAGAGACTTGCCGGTAACGAGATTGAACTAGGTATTAAGATACAGACGATCGAATCTCGGGCAAGTAACATACCGATGACAAAGGGAACAACGTATGCTGTTATGCGGTTTGACCGATAAAGATCTTCGTAGAATATGTAGTAGCCAATATGAGCATCCAGGTTCCGCTATTGGTTATTGACCGGAGACATGTCTCGGTCATGTCTACATAGTTCTCAAACCCGTAGTGTCCGCACGCTTAAAGTTCGATGACGGTTATATTATGAGTTTATGTGTTTTGATGTACCTAAGGTAGTTCGGAGTCCCTAATGAGATCGGGGACATGATGAGGAGTATCGAAATGGTCGAGACGTAAAGATCGATATATTGGACGACTATATTCGGACATTGGAAAGGTCCGAGTGGTTCGGGTATTTTTCGGAGTACCGGGGAGTTACGGGAATATGGGGGAAGAAGTATATGGGCCTTATTGGGCTTTGGG
>NC_041388.1:362113599-362119609 GCF_002162155.2 Triticum dicoccoides
ATTGGACTAGGGGGAGGGGCGACGCCCCCTCCTTCCTTCTCTTCACTCTTCCCCTTCCTTGTCCCCTACTCCTACTACTTGGAAGGGGAGGAATCCTACTCCCGGTGGGAGTAGGACTCCTCCAGGGCGCGCCATAGGGGCCGACCCTCTCCCCTTCCTCCACTCCTTTATATACGTGGCCAGGGGCACCCCATAGACACAACAATTGATCTCTTGGATCTTTTAGCCGTGTGTGGTGCCCCTCTCCACCATAGTCCACCTCGATAATATCGTAGCGGTGCTTAGACAAAGCCCTGCGACGGTAGAACATCAACATCATCACCACGCCGTCGTGCTGACAGAACTCTCCCTCAAAGCTCAGCTGGATCGGAGTTCGAGGGACGTCATCGAGTTGAACGTGTGCAGAACTCGGAGGTGCCATGTGTTCGGCACTTGATCGGTCGGATCGTGAAGACGTACGACTACATCAACCGCGTTGTGCTAACGCTTCCGCTTTCGGTCTACGAGGGTACGTGGACACACTCTCCCCTCTCGTTGTTATGCATCACCATGATCTTGTGTGTGCATAAGAAATTTTTGAAATTACTACGTTCCCCAACAACACACACCGGTGGCCATGACAAGTGTGGTGCCACTCAAAAAGGTAGGTGCTAAAATAAGAAAATAATTAACATAAGAATTTATCACAATAAAACTTCTAATAAGATTTTATCAAAGTATGCTACGCGCAGGATCACACCCCCTTGTGTGTGGTCCTCGAGTGAATAGCTCTAAATAACTTTGTTGCCATCAATCTAGGACTTCCTTATTCTTGATCCTAGAAATAAGAGTGGTGCCATTTACATGTTTTACACTATGGCCCTTCATATCTAAATTTATTCTCTCCTTTAGCCCTCTTTTGATACTCGTGAGCATACTACTCCTCCGGCCCATATATCATTGCCCCCTCTCCCCCTCTCACATATATTTCATGCCACTTTTCACTGGAGCGGTGTCGAGACAGGCAGCCTTTTTTAGAACATTCCTCTTAGCACTTTATTCACGTCGCAAGAGCATCCAGCTCCGTTCCGCTCCAAGCGCCAAGCCCTCCTTGCGCCGCTGGCCACTCCGGCCCCGATGCCCACCTGCTCGCGACGTCCGCCACTCTGACGCCATCACCCACCTCGCCTGATGGCCACCTCGCTCGACGGCTGCATCCGCGAGCTGAGATGGATGGAGTCGATTCTCTCCTCCACCAGATCTGAGGCCCCATCTTACCTCAACGTGCTCCGCTCGATGCCCCCTTGCCAGTCCACTCCTCCACCCCCGCCATCACCGTCAGTCATGCGCCGTATCCCTCCCTCCGAGGTCCACCGTGTGAACCATGGGCATGAGGCCGACCTGGACGACGGATGGAGGGTCGCCACAGGCGGCAAGAGGCAGCGCTCTCCGTGCAACCCCCGGTGTCGTCGCCGCAACCCTGGAGCGTGCCGTGACCCATCGCCGCCACCTCCCGGTGAGTGCCCCAGCTCTCTCGGCTTCCACCCCCACTCTGAGTGCAGGCCACGACATCCGCTGCCGGTTGTGCCGCGACGTCCGCTCCCGGTTGTGCCGCTTCTTCGGCCACATCTCCAGGATCTGCACCACGCCGTGTCCCTACTCCCACGGCTCCTTCCAAGCAGCCACAGACCTCCTCCTCGATCACCGCAAGCTCCTTCGCATCAAGCGTGGTTGGACCAAGCCAACCTGCGCCGTCCAAGCCCGGCTCCCCGTTACCCACCTCCTCTTCGGCCCCATTGCTGCGGGCACCCCCTCGCCGGCAATGGCCTCCCCCTCTACCTCCTCATCACGCGAAATCACCACGATGTCGCGGCACCCCTCGCTGCACCAGACTCGAGGGATTCCACCAGACAGTTTCGACCACTTGGAACTCCGACAACCCCGACCCTGACCCATTCATACGGATATATGATAGGCTCAAAGCCACGGCACGCGTGCTACGGAGCTGGAGCTCACGCTTGACCGGCAGGATCTCCATGCAACTTCTCGTCTCCCACGAGCTCATCTACCGCCTCGACGTTGCCGAAGACACACTCCCACTCCCCACCAGCGAAACGTGGCTATGGCGGGAGCTAAAGAGCAAGTAACTGGGCTTAGCCTCTCTTGAGCGATGCATTGCATGAACGTGCACGTTTCTCATGGCTCAAGGAGAGGGATACGAACACGGCCTTCCTCAAGATTTATGCTGCCCATAGAAGTCAAAAACTACATCCTTGGGAACACCATGAAGGCTCCTTCATCAGTGACGACCCCGGCATGGCCCGCACGACATTCTCTCACTTCTCCGCCACCATTGGATCCCTGGTCTTGTGCAGCACACCCTCGACCCTCGTCGCTTTGACCTTTTGTCACTAGAGGAACCATTCACTAAGGACGAAGTATGGCACGCGATCAAGCTGATGCCCACAGGAAAGGCACCGGGCCCGGATGGATTTACGGCGGAATTCTTGCGCTCCTGTTGGGCCATCATCAAGGAGGATATTTGTGTCACGTTCGACAAGTTGTACACTATGAATGGCATGGGGTTTCGCAAGCTCAACAAGGCGCTCCTCACCCTACTACCCAAGAAACCGGACGCGTTGACGATCGCGAAGTACCGACCAATTAGCCTAATCCACCTCATTGCAAAGCTCTTCGCGAAGGTTCTCTCTCCGGCTTGCGCCACGGCTATGTGACATGGTATCCACCAATCAAAGTGCATTCATCGTTGGGAGAAGTGGGCACAACAACTTCCTCCTCGTCCAACAAATGGCGAGGCTCCTCCACAACCTCAAGGTGCCGCGCATGCTTCTCAAGTTGGACATCACCAAGGCTTTCGACACGGTGGCATGGCCATTCCTCCTTGAGACACTCTGCCACCTCGGCTTTGGCCAGCTGTGGTGCGAATGGATTTCTATCCTACTATCCACTGCTTCCATGTGTGTCCTCGTCAACGGCAACCCAGGACCGCCGATCGCCCATGCCCAGGGACTGCCAAGGCGATCCGGTCTCCCCCATGTTGTTCACCTTGGTGATCGACAAGCTTAACTCACTTCTTGAGTACGCCACACAGCAGGGCATCCTGCAGCGCCTCATCACATGCCATGCCGCGTCGATCATCTCCATGTTCGCCGATGATGTGCTCATTTTTTGCCACCCCGACGCTCACGAGCTCAACACCATCAAGTAGCTACTCGAAGCTTTCGGCGGCGCATCCGGCCTTCGAACCAACTTCTTCAAATGCTTGGCATCACCCATCAGGTGTACCGACGGCCAGCTCGCCACCATTGGGGCCTCCTTCTCCTGCCCAATCGCGGATTTTCCCATCAAATACCTCAGGCTACCCCTCTCAACCTACAAGGTGTTGGCCTATGCGCTCCTACCACTCGTCGACAAACTCTCCAAGAAACTGGCTACATGGAAAGCTTCTCTGCTGTCACGTGACCAGTGGCTAGCTCTTGCCCGCCACGTCCTCTCTTCCATGCCGGTGCATATCTTGCTCGCACTGGCGATCAACCCATCCATCTTGAAGAAGATCAACCGGCTAATCCGCGATTTCCTCTGGCATGGTAACAAAGATGCACATATTGGCTGATGCATCGTGTACTGGCAAAAGGTGTGTCGCCCCCTGGCGCTCGGTGGACTGGTGATTCGTGACCTACACCGCACCGGAGTTGCTTTACGCACACGCTGGCTCTGGCTGCAGCACACTGACCTCGCACGCACCTGGAAACATCTCCATCTGCATCTGACCCTAAGGCTTCTCAGCTTTTTCATGCCTCGACAATTTGGACCCTCGGTGACGGCAACACCTGCAAGTTCTGGCAGGATCATTGGCTCCATGGTAAATCTATCCCTGAGATCGCGCCCACCTTATCCTCCCTCATCCCGAGGCAACGCAGAGGACGACAACTTGTTAGTGAGGCTCTCACCGATCGTGGCTGGATTGCGAACATCCACGGCAACCTAAACCCCCTTGCGATCATCGAGTATGTTGAGCTATGGAGATTACTCCAAGGCATTGAACTCTCCGAGGAGCCAGATAAGCTCTCCTGGAAGTGGACTATCGATGGCAACTACACGGCGTGGTCTGCCTACCACACGCCATTCCTTGGGGCTACCACCGCACCCTACCGGTAGCTCATCTGGAAGACTTGGGCTCCCTCCAATGTGAAGATCTTTCTCTGGCTAGCCTCCCTCAATCAATGTTGGACCGCCGACCGTCGTGCGCGACACGACCTGCCGCACGACCCATCTGCAAACTGTGCGGCCAGGACGACGAACATCTCCACCACCTCCTCGTTGGATGCGTCTTCTCGCGCATTATTTGGCATGACATCTTGGCCTGGTGCCGCATACCCACAATACCGCCCCCTGGCAGCACCGGCTTCTTCGACTGGTGCACTACGACAAAGACAAACGTGCCGGCGAGCCTACGCAAAGGACTTAACTCCCTTATCATCCTCACATCCTGGGCCATCTGGAAGCACCGCAACGCAGTCCTCTTCGACAACATAACACCCTCCTACTGCAGACTTCTCAACGACATCAAACAGGAGGCGAAACTATGGGCAAGAGCCGGTGCCAAAGGGCTCGATCCGACCATTCTTGTAACATAAAATGTAACTATCGAGGCTGAGCATCCTCCTACTTCTCTCTGCTCACATCTGCGCCTGGGTACCGCCATCTAATATGCACGATACCCAGGACACCAACCTTGTATTCTCTCTCACCCTATCAATGGAATGATACGCGACCTCATGTATTCGAGAAAAAAAACCTTAAATCTTATTGAACGACCTCAACCAGATAAGCAGGGATTACTATATGATTCAACACATCATCTAGAATATTCTAGAATGTTAAGTGCTTGCTTAGCACAAGAATGGGTAGTGTTGCTAATGCCTCGGCGGGTTCGCCCAGTCCGTCTGCGTCAGTTGCTTCGGGTCATTCCTGGCTGTGGTGGATAGGCACAGATAGACGCCGACACACCCGGGAACACGAGGATTGCACTGGCCGGTTGTTTGCTGCACTGAATAGCGGTCTACTGGCCTCGTTCACAACGCCAACCTGGACGTCGGTCACGAATAGTTGTACGTACGCACCACACATCATCCTATGGCTTTTTTTGCGCGTCATCCTATGGTTTGACCCATCCCAAAGGGCGCTCTGTGCCAATACATCCCTCCTACGCACAACACATATGATCGACGATGATATGGAAAACATATCGTAAGCAAATTAAGGAGTAGTAGAAGATTTGGATCGAAGCAAATCAAAGCACCAAGTGTAAAAAGTATATATACAGTGCACAACTCGGAGGAATTAATTGCATGCATTGCATGCACACCGGAGGATGGCAAAAAAGGGAAGCTGCATGCACCAGATGGACATATCTGGTGCAATATTATTTGGTGTAGGTGTAGAGGACCCATGGACAAAAATCGTTGGAAGAAAATTTACCTTTTCCTTCTTTGGAGCAGCATAAAGGAAGAGGACGAGATATAGAAAGGCAATTACCTGGAAGAAATTAATTCAATACCCTACGGAGGATGGACGGATGAGGAGACAAAAATGGAAAAGTTGTATCCAACCTTTATTTTTAGCCCGTTATACAAGTGTCACGTCGTAGAGCAACGAAGGGGTGTAAACGCACAGGTGGCTATGACAACTGTGGTACCTTTTAAAAGGTATGAGGTAAAATAAGAAAATAATTAACATGAGCATTTATTACAATAAAATTTCTAATAAAGTTTGTCCAAAGTATTATATGCACATGCACGGGACCACACCTCCCCCGTGCTCTTTGAGTGAATAGCAAACAACTTTGCTATGACCACCCTATATTTTTTTTATTTTCAACCCGAGAAATAAGAATATTGTCATCCACATTCTTACACTATGGACCTTCATATATAAATTTACCTCACTCCTTACTTTTTATAAGCATTTAGCCCTCTTTTGGTACTCTTGAATAGACTACACCTTCAGT
>NC_041388.1:362119838-362177203 GCF_002162155.2 Triticum dicoccoides
AGATGGGTCGTTCTAGCGTCCGGTCCGGTAAAAGAGTGAGTGCTCGCATAGATTTAGGGACCGGTAGATTTTTAACGACCTGGTTAGTATTTCACGCCACATGCCAGGCCAAGCACCTGGTAAGAGAACTTCCCGATGCCCCGACCATCGCCCTGGGTGCCTAGGGCCCATCTCCGCCCCGCCCTAGTATATCATGTTCTAACAAAGGGGCAAGGGCTTGTTTGAAACCGCATGCACGTGCGGCGTACGTCAACTCCAGCCCAACTCAAATAACATGCTCATCATTTCCGACCCATATACACCCTCACCCCCTCACCCCCACTCACATATCGTGCTCGACATTTCCCGCCAAATATCAACATTTTCCTTCCTCCCGCGTACAATATTCAAACAAAATGCACATACCAGTGTTCCAATGAAAGGGGTAAGGCCTTTTTGAAACTGAACCCGGCCCACTCAAACATCATGCTAGCCCTTCCCGTTCTTACATCGACCCCACTCCCTCCCCATGCACGGACCGTGCTCTCCATTTCCCGCCCATATATCAACATCTCCCCTCCCCTCGCATATAATGTTCCGACGAAAGGGGCAAGTCATGTATGAAACCATTTGCACGTGCGGCGTGCGCCTATACATCATACCCCACTCAAATATCATGCTCATAGTTTCCCGCTCGTATACCATCCCCTTCCTCCCTGCTTATATATCATGCCCGTCATTTCCCACCCATATATCAATGTTTCCCCTCCCCTCGCGCATTATGTTCCGGCAAAGGGGTAAGGCATGTCTGAAACTGTCTGAACGCGCCTTGTACGTACGCATATACATCAGCCCCCCGCTCAAATATCATGCTCATAGTTTCGCTCCCATATATCATCCCCCCTCCCAATCACATAGCTAGCATGCTCCCCATTTTCACCATGGATGCAAAACTCCAGCAGCCCTTGGACAGGACTACCCAATAGAATCAGGACCAAACTGCCACATTTTTTTGAGGGAGGACCAAACTGCCACTTCCAACCTCTGGGCAAGCTTCACTCAAGTGGAAATCCTCATAACTTGAGGACACTCTCCGCGAAACCACCAGTATTTCCTCCTACAAAATCCCCCTAACACCCATCTCTCGAACAGTGTGTTCACAGGAACAAGAATTCGGTCCAGAAATAGTAGTCCCTAACAGCACCCTGTCCTTGGCCCCCTCCCGTTTGAATCACCCTCCCCTCGGCCGCTTCCCCTTTTCGCTGTCGTCCACTACCAGTGCCAGCCAGGTGAGAAGGCCATGAGTAGCTCGCGCTCTCGGGCGGCTGTGGTGGACGAGGGTATTGCCAAGACGGCAGCGAGGGAGTGGGTTGGGTGGGAGGAGGAGGTCGTGCTGGGGCACGACGACGGCGAGAAGCGCAAGGTGTGCTACTACCTCCTCCGCGCGGCACCCCAGGACAGCGGTAAGAGCGAGAGGGATCTGGCGGTGGTGGGTAAGTACTGGGGGCCTGGGAACATAGCCTACTCGGCGGACGTGCAGTTTCTACTGTCCCTCGAGACGGCGCTGGAGTCTGGGTCGGCATTCGCTAGGCTGGTGACGCTGGCGTCGGAGATCACCGGGCTCAGGTGGAAGTCCAGGAGGGAGATCATGGACTGGCTCACCTCGCTCGTCTCAGGTACCACGTGCTCCTTTTTTCCATGCCCTAGTAGTGAATTTTTCTGGTCGTTTTAGTACCATGTGATTAAGCTGATGGATCAGGCGGCTTGAATTCTCCCCATGCATCTCCAACGATCGATCCGATCATGTTTGGTTAGTGTTTACTAGGGGTTTACGTCTTGAGCACAAGATCCGTTCTTATTCTATTTTCTTGTGTTTCTAGTGTTCGGATTTGAATGTTTAGGAGCTCTGTAGCGTTAATACACACGCTGCTCCTACGTCCAGCCAGATCGTCAGTTTCTTCTCATGTTTCGTCACGTTTTTGTTCGGTTCAGGATTCAGTACAAAGCTAGGGATCATATCCATGACCATCTTGCAGTGCTGTCCTTCTATCCCCTTCCTTTACTACCACTACTCTGGGATATCTTTTGTCTAATCTAATAGATCTACTCCTTTTTGTCAAGAGGATGACAACTTATTGTTAGATATCTTTTCTCTAATCTTATATATAGATCTACTCCTTTTCTCATGTATCGCCCTATGTATCTTCTATCTTGTCTTGTTCCTGATGTATATGTTTGGTTTGCTAGATCTGATTTACGCGTTTCTTTCCCTTTGTGTTTGGTTAACTTTTCTTGAGATAGTGTTTGGATAACTTATATGTTTCCTCTTGTGTTTGGTCTTCTAAGGCCAATATGATGTGGATAGAAATCGACTAACTTGCCCCGTTGTTGTCGTATTTGTAGATCCTCCATATGGAGCCTTTGGATTGACTTGTCCCGACCACCATGATGGTGGTAGCGCTGCATCTAAGGTACATACGATCTTACAAGTCGTCTTCCTGAGAAATTCTTCCTCTCAACGAAATTAACGCTGGCTGTTCATTCAGGTTATCCTCGCTACTGCTGGGGAAAACAAAGAAGGGTTCACATGGATATGCAAACTGCCCAATCTTGATCAACGTCGGAAGCATTACAAATCCTTTTGGCGAGGGAGACTGAGAATTTCGGTATGTGTTCATCAACTTACCCCTTGTTTTCTTGTTTTGTTTTCGGCTGCCCCATCTTGGTTTACATCTACATGTCTTTGTAGGTTCATGATTTTGTGTTCATCAAGGGTGGAGGGAGGGAGAGCCATGTCGCCTATGTGGAAGACATGTACGAGGATGCCAGCGGGAAGAAGATGGTGCTGGCACGATGGTTCGAGGAACAAGACGGTGAGCACGGTGCTGTATTGCCCCCCGATCTTTATCGCATGGAGATCTTCTTTGGCTATGGGCTGCAAGATCTGAGGGTTGAATTTGTGGAGGCGGTGGTTCCAGTCCTGAATCCAGAGCACTTTGAGATGTTCAAGAAAATACATGGAGGGCGCAGTAGCTGGCAGCCCTTTGTATGTCGTCGGCAGATCGAGGATGAGACCGTCGGGCCCTTTGACATCGCACAGCAGCTGCAAGGATATGCAAACCAGGAGATTGTAAAGGCAATTGTTGCCGCATCCTCGTCGACGATGGTGCAGGCCAAGCCACCTAATAACAACAAAGGTAAAGCTGCCATTACTAGCCTGGTCGCCGAGAACCATGCTGGTTCTTCCAGTGCTGCCATTATCAATGACAAAACCATGCAGAAGCATATGGCCCCTCCATCTCCATGCAGCACAACTCCTTCCAGCTCTGTTGTTGGTGACAATACCATGGAGAAGCACAACCAGAAGCGCCCTCCATGCAGTGCAGCTGCTTCCAACTCTATTATCGTTGACAAAACCATGGAGAAGCAGAAGGAGATGTCCCCTCCATGCAGCGTAACTCCTTCCAGCTCTGTTATTGGTGACAAAATCATGAAGCAGAAGCAGAAGCCACCTCCATGCAGTGCAACTCCTTCAAGCACTGTTATCAGTGATAAAACCATGGAGAAGCAGAAGCCCCCCGCATGCAGCGCAACTCCTTCCAGTTCCAGCTCTGTTATGGGTGACAAAGCCATGGAGAAGCAGAAGGAGAAGGAAATGCCCCCTCCATGCAGCGCAGCTCCACACAGTGTCACCATTGGCCAAACCGTCGGAAGCAGTGTCGTTCCCCGCAGCGTGGTGAACTGTCAGGCCACCGCACAGAATCAGCCGCCCCTGAGTGGTACTAGTAATGCAGCAGCCAGTGATGTGTCAACCATGGTGAACCCTGCTGAGAAGATGTTCCAGCCCGGCGTCCGTCTTGAAGCCCTAAGCCAAGACAGCAGCGTGAGGGGCTGTTGGTTCAAATGTGTGGTACTCAAGAGGAACGAGAAAAATGACAAGATCTGGGTGCGTTACCAAGACCTTCGAAAACCCGAGGGCAAAGGACAGCTCAAGGTCGGTCCTGCTTCCTCTTCTTTCTCTGGTATACATCTTGCATGTGTTGACGATGATGATGGTGTGTGTGCTCAACACTAGTTTCCTTTCCTTGTTTTGCAGGAATGGCTCAAAGTTGCAAGAACTGCGGAGCCTGACCGCCTGGGCATTCGCCTTGCCAAAAGGCCCATGCTCCGCCCACAGCTCCCATCATGCTACAGGAAGATCGAGTCTCCGGTGGATATCGGGGTCATCGTCGACGCGTGGCTGAACGGCGGATGGTGGGAGGGGATCGTGCTGCAGCAGGAGACTGCTGGCCACGTCAAAGTTTATCTCCAAGGTGAGCTAGCCAGCTTTGAGCTCTCTTGTAATGGTAGTACACTACATACTCGGTTAGTACTTACTAGAACACTGGACTGGAGCTCTGCCTCATGCATGCATGCTTGCTTGCTGAAATTTCCAGGGGAGGGGAGACTCGTGGAGTTCAAAGTGGACGCTCTGCGCAAGTCGTTTGAGTGGCGTGAGGAGCAGTGGATGCCTCTGGATGCAAGGCAAGATGTTGCAGCCAAGATAACCCTTGACCTGAAGAAGCGGAAGGCGGCGGCCGCGGCCGCGGCAAGCCCAGCAGGACTGCTGCTGCAACCTCGGGAGGATCCTGGAACTGCAAACTCTGTTCCTCCACGGAAGAGGATCCTGGAACTGGGTCACCCTTCCAAGGAAGAAAGGCTGCAGGATGGAAAGAGCAAGGGTCCTGCTGATGAACCTGCCAAGACAGTTCCAGACAAGGCAAGCCCGCAGCAGCGCCGTGAGGAGGGTGATGGAGATGGCCTGTCCTGTGGCGGCGGCTCAGCTGATGCCAAGCGGTGCCGGGTTGATCCTGCAAACTTTGACAGCCTCAACTACGCTGAACGCAAGGGCAAGGCTGCGAAATCTTCTGGCGTCAAGAAAATGGGGTCTTCGGAGGGCAGCGGCAGCCAGGGAGGCACCAGTGGCTCCGGCTCCAGTGGAGGCGCTGCGCCGGTGAAGCCAGCAGTGCCTATTAAGGAGATATGTGTCACCAATGGAGAGGCTCCTCTCGTCGCCATGGACGAATCGGAGGTGATCGATCTGACCATGTATGACTGAAGCTGGTAGCAGGATATGATGAAGTCTCTCTGGCCTCAACTTTCCATTCATGAACTGTTATTTCTCAAACATTTCGTTCATTCGCCTATCGCATGTGTGCGTGATTTTTATTACCATTCTAGGCACATAGTTGTTTGTGCTTTCTGAACTTCAAATAAAAGGAGACATTCGTCGTATGTTTTGCTCCTCATCTTTGGTGTCTGTCAACTACTTGTCAGGAATTCTTGTTTTTTTCAGCTCAAAAAAAAATATTCTTGTTTTTCTTCTTCCTGGAGTACACCAAGCGGTGTATCATCATGCATCCAAAGGAGAAAGCCAGGCAAGTTGTTGGCTTGGTGGTTCAGCTCCCCAAACTGGCCCAGGAATCTGATCCTGCCCAAATATGCTGCAGGTAGTTTTCACTGTCTGGACACCAATTCTAGTCTTACTGCTAGTACTTCACTGGGTAGCCGATTTCCTTGCAGCATATTAATCTCCTGGTGAAACTGGCTGGGTCAAACTAGCCAGCTACATAATCTGGTGGCCTGCAACTTTCCACCATTATCACCACTTATCACCGCGAAAGCGCAGGATGATTCTCGTTTTCGCTTGTAAAGATGAAGTCTAGATTCTAATTCCAAGCGCACACAAGGCTGGCGGAGTCAAGACTGATGCCATGAGAAACTAGATAGAAAAGCTCGGATATGTTCACACAGATTTTGCGTAGCCTTTTCCTAGGTTGTTCTCGCTGTGGCGCATAGATGTCTTTATTATTGTGAGGCTTCTGTCACCACTAGTGTATCGATCTCTATCGGCATAATGAATGGTACTTGATATACATAAGAGATACTACGTAGTATGTGGAAGAGAAGAATGGCATTAGTGAGATCAAATTCCAGCAATTTTGCGTCTCATAGGCTACACTGCAAAATTTCGGATACACCGAACAACATTGTTTTCTGAGCTTGAAGCGTAAATTTCTATTTCTAGAATTGATGGCGGACAGAGATAGTTGCAGTAAACCCTTTTTAGATGAGGCCAAGAGCCTCAGATGTTTTCGCCTCAACAAGTCTGGTGCCTCATTGCTAACAGCCCAGTGCCCCAACATGTCATCTTCCATGCCACTTGTCACTTGAGCGGTATTGGGACAAGCAATTATTTTGTTGAACAACCTCAATCGTATAAGCAGGCATTACAATACGATTCAACACATCATCTAGATACCCTAGCACAAGAATGGGCAGCGGGGCTGGTGCTTCACCCAGTCCGTGTGCGTGCATCTGTTGCTCAGGGCAGTTCCTGGCTGTGGTGGGAAGGCACATGCAGACGCCGACGAACCAGCGAACATGAGGATTGCATCAACCGGTTGCTTGCTGCACCCAACAACGGCCTACTGGCCTCTCGCGCAATGCCAACCTGGATGCCGGTCACCAACAATTGTACGTACATGGCACACATCATTATCTAGTTTTTTTTACGCGTCATCCCATGGTTTGACCTGTCCCAAAGAGGCGCTCTGTGCCAAAGCATCCCGTTCACACATAGCACATACGATGATTTAGAAAATGTATCGTAAGTAAATTAAGGAGTAGTAGAAGATTGGATGGAAGCAAATTCACGAGAGGATGGAAAAAAGGGTGCATGCACCAGATGAAAGTATCCGGTGTGTGTAGATGACCCATGCACAAAAATTAGTGAAGGAAAGCTTACCTTTTCTTTCTTTCTTTGGAGTGGCCTGAAGGAAGAGGACGAGATGTAGAAAGGCAATACCTAGTAGAAAATTAATAATGCAATAATACGCTGAGGAGAACGGACAGATGAGGAGACAGAAACGGGAAAGTTGTAACCAGCCTTTATTTTTAGCACGTTATACAACTGTCACGCCGTAGAGCAACGAAGAGGTGTACACACACCGGTGGCCATGACAAGTGTCGTGTCAGTCAAAAAGGTAGTTGCTAAAATAAGAAAATACTTAAGACGAGCATTTATCACGATGAAATTTCTAATAAGATTTGATCAAAGTATGTTATGCATAGAATCACATCCCTGGCGGCCATTGAGTGAATAGCTCCAAACACTTTGCTATCATCACCATAGGACTTTCTTATTTTCGACCCTAGCAATAAGAGCAACTCTAGCAGACCCCGCAAAACGCCCGGTCTGCAAAAATTCCGGCAAGTATGCGGGCTCGGGCCATTTTTGCGGTCAGAACAGAGCCGCATATTCGCCCAGCCCACAAAAACTTTTGCCGCAGCCCGCAAACCGCACGTCCCGAGCACTACAAGAGCAACTCTAGTAGACCCCGCAAAACGCTGGCCCACAAAGCGCATTTGTAGTTCACGCAAAACAGCTTTTGCGGGCCGACGCGGGCTGGTACAGATGCAGGCCCCCCAAACGGATCCGTAAAAAAGTATATTCGCAGAATATGCTTTTTACGGGTCGGCTATGCGGGTTCTGCTCTTTGCGCCACTGCATCCCCGCATATTATCAGCCCGCAAATCTCAAATCCAACATAATTCAACAATCGAAAACAAATTGAATTATTCAAATCAAACATAAAATAATAATCATCCGCATTACAAATAATTATTCAAATCATCGTAGCAAACTTAAAATAATGCCCGCGGCAATTTGCCTCGCAAGCTTCAACAATTTTCATAAAAAGGGATCGGCGCATTCGATACCTTCTGCGGAAGAGGTGTGCAGGATATGTAGGATTCTCCGAAGAATAATCTTGCATCAACATCTCGTTTCCAAGATGGCGATTCCGCGGAATGCACAGACGCCTGACAATAGATCCTCGCCTCCTCTTCCGGTACTCGTCTTCATGCTCCTTCACGGCAAGCGCCATGACCAATGTTTGCTGCCGAAAGGTCGCAAGCATGGTCTCAACATCCGAGTCATCCGAATTGGACGAATCGGATAGCAAGAACTTCTCGCACAGGGTCAACTCCATCTACATGCACACCGGCACGTCAATCTACTACACAGCTCGCAAAAATCACAAAAAAGGGACTAACCGGTGGCGAGTTTGATGTGGTCGGCGGCGACGAGGGTGGTGCGCTCGGCGGTGGTCGATCCCGGCGGCGGCGGCGACTGGGGGCGGCTCTTCTCGCCGGATCCGGAGAGGCGGTGCAGCGGCTCGGCGCAGGAGGGTGTGGGGCGGCCCCGCGGAGCGATTCCGCCCACAGATATGGTCGGAATCGCCGGCGGCGGGTGGGCGGAAACAAAGGCGGACGGCGGCGGGAGGAGGGAGAAAAGAGCGCGGGCTGAAATATCCCTCTCGCCAACTGCTTCTCTGTGATGCAGGGCACCGCAGCCGCGAGGCGGAAACCCGCGTTTTCCCGGGTTGGGGTCAGGAATTTGCCGCGCCCCCTAAAAATTTTTGCGGGCCGGGGACGGGATGCAGGGTCTGGTCGGGCAGGCTTCCGGCCCGTACCCGCATTTTGGCGGTTATTTTGCGGGTCGGGGGCGGATGCGGGGTCTGCTAGAGTTGCTCTAAGTGCGGTTTCGCGACCCTTTTGCGGGTCCAAACCCTATCCTCCCGCCACCGTGAGCCACCCGATTCCCCTTTCTCCTCTCCCAATTTCTCGCCGCCGGCGACCCTCCGCCCCGCCTCCAGCCACCATGTGGGGGCGAATGTGGAGCTCCGGACGCGGCTCCGGCAGCCGATCCGGCCGTGAGAGGGACCCGGAGCGCGAGCGGCGCGTCTGGTCCGGCGGCGCGAGGAAGCGCGGCGCGCGGAAGTGGACCAACCGCAGGCTTTCGCCGCCGGCGAGTTTCGACCGCCGGGAGACGGTGGAGTACGACCGTCGGCGCGCGTCGTTCTCCTCCGCGCGTTCTTCGTACGTCGGATCCTCCTCCTCCTCCGCGGGCTTCCTCCCCGTGAAGAGGGGGTGGTCGGACAAGGAGGAGGAGCCAGAGTCGCCGGCACCGTTCCCCTTCGTGCCGGTGAAGGAGGAGCCCAAGGAGCCCGCTCCGCTCGGCCGCCGCGGGGTCGTCGGGCCTGAGGACTACGTCGCGGAGTTCGATGCTATCGCTGCCTCCATCGCTGAGCGGAGCGTGCGCGAGGAGGAGGAGCATCACCGCCACGCCGAGGAGCTCGAAGCCCTCGAGTGCCGGCAGGCGGTCGCCGCCAAGGAGAAGGCCGAGGAGTGGCGCCGCATCCGCGCAGAGCAGGCGGAGAAGTTCGTCGATCTTTGCAGCTCCGGCGAGGAGGAGTGAGCGTCCGGCTCCTCCACGGCGTCGTCCAGTTGCCGCGACCTCGCTGCCGTTTAGATCCGACCCCCTAGTACTAGCTTAACGTAGTATGTATGCTTGTAGTGTGATGAACTATGTAGTATGCGATGAACAATGTAGTATGTGATGAGCTGTGTTTGTGCAATTTCTCCCGCGAAAGAAGTTTTTCAAATTATGCAGATTTAGATACGGGTTCTGCTTGGACGCGTATGTTTCTGACCCGCAAAAGCGAGTCGTATTTTTGGGGGGTCTGCTAGAGTTGCTCTAAGAGTGTTGACATCCACATGTTTTACACTATAGCCCTTCATATCTAAATTTATCCTCTCCTTTATCCCCCTTTTGATACTCTTGAACATACTACACCTCTAGCTCATATATCATTGCCCCCTCACCCCCTCTCACATATCGTGCTCGCCATGTTCTCATGACCTGCCTATATATTAGCATCTCTCCTCCCTAGCATTTTGTTGAGCAAGACCAGTGTCAAAAATTAAGCTTTTGTATCTACTGTAGAGCGTATCACATGCCAACGCATAAAAATAAGGCTTGATTGAAGAAATATTGTATAATTTAAATATGAAATTGATAATAAAATGCACCAACAAATGGTTTGAGACATACGAAAGGAAAGTTAATTAATGTTTATTTTTGGATGCTAAAAAGAATATAAAATATAGTAATTCATTAGAAAACATAAATGAGAATGGGTTGAAACTCAACAAGGTTTGTCATTTTACTTTGAATGAGCAGTGGAGGTATTAGACAAAAAATAGTATTGGTGTCCAAATGTGAGACCCCTGTGACACATAAAATATATGGTATGGCGAGGCGTGTGTCACCACTAGTGTCTAGATCTCCGTCGGCATAATTAATACTTGGCATACATAAGAGATACTAGTATGTACAGGAGAAGATAATGACATTAGTGTAAAAATTCTCCGCCGGTTGCTTGCTGCACTGAATAGCGGCCTACTGGCCTCGCTCGCAACGCTAGCCTAGACATCGGTCACGAATAGTGATACTTAGGTGCCACACATTATCCTATGGCTTTTTTGCGGGTCATCCTATGGTTCGACCCATTCCAATGGGCGCTCTGTGCCAAAACATCCTGCCTATGTACAGCACATATGATCGACGATTATTTGGAAAACATATTGTAAGCCAATTAAGGAGTAGTATAGAAGATTTGGATCAAAAAAATCAAAGCACGGAGTGCAGAAAGTGCATATACAATGCACAGCTCATAGGAATTGTTAGCATGCATTGCATGCACACCGGAGGATGGCAAAAAAAGGAGGCTGCATGCACCATATGGACGTATCTGGTGCAATATTACTTGGTGTAGGTGTAGAGGACCCATGGACAAAAATTGATGAAAGAAAGCTTACTTTTTCTTTCTTTGGAGCAGTATGAAGGAAGAGGACGAGATATAGAGAGGCAATTACCTCGCAGAAATTAATGCAATACACTATGGAGGATGGACGGATGAGGAGACACAAACGGAAAAGTTGTATCTAGCCTTAACAGATGAGGAGACACCGTAGAGCAACCAAGGGGTGTAAACACACAGGTGGCTATGACAGTTGTCGTGCCACTTTAAAAGGTATGAGGTAAAGTAAGAAAATAACCAACATGGGCATTTATTACAATAAAATTTCTAATAAAATTGGTCCAAAGTATCCTACGCACATGCACGGGGCCACACCTCCCTTGTGCTCTTTAAGTGAATAGAAAACAACTTTGCTATGACCACCCTATTTTTTTATTTTTGACCCGAGAAATAAGCATGTTGTCTGTTAACACACAAGTATAAGGGATCGTTTGTAACTTTTTTGATAAATAAGAGTGTCGAATCCAATGAGGAACTAAAGGTAGGACAAATATTTCCTCAAGTTCTATTGACCATCGATACAACTCTATGCACAGTTAACGTTTGCTTTACCTAGAACAAGAATAAAACTAGAAGTACTTTGTGAGAATAAAATTATGAATAAATTGTAAGATAATAAAAGTAGTAGATAGCTTTTGTCACACAAGAAGGTCATTTGTCCCTAGGTGATCGATAACTAGACCGGAGATTATTATTGCAATTTTATATGTTGAAGAAGCATGAGCTAACATACTTTCTGTACTTGGATCATATGCACTTATGATTGGAATTCTAGCAAGCATCCGCAACTATCAAAGATCATTAAGGTAAAACTCAACCATAGCATTAAGTATCAAGTCCTCTTTATCCCATACGCAACACCCGCCTTGCTCGGGTCTGTGCTTTTATCACTCACGCCACCCACCATAAGCGAATCATGAACGTATTGCAACACCCTACAGCGCGGATCCTTCACGTTTGCGCGACACAGAGAGAACCGTAGGACAGCACCAAAATAAAATATACAACTCATACCAATCATGATCATCAATCAACCCATAGGACAAAACAGATCTACTCAAACATCATAGGATAACCACATATCATTGGATAATAATATATAGTGTTGAGCACCATATTTAAGTAGAGAATTGCAGGGGAATAGAGAGGTTACACTGCTTCATAGAGGGGGAGAAAGTTGGTGTTCACGGTAGCAAGATTGTTGATGTAGATCGCCTTCACGATCCTAGCCTCGGCGGCACTCCGGCGTCATCGGGAGAGAGAGGGAGAGAGCCCCCCTCCTTCTTATTCTTCCTTGACCTTCCCCCTATATGGGAGGAGGGTTTCTCCTCTAGTCCATGGCCTCCATGGCGGTGGAGGAGTGAGAGCCCCTTCGAGATTGGATCTATCTCTTTATTATCTTCTGTTTCGCGTTTCCCAGATCTAGCCTTTCACCGTTTTCTAAATATCCGAAGATCCGTAGCTCCGACCGCGCTGAAATTTTAACACGAACTTTTTCCGGATATAAGTTTCCTTGCGCCCGAAGAATGGCAGCAACCGCCTTACTAGGTGTACACCACGCGCCAGGGGGCTGGGTCGCGCCCTGGTGTCTTGTTGGGGCTGTCACTATTAGGAAAAGGGCTAAAGATGAAATTGACACTAATGGCGCATTGTACATGTGGTGCGCCATTACTAAATACTAATGGCGACCTCCTCCTCCCTCCTCTCCTCCCCTCCCCTCCCCTCACGGTTTCTCCTCCCTCCACTCCGGTGAGCTCCTCCTCCCTCCTCTCCGGTGAGCTCCTCCTCCCTCCTCTCCTCCCATCCCCTC
The DNA here is from genome assembly GCF_002162155.2 of Triticum dicoccoides. Classification (NCBI taxonomy): domain Eukaryota; kingdom Viridiplantae; phylum Streptophyta; class Magnoliopsida; order Poales; family Poaceae; genus Triticum; species Triticum dicoccoides. The sequence goes on from NC_041388.1 coordinate 362,132,334, forward strand.
ATGGTTTCTCCTTCCTCCTCTCCGATGCTCCGGTGAACTCCTCTTCGGCGACCTCCTCCTCCTCTTCGGCGATGTAGGCGAGCGCCTCTCCGGTGACCTCCTCCTCCTCCTCTCCGGCGAACTCCTCTCCGACAAAAGAACACGGAAAAAGAACGTACAAGATCCAAAAACAGGAACAAAATTTGAAATAATATCGTGCCAAAAAACGAGCAAAAAATGGGCAAAAAAATCACGATCCAAATCCAAATTCAAAATTCAAAAATAGCAATGGCGCACGGTGGGGGTTAGACGGTGTGCCACTACTATTTTCCCGCCTTCAAAATTCAAAAATACTAATGGTGCACCAGTGGCCTATACTAATGGTGCACCAGTGGCCTATACTAATGGCGCACCAGTGGTGCGCCATTAGTAAAAAATACTAGTGGCGTGATACTAATGGCGCACCAGTGATGCGCCATTAGTAGGCAAAAGTGGTGCGTCATTAGTAGCCCTTTTCCTAGTAGTGTGTGGGCCTCCTTTTGCGTTGATTCCACTTCCCAAAAATCACATATATTCTAAAATAATCCTCCATAAATTTGTATCACATTTGGACTTCGTTTGATATGGATATTCTATGAAACAAAAAACATGCAACAAACAGGAACTGACACTGGGCACTCGGTCAATATGTTAGTCTAATAAATCATATAAAATGTTGTCAAAAGTATGTGAAAGCTGTATAATATTGGCATGAAACAATAAAAAATTATAGATACGACGGAGACGTATCATTGTCATCAACATGTTTTATACTATGGTCCTTCATATATAAATTTATTTCGCTCCTTTCATTACTTTTTATAAGCATTTTGTCCTCTCTTGGTACTCTAGAATACACTACACCTTCAGTCGATGTATCAGTGCCCTGTCAACCCCCCACTCCACACCCCCCCCCCCACTATCACATAGCATGCTCGCCGTTTTCACCATGGATGCAAAACGATCGGAGCCCTTGGACAGGACTACCCAATAGAATGAGGACCAAACTGCCACATTTTTTGAGGCAGGACTAAACTGCCACTTCCTAGCTCTCGGCAAGCTTCACTCAAAGTGGAAATCCTCATAACTTGAGGACACTCTCCGTGAAAAACCACTCGCATTTCCTCCTATAAAATCCCCCAAGACCCCATCTCTCAAACAGTGTGTTCACAGGAACAACAATTCGGTCCAGAAATAGTAGTCCCTAACGAGCCCCCTGGCCCTGGCCCCCACCTGTTTGAAGCATCCTCCACCCTCTGCTGGTTCCCCGTTTCGCTATCGTCCACCACCATCCAGGTGAGAAGGCCATGAGTAGCTCGCACTATCCGACTGCTGTGGTGGACGAGGGTAATGCTAAGATGGCAGTGAGGGAGTGGGTTGGGTGGGAGGAGATCGTGCTGGAGGGCGGCGACGGCGAGGAGCGCAAGGTGTGCTACTTCCTCCTCTACGCGCCGCCCCAGGACGGCGGTAAGAGTGAGAGGGATCTAGCGGTGGTGGGTAAGTATTGGGGACCTGGTAATATAGCGTACTCGGCGGACTTGCAGTTCCTGCAATCCCTCCGGACGTCGCTCGAGTCTGGGTCGGCGTCCGCTAGGGTGGCGACGCTGGTGTTGGAGATCACCCAGATCAGGTGGAAGTCTAGGAAAGAGGTCATGGACTGGCTCACCTCGCTCGTCTCAGGTACTACGTGCTCCTTTTTTCATGCCTTAGTGGTGAATTTTTTGGTGGTTTTTGTACCATACATGATTAAGCTAACAGATCAGGCCGCTAGAATTTTTACCATGCATCTCTAACAACTGATATCAATGTTTGGTCAGTGTTTAGTAGGGGTTTACATCTCAAACACAAGATCCGATCTTATTTTTTCTTGTGTTTCTAATGTTTAGATCTGAATGTTTAGGAGCCTTTTAGCGTTAATACACAAGCTGCTCCTATGTCCAGCCAGATCAGTTTCTACTCATGTTTCGTTACGTTTTTGTTCAGTGCCAAGATTCAGTACAAGGGGGATGATATCCATGACCATCTTGTAGTGCTCTCCTTCTATCCCCTTCCTTTATTAGCAGTACTTTGGGATATCTTTTGTCTAATCTAATAGATCTACTCCTTTTTGTCAAGACGACCAGTAATTTATTGTTAAAGATCTTTTGTCTAATCTTCTAGATCTATTCCTTTTCTCATTCACCTCCCTATATGTGATCTATCTTGGCTTGTTTAATTCCTGATGTATCTGTTTGTTAATTTGCTAGATCTGGTTTATGCGTTTACTTCCTTTTGTGTTTGGTTAACTTTTTTTTAGATTAGTGTTTGGTTAACTTATGTGTTTCCTCTTGTGTTTGTCTTGTGAGGCCAATATGATGTGGATAGAAATCCCCTAACTTGCCTTCCATTGTTGTCGTCTTTGTAGATCCCCCGTATGGAGCCTTTGGATTGACTTGTCCCGACTACCATGACGGTGCATCTAAGGTACATACAATCTCAAGCGTCTTCCTGAGAAATGCTTCCTCTCAATGTGGTGGCTCATCTAATAGCAAAGTTTAGTTTTGACAATAGATCTGATGGTAGTCTTGTTAATGATGTACCGCGCTGTGTGGTGAATTTTGTATCGAACGATTGTAAGTTTCGCGATGGTTAATTAATGTAAGGTGGTGTTCAAAAAAATTGTTGTATTTGTTCATCCAGGATACCCCCTCAACACTCTCTACTGCCGGGGAAAATAAAGAAGGGTTCACATGGATATGCAAATTGCGCCATCTTGATCAACGTCGCAAGCACTACAAATCCTTTTGCCGAGAGGGAATGAGAATTTCGGTACGTGTTCATCAATGGCCCCCTTGTTTTCTTGGTTTGTTTTCACATACGGACGGATCTATATATCTTGGTTTACATCTATTATTAATTGTGTCGTGCACTATATGTCTTGGTAGGTTCATGATTTTGTGTTTATCAAGAGTGGAGGGAGAGAGAGCCATGTTGCATATGTGGAAGATATGTACGAAGATGGCAGTGCTAAGAACATGGTGCTGGTACGATGGTTTGAGGAACCTGATGGTGAGCACGGTGTTGCATTGCCCCCAGATCTTTATTGTAGGGAGATCTTCTTTGGATATGGGCTGCAAGATCTGAGGGTTGAATTTGTGGAGGGGGTGGCAGCGGTCCTAAATCCACAACACTTTGAGATGTTCAAGAAAATAAATGGAGGGAGCAGTAGCTGGCAGCCCTATGTATGTCGTCGGTGCATCGATGATGGCACCGTCGAGCCCTTTGACATCGCGCAACTCCAAGGATATGCAAACCAGGAGATAGTAAAGGAAATTGTTGCCGCATCCTCCTCGACGGTGGTGCAGGCCAAGCCACCTAATAACAATGGTAAAGCTTCCATTACTGGTCTGGCCGCCAAGAATCATGTTGGTTCTTCCAGCACTGTTACCGGTGACAAAACCATGGATACACAGAAGCAGAAGCCCCCTCCATGCAGCGTAACTCCTTCCAGCGTTGTTATCGGTGGCAAAACCATGGAGAAGCAGAAGGAGAAGGCCCCTGCATGCAGCACAACTCCTTCCAGTTCCGGCTCTGTTATCAATGACAAAACCATGGAGAAGCAGAAGCCTCCTCCATGCAGCGCAACTACTTCCACTTCCAGCACTGTTATCGATGACAACAAAACCATGGAGAAGCAGAAGGAGATGCCTCCTCCATGCAGCACAACTCCTTCCAATTCCAGCTCTGTTATCAATGACAAAAACATGGAGAAGCAGAAGCCTCCTCCATGCAGCGCAATTGCTTCCACTTCCAGCACTGTTATCGATGACAACAAAACCATGGAGAAGCAAAAGGAGATGCCCCCTCCATGCAGCGCGACTCCACAGAGCACCACCATTGGCCAGATCGTCAAAAGCAGTGTTGTTCCCCGTAGCGTGGTGAACTGTCAGACCATCGCGCATAATCAGCCGCCCCCAAGTGGTACTAGTACGTGTAATGTAGCAGTCAATGATGCGTCAACCATGCTGAACCCTGAGAAGATGTTCCAGCCCGGCTGCCGTCTTGAAGCCCTGTCCCAAGACAGCAGCGTGAGGGGTTGTTGGTTCAAATGTGTGGTACTCAGTAGGAGGGAGAAAGATAACAAGGTCAGGGTGCGGTACCAAGACATTCTGAATTCCGAGGGCAAGGGACAGCTCAGGGTTGGTCCTTCCTCTTCTTTCTCTGGTATCCTGCATGTGTTGATGATGATGATGTATGTACTCAACATGAGTTTTTTTGTTTTCCAGGAATCTCTCAAAGTTGCAAGAATTGCGGAACCTGACCACTTGAGCATACGCCTTACTAAAAGGCCCATGCTTCGCCCACACCTCCCAAGACACTACAGGAAGATCGAGTCTCCGGTGGCTGTCGGGGTCATCGTCGACGCGCGGCTGAAGGGCGGATGGTGGGAGGGGATCGTGTTGCAGCAGGAGACTGCTGGCCACGTCCAAGTTTATCTCCAAGGTGAACTGCCTGCCTACTCTCTCGATCACCTAGCTAGCAGTTAATAGTAGTATATATCCAGTTGGTACTTAGCACATTGGACTGGAGCTCTTCCTGATACATTGCATGCTTGCCAAAATTTCCAGGGGAGGGGAGACTTGTGGAGCTCCAAGTGGAGTGTCTGCGAAAGTCATTTGAGTGGCATGAGGAGCAATGGATTCCTCTAGATGCAAGAAAGGATGTTGCAGCCAAGATAACCCTTGACCTGAAGGGTGGTGAGAGATCTTCGAAACAGAAGGCTCAAAAGATGGATGAGCAGTCTAGCCAGACGGCGGCCGCCGCAGCCGCAGAGCTGGCAGCACCAACTGCAGAACTAGTGCAGCCTCTGGAGGAAGGTGACGATGAACCTGCAAACTCTGCTCCTCCACGGAAGAGGTTCCTGGCTCAGGGCTACTCTTTCGAGGAAAAAAGGCTGGAGGAGCATGCCAAAAAGATCAAAGGTACTGCTAATGAAGCTGCAAAACCAGTCGCGGCGGAGGGAGATGGCATGTCCCACGGCGGCAGCTCAGCTGATGCCAAGCGGTGCTGGGTTGATCCTGCAAACTCTGACGGCCTCAACTGCGCTGAACGCGAGGGCAAGGCTGCGAAATCTTCTGGCGTGAAGAAAATGGGGTCTATGGAGGGCAGCGGCAGCCAGGGAGGCGCCAGTGGAGGCGCTGCGCCGGTGAAGCCGGTGCCCAGGGAGGAGATTTGCGTCACCAACGCAGAGGCTCCTGCCGTCGCCATGGACAAATCGGAGGTGATCGACCTGACCCTAGATGACTGAAGCTGGTGGCAGGATATGATAAAGTCTGGCCTCAACTTTCCATTCATGAACTGTTATTTCTCAGACATTTCGTGCATTCGCCTATCGTGTTTGTGCGTGCTTTTTATTTCCATTCTAGGCACATAGTTGTTTGTGCTTTCTGAACTTCAAATAAGAGGAGACATTCGTCGTATGTTTTGCTCTTCATGTTTGGTGTCTGTCTAGTTGTCATAAATTCTTGTTTTTTCAACTAAGAAAATATTCTTGTTTTTTTCTATCTTCCTGGAATACACCACACGGTGTATATATCATCATGCCCCCCAAACTGGCCCAGGAATCTGATCCTGCCCAAACATACTGCAGGTTGAGACCAGTTTTCACTGTCTGGACAGCAAATTCTGGTCTTACTACTTCACTGGGTCGCTGGTCTTACTACTTCACTGGGTCGCTGTTTTCCTTACTGCATATTAATCACCTGGTGAAACTGGCAGGGTCAAACTAGCCGGCTACATAGTCTGGTGGCCTTCAACTTTCCACCGTTATCAGCGCATGATGATCCTCGTTTCAGCTTGTAAAGATGAACTCTGGATTCTAAGCGCACACAAGACTGGCAGAGTTAAGGCTCTGTTTGGTTCAGCTTTTATCAACGGATTTCGCTGCTGCGCAGCATAATCTGAACCAAAGGGCGAACCCAGCAGAATCCGATTCCAGAAATTCGCTGCCAAAATCTGAACCAAAAGCGGAAGCAACCTAGGACGTGCTTTTCAAAATCTGATTTCGCTGCGGGCCAAAATCTAAAAAAACTGTATTAACTGGTTTGTCAAATGACCTACATCTTTTTCACATCAGATTTTCCACAGCTGTTTTTCCACAGCAGATTTTTGACAGCTACTTTTAGAAATCCACAGCCGAACCAAACAGGGCCTAAGATTGATAAAAAAAAGCTCGGATATGTTCACATAGATTTTGCGTAGGCTTTCCCTAGGTTCTTCTCGCTGACATATCCATCCGTCATCTTCGTTCGTTTTTTGGCCATGATTTTTCCAGATTTTCATCTCTTTTTTTAAACACTGGGTAGTTCGCTACCTCTCCCTGCATATGGGTCTGAGGCGTAAAGGTAAACTGTTAAGTACAAGCTACAGCGTGGAAGAATATATATCCACAAGCCTACAGGTAGGTATCTCGTATGCAGATCTTTTTGCCGATCCAAAAATTATAAAATAGATATCCGGAGCATGTTTGCAGGTCCTACCGGCAACTTATAAAGATCCGAAGAACAGATAGCAAAGGAACAATGTGGGAAGCAGAATCGGATTCTGACAGCACACGTCGAGCCCACGAGGAAACGAAGAAGCGGGTGGCCATAAAAAGAGGCTCTTAAGCAGCGCTAACTCCCCACTTTCTGCACCTAAGGTTCCTTGCTTTCCTCACAACTTCTGTTCCCCGGAACCCCAAGCTTTCTCCGGTCAGTCGACGCGGCTGCTCCGCCACCGCAGAGGAAGAGCAGTATCGTCGTCTTCATGGACTACAGGGTATGTGCCTAGGAAGGCAGCAGCAGCAACACTGACGTGGTGTGTGTCTCTTACTCTGTGTCTCCTGTGCTCTGCAGCAGTTCTACTGCATGACCCTGCGGATGAGCATAGACTGCAACGGGTGCTACCAGAAGATCAGGAGGGCGCTGCTCCAGATGCAAGGTACGTAGCACGTCCTCCTCTTTCCACAGACCTCTCAAGTTGCTGCGTGTCTTGCTCTGTGTTGTTATCTGAAACAAAAATGACAGAGCTGGAGAGCCACCTGATCGACCGGAAGCACGGCCGGGTGAGCGTCTGGGGCGCCTTCAGCCCGCAGGACGTGGCCATCAAGATCAGGAAGCGGACCAACCGGCGCGTCGAGATATTGGAGCTCAGGGAGGCCGCAGGGCCGGGGGGCGCCGACGAGCAGGGCGCCGGCGGCGGGCAGATGCCCTCAAACTGAAACCCACCTTGTATGCACCAGCAGAGCACTCGGATGCTGCTTGTATTAGCTTCTTGACCTGACACTTTCAGGAGGATTTACCCACCTTCTTGTGTGCGAGCTTATGAAATCATCATTTTGATCTGTAGTCCTCTTATGACTTGTTTGAGTGAACTTCACCACTGGCGGCCTGCTTAATCTTGATTTCTTGCTAACCAGCATCATCCAAGCCACAAACAAGCTATTCTCAATGTAAAGATCTTTTGCATTATTAACACCCCAAAGAGTGTAGAATTATTCATAGTTTGATGAATCAGGGTATCTACATCCAAAAAAGAGGAGTATATCTGTGGCTATTCTACAATTTCAACGCCTTCGCGAATTCTCCATAACATTATTCGTATCATGGTCCAATTGGACCAGATAAATCACGTACACGCTTCCGAGGAACTTCTCTTCTACAGTGTTAAGCTCTCAGGGTCCTCGGCAATCTTTGCAAATGTTTGCAGAAATGCTGCCAAGTCAGCGCCATATATAATCCTGTGATCAGCAGTAACATTGACCTGAAAAGGTTATGAGCAACTTAGTTAGGGTCCTGAGCTGCATTTTACTAGGATTTTGTTAATTCTATAAATGTGGTGTTGCAAGTGAAGGTTTAGAGGTCTAAAAGCTGCATGTATAATACCATGAAGTACGATCTTAGGAAAAATTCACAATAAACACGGCATTTGTAGGTTAGCACTGAGAATGTACAGTCTGGACAGAATCATGAGGCAAGCAGTATTTCTTGATAACTGCCACAAAGCACATTTTATGTGATGATGTCCCAAACCAAAACGCGCTTGCAGTTATAGAAGCAAACAAAACTTTACCAATTAGAAACCAGCTCAGGTAAACAGAACATCCTGCAGCCATATTTAGCTGTGGCATGAAGCAGAAATCTTTCCCTAATAATAAAGCAAATAGTGCTTCTGCCCGCCCGCTCACCGTCGTTAAGTTAACCCTAAAAATTGCAAATAATTACCCACCATGCCATCCATAATAATCAATAGTTAAAAAACGGTTCGTTAAAAATAGGAACCTCGCGAATAGCATCACTGCATTGGGCCTATTTCGGCCTGCCCTAACCCCGTGCTCTTCGGCCCGCTCCTGTCCCCGTGCGGTGATCCGTCTCCTCTCCACCCCTGCGATGACCTATCCCATAGCCCCTGCCCACCCCCTCCGCCGCCGGCGCCGGTGCCTCGAAGGTCAAGGGAAGACCCTCTACTCGGCCCCCATCGCCGTCCGCGCCGCCGCCCTATGCCGCCGCCACCACCGCCGTCCAAATCGCCACCCCCATAGCCGTCCAAACTGCTCTCGGCAACACCTCTCCATCCCACGGCTGCCGAAGACAGGGAGGAGGACGAGGCTGGCTAGGCAGGGAGGCCGAGGGTGAAGTGCAGTGGGAGGCGCATCGGTTAGTGCAGAGGGAGGTCTATGGTCAGCTCATTGGAATCTCACAGGCCACCACGGGGAGAGCAATCACGCAGGCACATCAACCTCCCCCACCAGGTATGTTCAATTGAACCTTCACTATTAGTTGAGCTAACCGTCTCCAACAGCAACGTCCCAATCACAAATAATTATTTAGGTTTCTTACTGTGTGCGTGGATGGGGCATCGGAAGGATAGATGGCAGTACTCGTGTGGATGCAACAACTGACTGTTAGTTTGTTCATTCAGAGACTACCACGAACCAGTTTGATTTGTGCTATAATGCTCTTGCAAATAATCATAGATGTTGGTGAAAACTGCAGATGTTGTGGTGTTCAGGAAGGAGCGCAGATACAGCAGCTGTCCATCTGCAACCGCGGCCACGGGTGCCTAATCTAACGCGACCTCCTGTTTTGACATCGTCCTTGGTAGCTGCAAGCGTGGAAACAACCTTGGCAGTGCAGCGGCAGCCATGAGGTTGTTCCTAGACCACTCCACCTTTGAACTGTACAATCTGCTGTGCTTTCTAGCTATTCTATTTATATGTAGCCATAGATTGGTACAGTTAATTCATAAATATGATTCAATAGGATTTGATATTTTTTTCATGTCTCAAGTTTTTAGCTCTTCCCTCCTGGTGTGCAAATTTTTTAGAGGAATTTGGTGTGCCAATTATTTTCCTGCTTACTGTAGTTATAGTTTTTCTCACTGTTAGAGCAGAGTAAAATTCAAACTATGATATTAGTGGTGGTTAGCTGATAACTTGATCATAACAGGGGGCACACTAATCTTCTTTCTTTTCTTCTCTAACAAAGTCTTAATATTATAAGAATGTTGTTCTCTTCTTTCATATTTGACAAATAAAATTTCCCCTAATTTCAGTTTGGATAAGCCAAGGTTGCTTTTGGATCTTAGTAGAAGATAGACGTTACGGATTTATAGACAAACAATAGATGTTGATTTAGGGGTTCCGTCTGATACTCATGTCTTCTCTATTTGGGATACAAGTTCAAGTGATCTTTTAGGCTACTATTAAAGGGAAATATGTATGCCGTTTCGTTCATTTCATCTCCACCTCCCCACCTTGCATGTGCGTTCCCCTTCCCACCGGTTTTATTGATTTTTTATAACAATATGCCTTAGGTTATAAACCTACAATATATTAACATTCAGCAGATACTCATTTTTGTCTGTAGCTACACAATCCAACTACTCAAAGGAACATACAGTTCTAGAAGTGAGAACTGTTGAGCTATTATAGTGCAGCCTTGGGATGATAGATGTTCAGGCCAGCTATGCAGACCTTAAGGTAAATGTTTTTCCAGCTAATTAACATGAAATGTCTTGTAACTTGAACTAATAATGAACAACTGAGGAATGCTTCCTGAATGAATCCAAAATTGTTGGAAACACCACCGTCCAGTTGGAGAGGGAGCTATCTGGATCTCTATCCAACCAGGACATGTCTGCTTACAACTTTTTGTTGAAAAAGGTTGCGAAAAAAAATCTAAATCTGGAGGTAGGTGATCCCAACTCACAACTATGGATAGCAAAAGGAAGATGCAGTACTTGATGTGAAAATTTACAGGAATAGATAATCTAACTTACAATTAATAAGCTTATACTATTATTGTTGATGCAATACTAATTTTACACGTTTTTTCAGTTGTAAATACAATATGAAATAAAAAGTTATTCACAGGACCATGGGTGTTTGTTAGTTTGTATAATCACACAAATAAAATAAGAGTTAATTTGTCTATGTATGGTTTGTATCCTGTTATTTGCTACAATATTTAGCAAGTGTGCAAGCTATTTATGTGAGGTTAACTACGGACCTATAAGCGAAGGAGTTTTTCTTCTCTACACAAGTAAGGTGTAAGTCAGCGATCTTGGTTATATAGTTGACTTAAATCCTGAAGGGACGAGCCTGCATCTTTTCTTTCTGATTTAAAATGTATTCAAAATTCTTATGCCCTGGTGTGCTCTAATTCTTGGTAGTATGTTCTCACATGAACAGTCATTTGAACATTCATCTAACTTTCTGCTTAATAAATTTGTAGCTGAGATGATGTAGCCGAAGGCACACTTCGGTATTGTTTTATTTCAGTCTTCCCTTATCCTTTTTGTCTAAGAGATATTTCCCAGCATGTCTGTCCAAACATATATTACAGTTATTACTAAGAAGGCTATCCTCTTTTCTATTTCAGCTCAAAGATGGATCGACCTGCGCATTGTTGGGATCTGTTTTAATTGAAGTACTTCCTTCTACAGAAACAACTGGTACACAAGGAGCGTGTTTCCTTCTACAGAGGTAGCTGGTGCACATGGATGTAGTGAAACACGGTCAGAAACACTTGAGATATTAGCCGCATATATTGAGATATTTCTCCTTTTATTCTGGGTCCTGTATCCTAAAATAAGTAGCCAACTCATTTATACATGGTGGTCAGGGCAACGTGTAACGTCTACCTTTGGTATTGTATTATTTTGTTCAATGCAATTCATCAAAATGACAATGCAACAACATATGTAAATGTTCTTTACTACCTTCTCATTCTGCGCTGAGATCAATGAAAGTTGCAGGCATCTATAGCTTTGAAGCTAGCTCTTTGGGCGGCTTGAGATAGGACAGCTACATTGTTCTTTAATTATAGGTTCCATCAATGGTAATGATGGTTTCCCAACAAGAATGCTAGGGTAAGCACCTTCATATGTTGCTTATCATTATGGTCAATACATTATTGTGCCTTCTGTTTGTGTAAAATGCGATTTCTACATCATTGATTGTGGCACTCAGAAAGAGCACTCCCATTTCCTGTCGATTTAATGATTTAAGAGAAGTTAGGCTAAACTGCATATACCAAGGTTATGTCATGATGGATGTTTTGCATCATCATTATTACATTAGAGACGATTGGTGTTGAACAACTAGATTAAATATGCCCCGTAGCAACGCACGGGCATTTTTGCTATTACTCTTATGTCACTACAGACCTCATACATAATCAACCAAGTTTACATGCTTATCATGCCTGCATATTATACTCCCTCCATTCCTAAATATTTGTCTTTCTAGAGATTTCAAATGATCACCACATACGGATGTATATAGGCATATTTTAGAGTATAGATTCACTCATTTTGCTCCGTATGTAGTCATCATTTAAAACCTCTAAAAAGACAAATATTTAGGAACAGAGGGAGTATATGATAATGTATTTCAGCAACATACACTAGGGGTTCACACGCATTAATATCTGTTGAATGCATGCATTTAGTACTAACCAGTCAGCTTTGATATATGCAAATTAAAAACTGAAAAGCAAACTAACCAGCATTTCGTTCTTGATACTGAAGAAACCATTCTTGTCAGCTATAACAGTAGGTCTCGATGCTCCAACAGCCATGATAGCCCCCTGGATCGAGCAATTTATATATAGTGGTTCTTAGTTGTTGGTTCTTATGTTGCACAGATGCAATTTATCTGCAATTCATACTGACCGAGCAGAGATCAGGAAAATAACTCACCTGACCAGGTGGAAGGATTGCATCAAATCTATCTACCCCAAACATACCCAGATTGGACAGCGAAAACGTCCCTATACAACAGCAGATCTCCATGTAAGCACAGTTCCAGTGAAAAACTAAATGTCAAAATAAGACACAAGTTCCTTACCTGAGCTGTATTCACTTGGTTGGAGCTGCTTCATGCGCGTCTTCTTGAGCAGGGCTCTCCATTTTTGCGCGAGCAGATATATATCTGACTGCAATGTTAATTTGCATTTTTTTGAGGCTTTTAATTGATTTACAGACATGCTAAATGTTGCATTTCTTAATAGAAAAGACAGCTATCGCAATAAGCATATACCTTATCAACATCCTCTAATACAGGCGTAAGAAGGCCACCCTCGATGGCAACCGCCACCGCGATGTTGATACTACTGTTGTAACTGAAGCTCTTTCCATCCCTGCAGCTGGCATTCACAACTGGGTGCTGAGCGAGTGCCATGCCTGCCGCTTTCACCAGCAACAATGTTTTTGTAACCCCTTTCAACTTAACCTGCACAATCCATTTTAATCAAACTGTCACTGCACACATGAAAACTTGAGCGGTATCTCAAGAATCTAGCTGTGCAATTCAATATTTTGTCAAAGGTTCATCGCAACGATACCTTCTCATAGAGTGCATCAAGCTTATCGGTCTTGATGGCATACCCAACTCGGAACGTTGGCACTGACAAGCTCTCCACCATGTTCCTGCTCACCGCCGATTGCATCGATGTGAATGGTACCACAGTCGCGCCAGGCACCGGAGGAAGCACTGCTGGTTGTCGGACTGCAGCTACTAATGGTATGCCAGCCGGAGGCGCAGAGCGAGCTGCAGGGGGTGGAGGTGGAGCGGCCTTTGGCTTTGGCTGGATGCCAACGACTGCCTCAACGTCAGCCGCGGTGATGCGGCCGTTTGGCCCGGTGCCGACAACATTGGAGATGTCCACTCTGTGCTGCTTCGCGAGCTTCTTGGCATGAGGCGTAGCGATGCCATTCGTGGGCGCGGTCACTGTTGCCGGAGCAGGAGCCATGGTAGGTGGAGCCGTGGCGGCAGCATGGGGAGGAGGGGTTTCTTCGCCCTGGGCCTTGGATAGGGCCTGGGCACGCGCCTGCGCGAGGGCGACATCCTCCTCTGACTCCGCGAGGAGGGCGATGGGGGCGCCGACGGGGGCGGTCCCACCGGCCGGGACGAGGACGGCGGCGATGATGCCGTCGTGGAAGGTCTCCACATCCATGTCGGCCTTGTCGGACTCGACGACCACCACGGGGTCGCCCTTGGAGACGCGGTCTCCCTCGGCGGTCGTCCAGGAGACGATCTTGCCCTCCGTCATCGTCGAGCTCAGCGCAGGCATGAAGATCTCGCGCACCTTCGCCCGCACCACCGCCATACGCCGCCGGCGAGGGGCTTTAACGGACTCCGCACGGCCTGCGCGCCCAGGCACGGTGTAGATGGAGAGAGAAGCCAGCGACGCCATGGCCCGCGGGTGGGGTCAATCACCGATGTCAGCTCGTCGTGGCGAAATTTGGAATGAGAAGGAGCTTGCCGAAGCAGTGAGACTGTGGGACGGGGCGAGGAGGGCTCGGGCCGGGGGAAAATGCGGCGGAATCCGGCGAGCGAGCGCGGCGGCGGCGGCGGTGGCGTGAGGGGGGAGGTGTTGTCATTCGGTGAAGGCAACCGCGAACCAAACCAGACGGTACGACTCTGCCAGTTAGTTCCGTAATACGTGGGCTCTCTAGATGCCGTCCGATCGTGATCTCGCGGTCAAGACATGGACAAGTGGCACCCCTTTCCGCAATGCGTGGGCTCTCCTGGTGCCGTCAGATCATGATCTCCCGGTCCAGACGGGGGGCAAATCCTATTTGACGCCCGCAGGCGTCAAAAGGAGGAGCCTTCGCTGAAGCAAGTCGCCACTTGGGCCGGCCCGCATACGGATTTCGTTCGCTGCTGTTTTCCTTGTTTCTTGGGGGTTTTTTTTTCGTTTTTCTTCTATGGTTTTTTTGCTTTCAGTTTTTTCACTGTTTTGGCCGGTTTCAGTTGTTTTGTTCCGGTTTTTTATTTTTCTGTTTTGATTCCTTTTTGTCCTTTCATTTTCTTTATTTTACGTTACCTTTTTTATTTTCTGTTTCTGTTCTTCTTCTTATTATTACGTATTTATATAAAATGTTCACCGTGTGTTACAAAAATCTTCAATGTATTAAGAAAATGCTCATCGTATATTATGACATAGTCCACCTTGCACTATAAAAATGTTCATTGTGTATTACAAAAATGTTCATTGTATATTATTAAATTGTTTAATGTATATTAGAAAATGTTCATTATGTATTAAAAAATGTTCATTGTATATTATTAAATTGTTCAACTTATATTAGAAAATGTTCATTGTGTATTAAAAAAATATTCATTGTATATTATTAAATTGTTCAACGTATATTTAGAAAATGTTCATTGCGTATTGAAGTTTTGTTCATCATAAATTAAAAAATTGTTTAACATATACCCATAAAATGTCCAGTTTAGTATTTAATTTGTGTTCAGTATTTTTTTTTTACAAAAACGCTCACTGTATTTTAAAATTTATTCAACGTATATTATAAAAATGTTGAACATTTTTTTAGAGGATTTGCCCTGTACGTTCTACTTTAAGATTGGCGCTGCATGTAAAACATTCGTGGTAGCTATCTCAGCTGGTTAGCCTCACTGGATTCCAGGATGAGGTCATCGGTTTGATCCTACGCACGCGCTTCTTCTTTTGTCGATTTTTTGCTCACAGCGAGATGATTGGGCCGGCCCGTGTGCGCGTCGCTTCAGCGAAGTTGCAACGATCAGACGCACACGGGCGGCATATAGGAGCACCCCAGACGGGGACCATGGCAGATAGAATTTTGCTCGGCTTTTTTTTGAGACAATTTTGCTCGGCTAATTGTGCGATGGAACTTCCACGACCCAGATCGAGCATGGTCGTTTAGGTTTGGGGGCCCTCATTTTCCACATTAGGTGTTCTACATTGGTCGATCTATTCGAGTGATCGATAGGTCATCATGCACACCGTCCGATTGCCTTGGTTGTGACCATCTAATTGCATGTGGAAAAGAAATTATAGCAACTACTTCCTCGGCGTCGGTGTAGCGCTCGTTCTCTCTTCCTTTGTTGAGGCGCCCCTCGCTCGCTTGCAAGCATCGGGTGGCATTGTTCGCAGCACCACCATCTCGCTGGTGGCATGACCATCACTAGCATGGGTCGCTCAACTTGCACCACCTGCCATCGTCGGGCGTAGCTCCTGTTGCTGGTGGTTGGTCGGTCGGATGCAACATATTCGGCTAGGGGTCGTAACTTCTCAAATGGATGGTCGCAAAATCGCTAGTTGGGGTTCGCGGCACGCGGTCGCAACACATGGTCCCCACCGGCCGCAGCACGACATCGTCGTGGTCGTGTGAGCTCACAACACTCCTCGCCACCGCCCACCCATGAGCTCGCATGTCATGGCTGATGACCGGTGACCTCATAGGCTTCGGCCCCACTCACTGCAGCAGCATGGCCGTGTAGCAATGACGGAGGCGTCACGCGTGAGCTTGTTGCAAGAGGGGAGGGAGGAGCGCCGAGGATATTGGGGCGACGACGACATATGAAGGTGGGAGAGAGATTGGGGAGCACCTGTTTCTCCCTAGGGCAGCGCATCACTGAATCTTTGGCAACTGCATCACCTTCACCTTCACTGTCAGTAGACGATGTCTTCTTTGATTGAATTTTCTTCAACACCCGGAACTGCCTCGTTGTATGCTTGGATGTGTCATTCACTTCTCTGCTATGGAGGGCACACGACTTGTCCAGTATATCATCAAATGTAGGCTTCTTACGAGGAGACTATTCTTTCTTTTGGCGTGATGCCTCTAGTTGGACCGTACACTAATCGTACATGCAAATGTGTACAATCAAGATCAAGGACTCGCGGGTAGATATCACAACACAACTCTAGACACAAATCAAAATAATACAAGCTTAATATTACAAGCCAGGAGCCTAGAGGGCTTGAATACAAAAGCTTGATACACAAAAGTTAGCGGGAGCAACAATATCTGAGTACAGACATAAGTTAAACAAGGATGCCTTAAGAAGGCTAGCACAAAAGCAACATGATCGAAGAGGCAAGGGCTCTTGCCTGGGACCTCCTAACTACTCCTGGTCATCGGCAGTCTCCACGTAGTAGTAGGCACCATCCGGGTAGTAGTAGTCGACTGGGGTGGCATCTGGCTCCTGGGATCCACCATCTGGTTGCAACAACCGGAAAGAAGAAATACGGAGGGAAGGGGTAGCAAAGCAACCATGAGTACTCATCCAAAGTACTCGCAAGCATCAGATCTATACTAAGTATACATTGGTATCAAACGGAAGGGTTGTACTGTGGACTGAACTGCAGAATGCCAAAATAGAGGGGAAGGCCTAGCCTGTCGAAGACTAGCATCTTCAAGCAACTCCAAGCATCTTGCAGCATGTAGAAGAGTAAAGAATAGCATTTTATATTTAACAAGCATGTTGTAGCAATAACGCCCAGAGATCCTTCATTGTCTCCCCGCGAGAAAGCAATCCCGGAGCCACATATCCATCACATGTCTCAAGTAACCAGTTCTAGTTGTAATAGATCAGGATACAAGTCTGAACGTCCATTACCATGGACACGGTATTCGAATAGATAACTTCCCTGCAGGGGTGCACCACATTACCCAACACGCTTGATTACTCTGGCCAGACACACTTTTCTGAGTCAATGCCCGGCCTCGGAAGATCAACACGTCGCAACCCTACCTAGGCTCAAGAGAGAGGTCCCCGCCGGTCTACATCCTAAACACTCCGGGGTCTTGGGCCCATCGCCTGTTGCACTCCGAGTCGTTGCGAGCAGGGCTGACCAGGCTCCACCTCTGGTGTGCCGGCCCAGCCGTGCCGCAATGCTGAACTGGACGTCTGACAAAGCTTCGGCTGATACCACAACGCCGAGGCCCATAACTATTCTCGTGTGGTGGTTAGTGTGTAAAGGCCAGAGGCCAACTCAGAACAAATACCCAAACATGTTAGTGCATTGGGGGTCGCGGAGATGAGCAGAGACTCACGATAATGTGAACATGTCGCCCCGTCTCGTGGACTTATGGCAAGGGCCCAGAATGCCCGGTCGTGCCTCGTAGAAAACTCGCGGGTGCTCTATGGGCCTGCCTGACTTTCACATCAACTCGCGGGTGATAATCCCCAAGTGAAGGGAATCATCGTAGCAATTCCCAATGGTGGAAGTGATAAGTATGGAGTGTCGAACCCACAAGGAGCTAAAGGTAAGATCAATATTCTCTCAAGTCCTATCTGCCACTGATACGATGCTACGTACACCGAACGTTTGCTTCCAACTAGAAACGAGAAATAAAACTACGTTGTGGGTATGAAGAGGATAACTTTGCATGGTATTAGCGAGATAAAATATAAAAGTAGGTGTTGTTATCATAAAGTTAGAATATATTACTAAATATTATAAATAGCGAGTGTGGAATAATGGTGGATCGGTGTGCGAAATTGTCTTAGGCAATTGTTAACAAGACCGATAGTCGTCATTGCAATTTCATATGAGGGAGAGGCATAAGCTAACATACTTTCTCTTCTTGGATCATATGCACTTATGATTGGAACTCTAGCAAGCATCTGCAACTACTAAAGATCATTAAGGTAAAACCCAACCATAGCATTAAAGCATCAAGTCCCCTTTATCCCATACGCAACAACCCCCTTACTCGGGTTTATGCTTCTGTCACTCAAGCAACCCACTATAAGGGAATCATGAACGTATTGCAACACCCTACAGCGGGAATCCCTCATGCTTGCGCGACACGGAGAGAAAAATTGTTGGGAAACGTAGTAATTTCAAAAAAAATCCTACGCACACGCAAGATCATGGTGATGCATAGCAACGAGAGGGGAGAGTGTCGTCTATGTACCCTCATAGACCGTAAGCGGAAGCGTTATGACAACGCGGTTGATGTAGTCGTACGTCTTCACAATCGACCGATCCTCAGTACCAAACGTACGGCACCTCCGCGTTCAGCACACGTTCAGCTCGGTGACGTCCCGCGAACTCACAATCCAGTAGTGCTTCCGGGAAGAGCTTTGTCAGCATGACGGCATGGTGATGGTGTTGATGAAGCTACCGACGCAGAGCTTCGCCTAAGCACCGCTATGATATGACTGAGGTGGATTATGGTGGAGGGGGGCACCGCACACGGCTAAGAGATCAATGATCAATTGTTGTGTCTCCAAGGGGTGCCCCCTCCCCGTATATAAAGGAGTGGAGGAGGGGGAGGGGCTGGCCTCCTATGGCGCGCCCCATGAGGAGTCCTACTCCCACCGGGAGTAGGACTTCCCCCTTCCAAGTAGGAGTAGGAGAGGAGAAGGAAGGGAGAGAAGAACAGAAGGAAAGGGGGCGCCACCCCCCTCCTTGTCCAATTCGGACTAGAGGGCGAGGGGGGCGCGGCTGCCCTGGCCGCCCCTCCTCTTCTCCCACTAGGGCCCAGTAGGCCCAATATACTCCCCGGGGGCTTCCGGTAACCCCCCGGTACTCCGGTATATGTCTGAAACCTCCCGAAACACTTCCGGTGTCCGAACATAGTCGTCCAATATATCGATCTTTATGTCTCGACCATTTCGAGACTCCTCGTCATGTCCGTGATCATATCCGGGACTCCGAACTACCTTCGGTACATCAAAACACAAAAACTCATAATACCAATCGTCACATAACTTTAAGCGTGCTGACCCTACGGGTTCGAGAACTATGTAGACATGACCGAGACACGCCTCCGGTCACTAACCAATAGCGGAACCTGGATGCTCATATTGGCTCCCACATATTCTACGAAGATCTTTATCGGTCAAACCGCATAACAACATACGTTGTTCCCTTTGTCATCTATATGTTACTTGCCCGAGATTCGATTGTTGGTATCTCAATACCTAGTTCAATCTCGTTACCGGCAAGTCTCTTTACTCGTTCTGTAATACATCATCCTGTAACTAACTCATTAGTTACAATGCTTGCAAGGCTTATAGTGATGTGCATTACCGAGAGGGCCCAGAGATACCTCTCCGACAATCGGAGTGACAAATCCTAATCTCCATCTATGCCAACTCAACAAGTACCATCGGAGAAACCTGTAGAGCACCTTTATAATCACCCAGTTACGTTGTGACGTTTGGTAGCACACGAAGTGTTCCTCCGGTATTCGGGAGTTGCATAATCTCATAGTCATAGGAACATGTATAAGTGATGAAGAAAGCAATAGCAATATACTAAACGATCAAATGCTAAGCTAACGGAATGGGTCAAGTAAATCACATCATTCTCTAATGATGTGATCCCGTTAATCAAATGACAACTCATGTCTATGGCTAGGAAACTTAACCATCTTTGATTCAACGAGCTAGTCATGTAGAGGCATGCTAGTGGCACTCTGTTTGTCTATGTATTCACACATGTACTAAGTTTCGGGTTAATACAATTCTAGCATGAATAATAAACATTTATCATGATATAAGGAAATAAATAATAACTTTATTATTGCCTCCAGGGCATATTTCCTTCAGTCTCCGACTTGCACTAGAGTCAATAATCTAGTTCACATCTTTATGTGATTAGTTCACATCTCCATGTGACTAAAACCCAAAGGGTTTACTAGAGTCAATAATCTAGTTCACATCGCTATGTGATTAACACCCAAAGAGCGATCATGTTTTGCTTGTGAGAGAAGTTTAGTCTACGGGTCTGCAACATTCAGATCCGTATGTATTTCACAAATTTCTATGTCTACAATGCTCTGCATGGAGCTACTCTAGCTAATTGCTCCCACTTTCAATATGTATCCAGTAGATCGACGTAAAAAGCTTGCATCGACGTAACTCTTTACGACGAACTCTTTTATCACCTCCATAACCGAGAAATATTTCCTTAGTCCTCTAAGGATAATTTTAACCGTTGTCCAGTGATCTACTCCTAGATCACTATTGTACTCCCTTGCCAGAATCATGCTAAGGTATATGTAGGATCGAAAGTATGTCTACAGGGGGGTGATTAGACTACTTGACCAAATAAAACTTATCCTTTTCCCAATTTTAGTTCTTGGCAGGTTTTAGCAACTTTGGACAAGTCAAGCAATCTTAACACAATTCAAGCAAGCATGCAAAGAGTATATGAGCAGCGGAAGTAAAGCATGCAACTTGCAAGAATGTAAAGGGAAGGGTTTGGAGGATTCAAACGCAATAGGAGACATGGATGTTTTTGTCATGGTTCCGATAGGTGGTGCTATCGTACATCCACGTTGATGGAGACTTCAACCCACAAAGGATAACGGTTGCATGAGTCCACGGAGGGTTCCACCCACGAAGGGTCCACGAAGAAGCAACCTTGTCTATTCCACCATGGCCGTCGCCCACGAAGGACTTGCCTCACTAACGGTAGATCTTCACGAAGTAGGCGATCTCCTTGCCCTTACAAACTCCTTGGTTCAACTCCACAATCTTGTCGGAGGCTCCCAAGTGACACCTAGCCAATCTAGGAGACACCACTCTCCAAGAAGTAACAAATGGTGTGTTGATGATGAACTCCTTGCTCTTGTGCTTCAAATGATAGTCTCCCCAACACTCAACTCTCTCTCACAGGATATGGATTTGGTGGAAAGAAGATTTGAGTGGAAAGCAACTTGGGGAAGGCTAGAGATCAAGATTCATATGGTAGGAATGGAATATCTTGGCCTCAACACAAGTGTAGGTGGCTCTCTCTCAGAAAAGGTAAGTTGGAAGTGTAGGTTCGTTCTGATGGCTCGAATGAAGAGGTGGTGGAGGGGTATATATAGCCTCCACACAAAATCTAATCGTTACACACAACTTGCCAATCTCGGTGGGACCGAAATGGTAAACTCGGTCGGACCGATTCAGCAAATCTAGTGACCATTAAGATTTTTGGTGGGACCGACATGCAACTCGGTAGGACCGATATGGTTAGGGTTAGGGCATAACGTAGTATCGGTGAGACCGATTACACAAACTCGGTGAGACCGGTTTTGGTAATAAGCCAACCAAAGAGTTGGTCAGGTAAACTCGGTGGGACCGATTCGCTCATTTCGGTGAGACCGAAATGTTACGAAAGGGAAACAGAGAGTTTACATTGCAATCTCGGTGGGACCGAAATGTTACGAAGAGAAACAGAGAGATTACAATCCCATTTCGGTGAGACCGAGATCCCTATCGGTGAGAGCGATTTGCCTAGGGTTTGTGGCAGTGGCTATGACATCTGAACTCAGTGGCGTCGGATAGAAAGAATCGGTGGGGCCGAGTTTGACTTTTGGTTTAGGTCATATGTGGATGTGAGAAAGTAGTTGAGGGCTTTGGAGCATATCTGTGATGCCCCCGATTCAATCATACACTAATCATACGCGCAAACATGTACGATCAAGATCAGGGACTCACGGGAAGATATCACAACACAACTCTACCAATAAAATAAGTCATACAAGCATCATATTACAAGCCAGGGGCCTCGAGGGCTCGAATACAAGAGCTCGATCATAGACGAGTCAGCGGAAGCAACAATATCTGAGTACAGACATAAGTTAAACAAGTTTGCCTTAAGAAGGCTAGCACAAAATGGGATACAGATCGAAAGAGGCGCAGGCCTCCTGCCTGGGATCCTCCTAAACCACTCCTGGTCGTCGTCAGCGGCCTGCACGTAGTAGTAGGCACTTCCAGAGTAGCAACAGTCATCGTCGACGGTGGCGTCTGGCTCCTGGTCTCCATCGTCTGGTCGCAGCAATCGGGTATAGAAAGGGGAAAAAGAGGGAGCAAAGCAACCGTGAGTACTCATCCAAAGTACTCGCAAGCAAGGAGCTACACTACATATGTATGCATTGGTATCAAATGGAAAAGGGTAGCATATGTGGATTGAACTGCAGGATGCCAAAATAAGAGGGGGATAGCTAGTCCTATCGAAGACTATGCTTCTGGTAACCTCCGTCTTGCAGCAGAAGAAGAGAGTAGATGGTAAGTTCACCAAGTAACATCGCATAGCATAATCCTACCCGATGATCCTCTCCTCGTCGCCCTGTTAGAGAGCGACCAGTGGGTTGTATCTGGCACTTGAAAGGGTGTGTTTTATTAAGTATCCGGTTCTAGTTGTCATAAGGTCAAGGTACGACTCCAAGCCGTCCTGTTACCGAAGATCACGGCTATTCGAATAGATTAACTTCCCTGCAGGGGTGCACCACATTTCCCAACACGCTCGATCCCCTTTGTCCGGACACACTTGTCTGGGTCATGCCCGGCCTCGGAAGATCAACACGTCGCAGCCCTACCTAGGCACAACAGAGAGGTCAGCACGCCGGTCTAAATCCTATGGCGCAGGGGTCTGGGCCCATCGCCCATTGCACACCTGCACGTTGCGTACGCGGCCGATGAGCAGACCTAGCCTCCCTTATACAAGAGCAGGCATTCCAGTCCAACCCGGCGCCCGCCACTCAGTCGCTGACGTCACGAAGGCTTCGGCTGATACCATGACGTCGAGTGCCCATAACTATCCCCGCGTAGTTGGTTAGTGCGTATAGGCCAGTGGCTAGACTCAGATCAAATACCAAGATCTCGTTAAGCGTGTTATTTAAAAATAACCGCGGACGCCGACCAGGGCCAGGCCCACCTCTCTCCTAGGTGGTCTCAACCTGCCCTGTCGCTTCGCCTCAAAGTAACAGTCGGGGGCCGTCGGGAACTCAGGCCCACCACTACCTGGATGGAGCCACCTGCCCCTTCAGCCCCCACATCAGAATCACTTGCGGGTACTCAACGAGCCGACCCAACTTTAGTCACCACCTGTATAGAATGTATATATCTATGTATTTACCCGTGATCAACACCCGACGTGATCACGGACCGATAGTATAGCATGACAGACTGACAAGAATGTAGGGCCACTGATGATAATCTAGCATCCTATACTAAGCATTTAGGATTGTAGGTAAGGCATCAACAGTTGTAGCAACAATGACAGGCTATGCATCAGAGTAGGATTAACGAAAAACAGTAACATGCTACACTACTCTAATGCAAGCAGTAGAGAGAAGAGTAGGCGATATCTGGTGATCAAAGGGGGGGGGCTTGCCTGGTTGCTCCGGCAAGAAGGAGGGGTCGTCGACACCGTAGTCGAACTGGGGGTCGCCGGCGGCGGTCTCGGGGTCTGCCGGAGAGGAGAGGGGGAAGAAACAGTAAATACAAGCAAACATATGCATGGCAAGACAATACGTGGTGCTAAGGGTGTTATACCGCGGTATGAGGTGGTACTGGTGAAGGGAGGAAACATCCGGGAAAATATCCCCGGTGTTTCGCGTTTTTGGACAGATGAATCGGGGGGAAAGTTGCGTGTTCGCTATGCTAGGGATGCGCGGCGGACGAACAGGCTGCGTATCCAGGTTCGTCTCGTCGTTCTGAGCAACTTTCATGTAGAAAGCATTTTCATCCGAGTTACGGTTTAATTTATATAAATTTCTAAAGTCTATTTCATTTTCTGAAATATTTAGATTTAACAATAATTCAAGTTGACTAAGTCAACTTGGCTAGTCAAAAGGATAGGTGTGGCCCACATGTCATGGACTATTTAGCAAAAAAAAACTAACTTATTTAATGAGGCCTACATGTCATCTACTACTAGACTATTTTAACACAAATTAATATGTACTAGCTAAACCATAGGTAAATGTTTAGAGCCGGTGCGCCGGCCGAACGCTCGGCCGGACGCATCCACGCTGGCAATGGGGCCACACAACACCGCTTAAATATTTCCCTTATCCCCACGATCGCTCCTATCCATTCATTCGCCGTTGTTCTTTCCTTTTATCTCCTCACCTCTTGTTCCCCTGCGGCAGCCTTCAGAACAGTTCTTGCCGGTGATGGCCGCCGTTGATCCCACGCCAGCCTTCCCGCCGTCCATCCCGCAGCAGCATCCCCGCAAATAGGCGCTATTTTGGGAGGCCCCACCACCGCGCGCGCAAAGAGGGGGGTGGGGCGTCGTTGCGTGCGGCACCGATGAGGTGCGGTGCTCGGGACCGGCTGGGGGATTCGCCGCTGACGATGGTGGTGGGCGGCAACGGCGGTGGCCGCCATGGTTTTTTTTGCTGCATCAATTTTTTTGTTGGAACCACTTCTTTTTTTGCTGGAATCTTCTTTCGTTTTTGCTACAAACTGAGAGAGATGATGTTGTGTTGCTGCCATGATTTTTTTGCTACATAAACCCTGGAACCATTTTTGTTTTTTGCTGGAACCATCATTTGACTTTGCTGCAGTGGGCGAAGATGGTTGTTTGGTGGCGATGGCGGTGCCTGCCATGCTTTTTTTGTTGGAACCTCTTAAGATTTTTGCTGGAACTGTTTTTTAATTTTGCTGCAATTCAAGAGGATGGTGGTGCCGTCGCCGCGAGGATTTTTGCTACATTTAATTTTGTACTAGAACCTCTTCTCATTTTTGCTACAACCTACAATCACAAAGCTACAACCGGCAATAAATTTTGCTACAATGGTGACGGGTGGCGGCACCGACGAGCTTTTTTTGTTGGAAACATCACAATTTTTTGCTACTACCGTGGACATTTTTGTTGCCACCAGCAAACCTAAAGGAGAGTGCTTTTTCGTGAGCTCATCCTCGGGGTGTTGCGACCGGCGACCGGCGCTACGGCCATCCCACCGGTGCTGCCATCGGCAGTGAGGGAGCTGCATCCCCGGGGAAGGTTGCTGCATGCATGGATCCAACGAGAAAGACATGAGACGACGATGAGGAAGCCGGCGACCGGCGGCGAGGGCGGCGACCGGCGGCCACCGCGAGCCACCGGCGGTGCAGGCTATGGCAGATGTGCGGCGAGCCACGAGCAACGCGGGCTGTGGGAGACGGGATGGCGGCAGAGTCAACGATGCAATTTTCCCTCTTTCTCTTCTTACGAAGCGGGGTGGAGAAGTTACAGATCGAGCGGTTTAAAACAGGCTAATCGTACGGCATACGTACGACCGGCCCAAATCCTGGCCGGCGCACCGGCGCCTAGTAGCGCCCTACAAGTACTAATTTAAACAAGGGTCGTCCACACGCATGGCGCACACACACAGAACGCACTCACACACACATAGAAGCGATTGGCCATGGCTATGGCCTGCAGCGGTAGCAGTAGAAGCAACTGAGCAGCAGCAACTAAACAACGGCAACGACTAGCATCATCTGCAGAGCAACGGGCAGCAGCAGTAGCATAGCAGGGGCAGTTCGTGAGCAGCTGCAGTACGCGAGCAACAACAGCAGTACAAGCAGTGGCGCTAAACTGTAGGCGGCAACGGTCGGGCAAGCACAGCGCGAGGGAGAGCAGCAAGGCACAGCGGGGCAAGCAGTGGTAGGCAGTGGCGCGAGGCCACGCTCAGGCAGGCGCTCGCGGGTTTGCGGCCAGGGCGTGGCCGGATGGAGCTGCAGCCATGGCGACCACGGCAAGCACCGGAGCAGCGGCAAATGACACAGATCGAAAGGGGAAAGCGAGGTAATCGGTAGTGGGGCTCATCCCAGCGCTCATGGACGAGGTTGGGAGGTTGGGGGGCGTCCCCGTAGCAGTGACAACCGGCAACGAGATGCGGCGGCCACAGGCGGGGAATGACTTGATGCCGAGCGTGCGGTGCGGCCCGTCTTGATTTAATGGGGGTAGTCGAAGGAGTAGACGACGAGAGAGCTCGTGGACATCTTGACGCGGCGAGGGGAGGCCGGTGGCCGCGGGATCGATGCGGTGACGACGACAGTAACTCGGGGACGAGCAAATTTTCGAGAAAAAGGGCGAGCAAGGGGATAAGTGAGGGTTAGGGTTCGTCCAAGTTGTCGGGGGTCTTCTTATCCATCTCCTGGAGTGCCCAGATGATCGACACGGCGACAATCGGTGGCGTGGACGGCGTGCGTGCGTGCACAGCACCATGGCCTCCTCTGCTCTGTATAGAGGTGGGAGGAAAAGCCTTTGTGGGCTGGGCCAAAACACTATAACTACATAAAGCCCACCCGCACAGGAGCTTGTTGGTTTTTTTGTTTTTTCTACTTATTTCCCCGTTCTGTTCTTTTAGTCTCTAATTTATTTTCTATTCTAGAAAGATAAAAGTACATCCTGATTTAGTATAACTAAATATACTACTGCCATATTAACTATGGCACCCAAATAAAATAGTTTAGTATTTTACTAAATATAAAAGGCATTTATTTAATTGTAAGATGTTGTTTTATTTATTTTAGAGTATTTAAATAATTTATAAAAAAGTGGTTTCACCACCATAATCATCTAGGATTTATTTTCTACATTTCGAACACTTTAAATTTAATATTTGAAAACTTTTATTGTTTGACTTGATTTTGAATTTGAATTCAGAATGAGATTTGAATCATCGTGAAACTAACAATAATAATCGTGGTGATGTGGCATCATTAGTAGATGGTTACTGTAGCTTAATTATCCGGACGTCACAATTCTCCTCCACTATAAGAAATCTCGTCCCGAGATTTAGGATGTTGTGTAGGGGGGAAAGTTCTTGTTACGAATTTCTAAAGAGTCTTCTCGGTCTTGGATGCTCTTCTAGAAGAGGATGGTCCATTACGTTGATGTCTTCCAGTCGTACTTACGAAAGCATTGTAACGCCCTCGATGCGGCTATATCTCCCACGTGTCGAAGCACGACTTAGAGGCATAACCGCATTGAAAGCAATGTCGCAAGTGAGGTAATCTTCGCAAACAACCCATGTAATACAATAAGGGAAAAGATACATAGTTGGCTTACAATCGCCACTTCACACAATTACATGAATAAAGCATTACATCAATCAGATACAATCAAGGAACGACTACGGAACCAAAATAAAAGAAGGACCCCAAATGCGACAAAGGTCCCCGATCGATCCCAACTGGGCTCCACTACTGATCAACTAGAACGGAACAACACAAAGGACAAGATCTTCATCGAGCTCCTCCTGAGCTTGGTTGCATCATCTGCACGGACTCAACGGCACCTGCAAACTGGTTTTGGAAGTATCTGTGAGCCACAGGGACTCATCAATCTCGCACCCTCGCGATCAAGACTATTTAAGCTTATGGGTAAGGTAAAGGTATGAGGTGGAGTTGCAGCAAGCGACTAGCATATATGGTGGCTAACATACGCAAATGAGAGCGAGAAGAGAAGGCAAAGCACGGTCGAGAAAGTATGATCAAGAAGTGATCCTAAAACAACCTACGTCAAGCATAACTCCAACACCGTTTTCACTTCCCGGACTCCGCCGAAAAGAGACCATCACGGTTACACACGCGGTTGATGCATTTTAATTAAGGTCAACTTCAGGTTTTCTACAACCGGACATTAACAAATTCCCATCTGCCCATAACCGCGGGCACGGCTTTCGAAAGTTCAAATCCCTGCAGGGGTGTCCCAACTTAGCCCATCACAAGCTCTCACGGTCAACGAAGGAATAGACCTCCTCCCGAGACATTCCGATCAGACTCGGTATCCTGGTTCTACAAGACATCCTCGACAATGGTAAAACAAGTCCAGCAAGACCGCCCGATGCGCCGACATCCTGATGGGAGCTGCACATATCTCGTTCTCAGGGCAACACCGGATAAGCAATCCGTACAAGTAAAACCAGCCCTCGAGTTTCCCCGAGGTGGCGCTGCAAGGGGCTCTAGTTTGGACCAACACTTAGACAAGCACTGGCCCGGGAGGGTTAAAATAAAGATGACCCTTGGGCTGGCCTAACCCAAGGGAAAAAGAGGCTAGGTGGCGAATGGTAAAACCAAGATTGGGCCTTGCTGGAGGAGTTTTATTCAAAGCGAACTGTCAAGGGGTTCCCATTATAACCCAACCGTGTAAGGAACGCAAAATCCGGGAACATAACACCGATATGACGGAAACTAGGGCGGCAAGAGTGGAACAAAACACCAGGCATAAGGCTGAGCCTTCCACCCTTTACCAAGTATATAGATGCATTAATTAAATAAGATATAATGTGATATCCCAACAAGTAAACATGTTCCAACAAGGAACAACATCTCCATGTTCCAACAAGGAACAAGCTTCAATCTTCACCTGCAACTAACAACGCTATAAGAGGGGCTGAGCAAAGCGGTAACATAGCCAATCAACGGTTTGCTAGGACAAGGTGGGTTAGAGGCTTGGTTCAACAATATGGGAGGCATGATAAGCAAGTGGTAGGAATCGCAACATAGGCATAGCAAAAGAGCGAGCAACTAAGCAAGCAAAGATAGAAGTGATTTCGAGGGTATGGTCATCTTGCCTGAAATCCCGCAAGGAAGAAGAACGAGTCCATGAAGAAGACAAACGGACATAGACGAACGGGTCCTCACAATCACGACGTTACCGGATCCAACCCGAAGAAGCAACACCGGAAAGAAGCACACAACATAGTAAACAACCAACACAAGAACATGGTATGATATGCGGGATGCATTATGCGATGCATATGCATGATTTGACAAGGAACGAATGAACCTGGCCTCAACTTGGAAATCCAAGTGTGCCACTGGAAACGTGAGATGATTTCGCTTGAAAACGATATAAAGATCACCGGAATCGGAGTTACGGTTTGGAAATGGCAAGCAATTCAAATATGGCACCAGTCTGCGATAAACAGCAAGTAGCCATCTAAATGCAACAAGATGAACATGCTACAACACCCAAACATGGCATCAAAATACATAGTAGGGATGCATTCATAATGCTTAACAAAAGATGAACACTGAGCTACGGCCAATTCATCCATTAACATGTTCAAACAAGCATGGAAAAAATGCATTTAGTAAACAGATCTTAGACTTAGTGAAATTAACACTTGTCTGGAATTTCAGATCAGGTAGCACACTTTGGAGCAAGAAAACTATATGCTACAGAACCTGAACATGGCAAAGTAAAGCATGGCATGGAGCTACTCAAAGAGCTTAAATAAAGTCCCTTAGTGACCTTGAGCCAAAAGGGATCGGAAAATACATTTGCAAGCATGTGAACATGGCAAAAACATAATCAGTTTTCAGACAGTGAAAACTGGAACATGCTGAAACAGATATCAAGTAGGCATGTTTACGAGCTCGATGCACTCACTTCAGAGTAAGTCATTACAATCTAAGCATACACCCATCAAGAATACACATTATACAAGCTATTCATGGCAAGAACAACAACATAGCATGCACGGATCAACTACAACATCCTCGGCAAAATCGCTAACAAGTAGATAATCTGCCCAGATTCACGAAATAGCAAAAGTAGAGCTCGATTGACTCAGGCTAGGGTGCTCCATAATTGCAAACAAAGACATGGATGGATAGAGCACCACAACATTAACAAATCATCCTTACTGATCATCCTCAAAAGAGGCACGGATCACTAGGAAACAACATGAACATATGGCACATTAATAAAAACAGATCAAGGACTTAGAGAAATCCTAAGTCCCTGAAATCAGCATTAACGAATGCACTACTTTGCAAGCTTGTGCTAGTCACCACACACATCACAAAAATACATGGATGGCACCTCTGGAAATATGACAAAGCATATAACAAAACATATGTAGAGCTCAGGGACATATCATGCACACATTAATCTTGACAAAAATGACAAATATCTAAATGGAGCAGCAGATCTGACAATTATCTCAAATAGCACTCTTCCAACAGCATTTCGAGCATCAAGATGAGCTCAAATGAAAATGATGCAATGAGATAAAATGATGCACTCTCTGAGATGAACATTTTGATATGCTACACGCCCAAAACGGATCTACGGATGCAAAGTTACGACATGATTAACATGAGCATATGAAACTGGGAATTTCGGGGACTTAGTGAAATTATACCCTCCGCAAAAAGTCAACGGGACGAGGAGAAGCGGGACGGCACGGATCCAGGACGGAGGACGCTGTTTGGTTGGAGGGATGGGTGGATCTCATCCACCCTCCTCGGATCCGACCGGAGCGGGGCTCCGGCGAGCGCGTCGCCGGCGAGGAGCGAAGCTCCGGCGAGGTCGCAGCGGGGCGGCGCCGGAGGGAGGCGAGGCGGTGGCCGGACGGCGGAGGAGCTTCGGCAGGGCGCTGGCGAGGACGTTGGCCAGAGCGTCGCGGCGGTCGAGGACGGCGGCGACGAAGGACGGCGGCGGGGCATGGCGCACGGCGGCCGAAGTGGCGGCGCCAGCGCGAGGTGGCGGCAGCGCGCGGTGGCCGGCGACCGAGCAGGTGGCGGCGGGTGCGTGCAAGTGCCTGCGGACGGCGGCGGCGACCGGGCCCGCGGGGGATCCGTATCTGGGCCCCACGGGCCGCGCAGCGGGGAGGAGAGAGAGGGCGCGGCGTGGGCTGATGTGGCGCGCTCCGATTGGCCGGGAGCGGTCGCCGAGATGATGTGGCAGGCTCCCATTGGTCGGAGTGATGTGGCGGCGGCGGTGGACACGTCCAGCGGCGGGACGGACATGTCCGGTGGCGCGAGGAGGAAGACGCTAGGGTTTGGACTGCGCGAAAATTCGGGGAGAGCCACATATTTATAGGTAGAGGGAGCTAGGAGAGTCCAAATGAGGTGCGGTTTTCCGCCACGCGATCGTGATCGAACGACCGAGATGATAGAGAGGGTTTAGATGGGTTTTGGGCCAAAATGGAAGGGTGTTGGGCTGCAACACACACGAGGCCTTCTCAGTCCCTCGGTTAACCGTTGGAGCATCAAACGAAGTCCAAATGGTACGAAACTTGACAGGCGGTCTACCGGTCGTAAACCAAGGCCGCTTGGCAAGTCTCGGTCCAAACCAGAAATGTTTAATCCCCACACACGAGAAGAGGGTAGAAATGACCACCAGAGGAGAACGAAGTGCCGGATTGCAAAACAGACAACGGGGAAAATGCTCGGATGCATGAGACGAACATGTATGCAAATGAAATGCACATGATGACATGATATGCAATGCATGACACGCAAGCAATGACAAGACAACAACAACGAATAACTTGACGACACCTGGCACATCGGTCTTGGGGCGTTACAACACTCCACCACTACGAGAGGATCACGTCCCGAGATCTAGAATGGCACCGGAGGGAAAACGGAAGAGAAAGAGAAGAGGTAAAACTAAGTTGCTCCTTTGACAAATGAGCGAAAACTAAGAACCTTGAAGAGGTTAAGCCAAAGACCGAGAGAAAGCAACGGAGATGAACGAAGTTGAAAACACTCCATTAGGAAAGGGGAACAAGGAAGAACAAGGTTGAAAGCACTCCGATTGAAAAGAAAAGGAATTAAATAAGAACTTGATAAGATGAGAAGATACTTGATGAAATCACAATACACTGCCTTCGGAACAAAAGTAAGAATGGAATGGGATGAACGAAGGGAAACAAGATCTCGAGGGAGCACGCTTGCGACAAATGCTAGAACGGAGTTGTTGGAAAACCAACAACGAAAAGAATAAGCTTGATATGGTCTTATGGAAAACATCTCAAAACTATAAGGTGAAATTCTGCCACTAACGGAAACGAGATATTGGATTGATAACAACAAGGATATGAGAAGCTTATTTCACCGGGAGGATAGATGAATAACTTGGGTTATTTATAAACACCATAGATAGCAACAATCCTTAGGGAAGGCTTGAGGTGAAATATAACCCAAGATAGCTCCAATGACGAGATTGATGGATTTAAAATATCCCGATCCTGACAACATGTGAATCATGAAAACATGAACTCAAATTATCAAGAATGACCTAATACCACCTCCAATGATACGGTAGACAGAAATGCACTCTGGATTACAATATGAAGAAAGCTTGAGCTCCTCTGAAAAGAAAGTTGATGAACGTTTCGAGAAGGAATATAAATCCTTGATGAACCATCATGTAGAACCTTCATGAAGAACTCCGGTAAACAAAAAGAATAACGAAAATAAAGAGAAGTCGGAAACACAAGGTGAAACCTTGTAATGATTTAGATGGATCTCCGTGATAATTAGAGCTTGGAACTCGGAAAAGAAAAGATAAGCATCTCGAACTAAGAATGTGATATGATGAACCACTCCGGAAAAAAAGAATTAAACACTAGGATGAAACAAGAATAAGAATTACATTATGCTTATCCTTCACCGATTAAATTGATGACAATCAACGGATTCGACATATTACTTATTCTCGTAGAAAAGATTAAGAGAGATATAGCGTCAAACTTGGGAAGGTCTTCAACGAACCGCCGGTAGAATTGAAATAACGAATAAATTGATATGATGAACGAAGGAAGACAAAATCTTGGAAGAACCACCATAAGAATTGAAAATGAACGAAGAGAAGATAAAGAAACACCGTGAAAAATTAGCAAATGAATGAAGATGCTTGAGAGAAATTATATATGAGAGAACGAAGAGATCATGCACTGATTAGAGGATATTTGAATGATGCACCGGTAAGATTTAGAGTATGAGAGCTGAAAGCTGGAATGAATAAATCTTAGATGGCGGGCTCCGGATAATCAAACTGAAAAGACTCCTGAATTACTCCGGATGGGTGGAAAGAAATCTCACAATCGAAAATAATTATGAGAGGATGGCAACAAACTAGAGGCACGAATCTTGAAGAGAATGAAGCAAGATATGGAGGAAAAACTCTTCTTCGGTCTTCAAAGTCTGAGAATGATGATGAGAAACACCACCATGAATTGCTGATGCACTCCGAAAGGATCAAACAAAGAGGTTGAGCCAACGATGAAAAGAATTTGAAAGATCTTGGAGAAAGGCACTTGACTGATGAAAATCATTCTTACGTCAAACTTCGAAAAGAATTTGAGAATACCTCCGAGAAAATAAGAAGAGTCAGGTAAGATCCTGGGAAAAGACCTGTGGGTTAGGGCCCACTGAAAAGAAAATACCGTTGAAATGATTTAAAAGAGAGGTTGCACCAGTTGAATTAAAAGGCTTGAATGAGATAACAACCTCGAAAGATCTTGAACGAATGCAGAGTGGAAAACATTAATCTTCGAGATATCTTGAGCACTCCGGAACAAATGAATAGCGAGAAATGAATGGTTATGAGGAGCACCGGCATGAGAAAAGCATTAGAAACGAGGGGAAAAGGGATATGATCAACACCAAAAGTTTGAATTGGAACCACCGGAGAAGAGAAGAAACAAAGAATGATAACTTGAAGCTCCGTTAGGATCTTCATGAGAATCACCAGATAAGAATATTGATGGAAAAGGATGGAGAGACTTCACAAGACTAAAAGGATACGTGATTAAGACATCTGAGTCCTTGAGGAAAAAAGGGTGGGTGGGCAGGAAAAACAAAGGCAACTTGGAGACGGATGAAACAAACACCGTTCAGAAGAAACTGATACTTGATCTTGCGGATGTTGAAATGATCAGATCCACTTGAAGAGAAGCACGCCGGTTAAAAGGGATTGACAAAAACAATCTTGATGATCAAGAAGGATTGGTATTCACATCGGAGTATGAGAACACCACTTAGGAAAGGTATGGAATCAACATTTGACTTCGAAGCAACTCGAATACCACAACTCAAAACAAAACAAAGGATTGGCTTGCAGAATAAGCCGGAACAAACATATGATAGAGATTTCGTCCAAAGTTTTCGTGGTGGGGCCTACACGGGCTCGATCGTACAGCACCATCATGTACAAGGCAGTGCACATGACATAC
This sequence comes from Triticum dicoccoides, assembly GCF_002162155.2. Lineage (NCBI taxonomy): Eukaryota > Viridiplantae > Streptophyta > Magnoliopsida > Poales > Poaceae > Triticum > Triticum dicoccoides. Next base: position 362,166,345 of record NC_041388.1, read on the forward strand.
GAAGCATCCCCGAGTCGGCATAGCCAAGGACTCTTTAAGACACAACGAGACCATTGTAAAACCGACCGTGAATAGGAGGACCACTAGACGTCGAACCCCAATTTCAAATCATACATTTGTCGGAAAGATATCCTAAGAGCTACTAGAATTCCCACTTATGAAACTCCCGAACCTTTCCGGTTATGCAATCAGGTGTTGGGGATACAGGAGAACCATAATATCTCACCCAAATCTAGCAATTCCTACATCCAACTGTATCCATCCTTCAACACATAACCGAGAAACCTTCAGAAATCATATACCTCAACCTTCGAAAAGCATTCGTTATACGAGTTATGGCAATACTCCCGAACTCCCGCCCCAGTACTGGGTGGCGTCGAGGTTATCTCACCAACGAACTGCATAAAAGAGATTTTCGATGTCGGCGTACTAAACTCAGGTATTCTAGAACTACAACGATAAAATTGTGACGACAACACCTCGGAGCTCAACTCCCCGAGACACTGCCACAAAACCCCTGACAGGAGGCACCAAGACAACGTTCTCGTCACAAAACCATCGGAACGATTCCAAGATACCCGCGTGATCCTAAAATTTTTTTAGGGAAATTTGAGAAGAGAAGAGTCAAAACTCTACGTCAGGATGCCTTAACAGAGCGGTGAGGAGGCTGGGAAGTAAAAAGAATTCCTAGACTCTCCGATATATAATTCCTAAATGACTCAAAACATTTTTCTAGACACAACTCGGCCGCTAAAAATGGTCAAGCAATGGGGGCTCCTATGGTCGGGGAAGGCTCTGATACCAACTTATAACGCCCTCGATGCAGCTATATCTCCCACGTGTCGAAGCACGACTTAGAGGCATACCCGCATTGAAAGCAATGTCGCAAGTGAGGTAATCTTCGCAAACAACCCATGTAATACAATAAGGGAAAAGATACATAGTTGGCTTACAATCGCCACTTCACACAATTACATGAATAAAACATTACATCAACCAGATACAATCAAGGTCCGACTACGGAACCAAAATAAAAGAAGGACCCCAAATGCGACAAAGGTCCCCGATCGACCCCAACTGGGCTCCACTACTGATCAACTAGAACGGAACAATACAAAGGACAAGATCTTCATCGAGCTCCTCCTGAGCTTGGTTGCGTCATCTGCACGGACTCAACGGCACCTGCAAACTGGTTTTGGAAGTATCTGTGAGCCACAGGGACTCAGCAATCTCGCACCCTCGCGATCAAGACTATTTAAGCTTATGGGTAAGGTAAAGGTATGAGGTGGAGTTGCAGCAAGCAACTAGCATATATGGTGGCTAACATACGCAAATGAGAGCGAGAAGAGAAGGCAAAGAACGGTCGAGAAAGTATGATCAAGAAGTGATCCTAAAACAACCTACGTCAAGCATAACTGCAACACCATGTTCACTTCCCGGACTCCGCCGGAAAGAGACCATCACGGTTACACACGCGGTTGATGCATTTTAATTAAGGTCAACTTCAGGTTTTCTACAACCGGACATTAACAAATTCCCATCTGCCCATAACCGCGGGCACGGCTTTCAAAAGTTCAAATTCCTGCAGGGGTGTCCCAACTTAGCCCATCACAAGCTCTCACGGTCAACGAAGGAATAGACCTCCTCCCGAGACATTCCGATCAGACTCGGTATCTCGGTTCTACAAGACATCCTCGACAATGGTAAAACAAGTCCAGCAAGACCGCCCGATGCGCCGACATCCTGATGGGAGCTGCACATATCTCGTTCTCAGGGCAACACCGGATAAGCAATCCGTACAAGTAAAACCAGCCCTCGAGTTTCCCCGAGGTGGCGCTGCAAGGGGCTCTAGTTTGGACCAACACTTAGACAAGCACTGGCCCGGGAGGGTTAAAATAAAGATGACCCTTGGGCTGGCCTAACCCAAGGGAAAAAGAGGCTAGGTGGCGAATGGTAAAACCAAGGTTGGGCCTTGCTGGAGGAGTTTTATTCAAAGCAAACTATCAAGGGGTTCCCATTATAACCCAACCGCGTAAGGAACGCAAAATCCGGGAACATAACACCGATATGACGGAAACTAGGGCGGCAAGAGTAGAACAAAACACCAGTCATAAGGCTGAGCCTTCCACCCTTTACCAAGTATATAGATGCATTAATGAAGTAAGATATAATGTGATATCCCAACAAGTAAACATGTTCCAACAAGGAACAACATCTCCATGTTCCAACAAGGAACAAACTTCAATCTTCACCTGCAACTAACAACGCTGTAAGAGGGGCTGAGCAAAGCGGTAACGTAGCCAATCAACGGTTTGCTAGGACAAGGTGGGTTAGAGGCTTGGTTCAACAATATGGGAGGCATGATAAGCAAGTGGTAGGTATCGCAGCATAGGCATAGCAAAAGAGCGAGCAACTAAGCAAGCAAAGATAGAAGTGATTTCGAGGGTATGGTCATCTTGCCTGAAATCCCGCAAGGAAGAAGAACGAGTCCATAAAGAAGACAAACGGACATAGACGAACGGGTCCTCACAATCACGACGTTACCGGATCCAACCTGAAGAAGCAACACCGGAAAGAAGCACACAACATAGTAAACAACCAACACAAGAACATGGTATGATATGCGGGATGCGTTATGCGATGCATATGCATGATTTGACAAGGAACAAATTAACCTGGCCTCAACTTGGAAATCCAAGTGTGCCACTGGAAAGGTGAGATAATTTCGCTTGAAAATGATATAAAGATCACCGGAATCGGAGTTACGGTTTGGAAATGGCAAGCAATTCAAATATGGCACCGGTCTGCGATAAACAGCAAGTAGCCATTTAAATGCAACAAGATGAACATGCTACAGCACCCAAACATGGCATCAAAATACATGGCAGGGATGCATTCATGATGCTTAACAAAAGATGAACACTGAGCTATGGTCAATTCATCCATTAACAGGTTCAAACAAGCATGGCAAAAATGCATTTAGTAAACAGATCTCAGACTTAGTGAAATTAACACTTGTCTGGAATTTCAGATCAGGTAGCACACTTTGGAGCAAGAAAACTATATGCTACAGAACCTGAACATGGCAAAGTAAAGCATGGCATGGAGCTACTCAAAGAGCTTAACAAAAGTCCCTTAGTGACCTTGAGCTAAAAGGGATCAGAAAATACATTTGCAAGCATGTGATCATGGCAAAAACATAATCAGTTTTCAGACAGTGAAAACTGGAACATGCTGAAACAGATATCAAGTAGGCATGTTTACGAGCTCGATGCACTCACTACAGAGTAAGTCATTACGATCTAAGCATACACCCATCAAGAATACACATTATACAAGCTATTCATGGCAAGAACAACAACATAGCATGCACGGATCAACTACAACATCCTCGGCAAAATCGCTAACAAGTAGACAATCTGCCCAGATTCACGAAATAGCAAAAGTAGAGCTCGATTGACTCAGGCTAGGGTGCTCCATAATTGCAAACAAAGACATGGATGGATAGAGCACCACAATATTAACAAATCATCCTTACTGATCATCCTCAAAAGAGGCACGGATCACTAGGAAATAGCATGAACATATGGCACATTAATAAAAACAGATCAAGGACTTAGAGAAATCCTAAGTCCCTGAAATCAGCATTAACGAATGCACTGCTTTGCAAGCTTGTGCTAGTCACCACACACATCACAAAAATACATGGATGGCACCTCTGGAAATATGACAAAGCATATAACAAAACATATGTAGAGCTCAGGGACATATCATGCACACATTAATCATGGCAAAAATGACAAATATCTAAATGGAGCAGCAGATCTGACAATTATATCAAATAGCACTCTTCCAACAGCATTTCGGGCATCAAGATGAGCTCAAATGAAAATGATGCAATGAGATGAAATGATGCACTCTCTGAGATGAACATTTTGATATGCTACAAGCCCAAAACGGATCTACGGATGCAAAGTTACGACATGATGAACATGAGCATATGAAACTGGGAATTTCGGGGACTTAGTGAAATTATACCCTCCGCAAAAAGTCAACGGGACGAGGAGAAGCGGGACGACGCGGATCCGGGACGGAGGACGCCGTTTGGTTGGAGGGATGGGTGGATCTCATCCACCCTCCTCGGATCCGACCGGAGCAGGGCTCCGGCGAGCGCGTCGCCGGCGAGGAGCGAAGCTCCGACGAGGTCGCAGCAGGGCGGCGCTGGAGGGAGGCGAGGCGGTGGCCGGACGGCGAAGGAGCTCCGGCAGGGCGCTGGCGAGGATGTTGGCCAGAGCGTCGCGGGCGGGGCGCGCCGGCGCGGCGGTCGAGGACGGCGGCAACGAAGGACGGCGGCGGGGCATGGCGCACGGCGGCCGGAGTGGCGGCGCCAGCGCGAGGTGGCGGCGGCGCTCGGTGGCCAGCGACCGAGCAGGTGGCGGTGGGTGCGTGCAAGTGCCTGCGGACGGCGACGGCCGCGACCGGGCCCACGCGGGCCGGATCTGGGCCCCGCGGGCCGCGCAGCGGGGAGGAGAGAGAGGGCGCGGCGCGGGCTGATGTGGCGCGCTCCGGTTGGCCGGGAGCGGTCGCCGAGATGACGTGGCAGGCTCCCATTGGTCGGAGTGATGTGGCGGCGGGGGTGGACACATCCAGCGGCGGGACGGACATGTCCGGTGGCGTGAGGAGGAAGACGCTAGGGTTTGGACTGCGCGAAAATTCGGGAAGAGCCACATATTTATAGGTAGAGGGAGCTAGGAGAGTCCAAATGAGGTGCGGTTTTCGGCCACGCGATCGTGATCGAACGACCGAGATGATAGAGAGGGTTTAGGTGGGTTTTGGGCCAAAATGGAAGGGTGTTGGGCTGCAACACACATGAAGCCTTCTCGGTCCCTCGGTTAATCGTTGGAGCATCAAACGAAGTCCAAATGGTACGAAACTTGACAGGCGGTCTACCGGTCGTAAACCAAGGCCGCTTGGCAAGTCTCGGTCCAAACTGGAAATGTTTAATCCCCACACACGAGAAGAGGGTAGAAATGACCACCGGAGGAGAACGAAGCACCGGATTGCAAAACGGACAACGGGGATAATGCTCGGATGCATGAGACGAACATGTATGCAAATGAAATGCACGTGATGACATTATATGCAATGCATGACATGCAAGCAATGACAAGACAACAACAACGAATAACTGGACGACACCTGGCACATCGGTCTCGGGGCGTTACAAGCATAAAGGTTGGGTATTCCGGGAGAGCAGACCTCTACAAGGCCGAAACATCGGGGAAGGTGGCAAAAAGTAACTCTCGAATTGGAACTTAAGAAAATATCGAGAGCAAAGTAGGGAGGTAGCATGGGAAGTTTTGAGCGAGGGGGGCAATCGTTCAATGCCTGAAATAAGGCGTGAAAGAGGTTCAAAGCAACGGGAATAGATATTGTGTCTGATTCCAGAATAGATCACTAGGAAGGTGGCCCATGAATTACATACGAAGCCAAATGTGAGGATTGACTTTGGGAACAGGGGTGTTCATGAGAGTCAGGTTTCGATCCCGTGGAACTGTGGGTTATGGGCCCACCATGTGGTTTAAAGTAGGAAGGGGGCTGACATCTTGCACGGTCACGATAGCAAGGCATGTCAGAGGGTAGCCTGTCAGTTATGTCGGCAACAACATCGGTACCAAGGGCGAGGGATGAAGAGAACCATTTTCCTGCTCGTTAAACGAGGCGGACCAATAGGCAAGGTTCTCGTCCATCGGTGGCTATCGGAATGTCATCAAAAATAGTAACAGGGTCTTACTGACAGAGTTGTACCGCAAGGTGTTTACATAAGCAGTGAATTATTACTGCTTAGACCATATAGATCACAAGAAAGATTAAACAAAACAATGGAAAGGAATATGTGTTTAAACACATATTTCAGGGGTATATTCTTCCCAAGGACAAGCGGACCATGATATCCATGACAGGATATAATGTAGAAAACCCTTTAGTTAAGAGGAGAGAAATCTCATGACATTACCCATACAACGGTGTTTGGATAATTGAGCAAGAAACATTTAGCATTGGGCTTCAAATGTTCTTGTTGAAAATCGGAGTACCACACACATGCTCCGAGATAGCATTGACATGGTCTTCAAGCAAAGGTTAGACTTTGGATACACAAAGGATCCATCAGGATAAACTTATTAAACAAGGCATTCAATTTCCTCACGGAAAGAATGGTTAACCTTGTTAAGAAGGAAACTATAACACTAGGTTCTCCCGGCCAGGTGTGCTAGGCATGACATCACCTGGTTATAACTCCTGGGAATATATTCCAACCATCATATCTGACCGAGTTTCAGATCTGATTGGTGTCAGGATACCTCAGATCAGGATGCCTAAGAAGAAAAGGTGCAACACAATTTGACGAGATGACATAGTAAGTTTCTCGGGGAATTAACTATGGAAGCAAGTTCCAAAACAAAAGTTCATCATTAAACCAATGATAGGATGAGGAGGTGGCTGATGGTCTCAGTGACAATTCATCGAGATTTCCATCAAGATGGATTTCCACAATTATGTGAACAAGGAGATAACATTTGTCAAAACAGATGGTATAATGGTGTATGCTCGAGGAAAACATACACAATTAACCATTGGTTGAAAGGTGCACCCATAGTATGGGGTTAGGTAGCATGACTGGTGTTATAATGGTGATTCGATAACCAATGGTCTAAGAATGAAATGTCAACCATTAAGTTCAAAGCAATAGGGTTGCTAGAAGGAAGGAATCCAAACGACACAGTTCAATTGTTGGAATCAACACGGGGACCAAGAAAGAATGGTGATGGTGAGAAGTATCACTATACCAAGAATTCTTAATAGGTGGTGAAATTCCCACGACATCCTTGACATAAAAGATGGTAATACTCCAAGGTAAAGAACAAATGCTGGATAGCAAGGATCTCAAGGTATAACACGAAACATGAACAAGTTTGTGTTGAATAGAAGGCAATAAAGTGTTCGATGATAACACAAATCATCGAGGGCAAGGATGGTATTTCTCTTCTTAAATTCAATTGATATCCTGGAAGAGCTCGGAATGTTGATGATGATCACGACAAATTTTGTCGAGATATTTCATGAAGATGTAATCGATCAGCGATGACATCAAGTCAAAGGAATGATGAAGCAAGAGGTTATTGGAACCACAGTTACGACACAAACTCGAAATCAAGCTTGATGTTTAAGGTGAAAGTGGATGATGAGGAAGATCGACGTAAGCTTAGCTATCGTCGCAAATTGGTGCTCCGAGAATAAGGACCAGGTAGCACAGTTAAATCATCACGACAATGATATAGCCAAACAGGCTAGGAATGGCTTGAAGGATTATTAAACTCATAAGCAACAAAAAATTACTTAAGAGTTATAGAATCGGAGTGCGGAATAGATTCACTTATTGGTGTTCTCGAGTGACAAACAACCCAGCACCCATGAAGTAACAATGAGAGGGAAAGGTAGTACTTCACCAAAAGTTTCATAAGATGTAGTGCAATGGCATGATATCCTCGAGATACCAGGGGTAATACTCGAAGGTAGATCATAATAGAGGTTGGGCAGGCATATTGATCTGTAGAAGACAAGTGCTTTAACTTGTCCGAGAAATGGGATCAAGGAAGAACAATCATGGCCGGAACCACAGTTGAAAAGGATTAAACATAGATACAAGACAAATTTATAACAAGGGGATTATTATTATTATTACAAGAATCTTCGATGATAAGTTCCACATCGAGTCCATGGGCATGAACGCAAAGTTCAAGGTCAACTCCCACTTCTCCAATGCTTAACCTTTCATTCACTTCTCACTTTTCGAAGAAGTTGTAATTTTTAAATTTTATCTAACAAAACACTAGACGAGTATGACTCGTGATAACTCTCGGGTTTACCCGGATCTGGGAAGGCATATAAGTTCGACCCTTAGGGGCATCTTGGGAACTTATACCACAAGATTCAATAGTAAATAACACAAGCTCGATAGTAGAGCATGGGTGACAAAACGAGAGGATACATTTTACCGAAGGAATTATGTATTAGGGAAAGAATTTCTCGAGGTTTTTGTATACGAAGGACATTGTCGGATGATATTTCAACAAAGGATCCGACGGTCCTCTAGGGATCTGATGTGAGTATCGGTACTCAACCAAAGGAAGAATGCAAGGAGGTCAGATTATAGAAACAACTGACTAATTCAAAGCTCAAATGCAAAGGAATTATGATTTCCAATTCAAGGGATCAAAAGCAAACGCTTTGATTAAGGATGAATATGTTGAGTAGGCTTAGGGGTACAATCGCTAGCCATTTGATTGGTCTAGATCCAGCTCATTTTTAAAACGATGTCTGAGCTGGAAGGATGAATTCTAGGACCTGATTGAAGATTGCGAGCATTCGCGACATAGTGAATCAGCGGACTCAAAATGATAATGTCAAGGGATGCCAATAAGATTACCAGACTTGTGGCATTACCCATAATGCAAGCAAGAAAGAATTTCAAGAGCAATAGGCTGCTGAGGATTTTGAAAGATCAAATAGTATTTCGAAGACTTATATGAAACACCTGAACAACTGAGAATGAGCGGATACTCAATAAGTGCAAGGAATTATATGTAGGGGCATTCTTGTGGCAAAGAACTTTATGGCAGTAAGCTTAAAGGATTCTCGAAACAATAGAGAGAATTTCAAGGTATCTTGTAATAACAAGATCAACGGGGAATCATTGTATGAATGGAAAGTGTACGTGGTTATCCATAGGGTTTATCGATGGAAGGTAATTGCAAAAGCTATGACACAAAGTCTCGGGAGAACATCGGAGAGTATTGTCAGAATCTTCTGTTGAAGCAGTTGATCGTCTGAAATGAAGGGACTCTCCGGCAGGAAGTGGTAACGAGAACCTAGAGTTAGATTTTAGCAAAATCATTTAACCCGAATAGAAGAGAGATCAGAGTCCCAGAGTATAGGTCGAGGAGTAAAGGATCCTAAAACCACCCAGATGGCGACATGGGCCCTTAAGGCACACAGCCATGTTAGTAAAAATATTTGTAATGTCAAGACTCAACTTTGGCCAAGGAGTGTGGAAGGGGGATTCCTAACGGCAGTCGGCTCTGATACCAACTTGTGACGCCCCCGATTCAATCGTACACTAATCATACACGCAAATGTGTATGATCAAGATCAGGGACTCACGAGAAGATATCACAACACAACTCTACCAATAAAATAAGTCATACAAGCATCATATTACAAGCCAGGGGCCTCGAGGGCTCGAATACAAGAGCTCGATCATAGACGAGTCAGCGGAAGCAACAATATCTGAGTACAGACATAAGTTAAACAAGTTTGCCTTAAGAAGGCTAGCACAAACTGGGATACAGATCGAAAGAGTCACAGGCCTCCCGCCTGGGATCCTCCTAAACCACTCATGGTCGTCGTCAGCGGCCTGCACGTAGTAGTAGGCACTTCCAGAGTAGCAACAGCCATCGTCGACTGTGGCGTCTGGCTCCTGGTCTCCATCGTCTGGTCGCATCAATCGGGTATAGAAAGGAGAAAAAGAGGGAGCAAAGCAACCGTGAGTACTCATCCAAAGTACTCGCAAGCAAGGAGCTACACTACATATGTATGCATTGGTATCAAATGGAAAAGGGTAGCATATGTGGACTGAACTGCAGAATGCCAAAATAAGAGGGGGATAGCTAGTCCTATCGAAGACTATGCTTCTGATAACCTCCATCTTGCAGCAGAAGAAGAGAGTAGATGGTAAGTTCACCAAGTAACATCGCATAGCATAATCCTACCCGATGATCTTCTCCTCGTTGCCCTGTTAGAGAGCAACCACCAGGTTGTATCTGGCACTTGGAAGGGTGTGTTTTATTAAGTATCCGGTTCTAGTTGTCATAAGATCAAGGTACAACTCCAAGCCGTCCTGTTACCGAAGATCACGGCTATTCGAATAGATTAACTTCCCTGCAGGGGTGCACCACATTTCCCAACACGCTCGATCCCCTTTGTCCGGACACACTTGTCTGGGTCATGCCCGGCCTCGGAAGATCAACACGTCGTAGCCGTACCTAGGCACAACAGAGAGGTCAGCACGCCGGTCTTAATCCTATGGCGCAGGGGTCTAGGCTCATCGCCCATTACACACCTGCACGTTGCGTACGCGGCCGGTGAGCAGACCTAGCCTCCCTTATGCATGAGCAGGCGTTCCAGTCCAACCCGGCGTGCGCCGCTCAGTCGCTGACGTCATGAAGGCTTCGGCTGATACCACGACGTCGAGTGCCCATAATTGTCCCCGCGTAGTTGGTTAGTGCGTATAGGCCAATGGCCAGACTCAGATCAAATACCAAGATCTCGTTAAGCGTGTTATTTAGAAATAACCGCGGACGCCGACCAGGGCCAGTCCCACCTCTCTCCTAGGTGGTCTCAACCTGCCCTGTCGCTCCGCCTCAAAGTAACAGTCGGGGGCCGTTGGGAACTCAGGCCCACCACTACCTGGATGGAGCCACCTGCCCCTTCAGCCCCCACATCAAAATCACTTGTGGGTACTCAACGAGCCGACCCGACTTTAGTCAACACCTGTATAGATTGTATATATCTATGTATTTACCTGTGATCAACACCCGACGTGATCACGGACCGATAGTATAGCATGACAGACTGACAAGAATGTAGGGCCACTGATGATAATCTAGCATCCTATACTAAGCATTTAGGATTGTAGGTAAGGTATCAACAGTTGTAGCAACAATGACAGGCTATGCATCAGAGTAGGATTAACGGAAAGCAGTAACATGCTACACTACTCTAATGCAAGCAGTAGAGGG
>NC_041388.1:362177685-362256488 GCF_002162155.2 Triticum dicoccoides
GGCAAGAAGGAGGGGTCGTTGACACCGTAGTCGAACTGGGGGTCGCCGGCGGCGGTCTCGGGGTCTACCGGAGAGGAGAGGGGGAAGAAACAGTAAATACAAGCAAACAGATGCATGACAAGACAATAAGTGGTGCTAAGGGTGTTCTACCGCGGTATGAGGTGGTACTGGTGAAGGGAGGAAACATCCGGGAAAATATCCCCGGTGTTTCGCGTTTTCGGACAGATGAATCAGAGGGGAAATTTACGTGTTCGTTATGCTAGGGATGCGTGGCGGACGAACGAGCTGTGTATCCGGGTTCATCTCGTTGTTCTGAGCAACTTTGATGTAGAAAACATTTTCATCCGAGTTACGATTTAATTTATATGAATTTCTAAAGTCTATTTCATTTTCTGAAATTTTTAGATTTAATAATAATTCAAGTTGACCAAGTCAACTTGGCTAGTCAAAAGGGTAGGTGTGGCCCACATGTCATGGACTATCTAGCAAAAAAAACCTAACTTATTTAATGGGGCCTACATGTCATCTACTACTAGACTATCTTAGCACAAATTAATACGTACTTCCTCCGTAAATTAATATAAGAGTGTTTAGATTACTAAAATAGTGATCTAAACGCTTTTATATTAGTTTATAGAGGGAGTACTAGCTAAACTATAGTACTAATTTAAACAAGGGCCGGCCACACGCATGGCACACACACAGAACGCACTCACACACACATAGAAGCGATTGGCCATGGCTATGGCCTGCAGCGGTAGCAGTAGAAGCAACTGAGCAGCAGCAACTAAACAACGGCAACGACTAGCATCATCTGCAGAGCAACGGGCAGCAGCAGTAGCATAGCAGGGGCAGTTCGTGAGCAGCTGCAGTACGCGAGCAACAACAGCAGTACAAGCAGCGGCGCTAAGCAGTAGGCGGCAATGGCCGGGCAAGCACAGCGCGAGGGGGAGCAGCAAGGCACGGCGGGGCGAGCAGTGGTAGGCAGTGGCGCGAGGCCACGCTCAGGCAGGCGCTGGCGGGTTTGCGACCAGGGCGTGGCCGGATGGAGCTGCAGCCATGGAGACCACGGCAAGCACAGAAGCAGCGGCAAACGACATAGATCGAAAGGGGAAAGCGAGGTAATCGGTAGTGGGGCTCACCCCGGTGCTCATGGACGAGGTTGGGAGGTCGGGGGCGGCCCGTAGCAGTGACAACCGGCGACGAGATGCGGCGGCCGCAGGCAGGGAATGACTCGATGCCGAGCATGCAGTGCGGCCCGTCTTGATTTAATGGGGGTAGTCGAAGGAGTAGACGACGAGGGAGCTCGTGGACATCTTGACGCGGCGAGGGGAGGCCGGTGGTCGCGGGATCGATGCCGTGACGACGACAGTAACTCGGGGACGAGCAAATTTTCAAGAAAGAGGGCGAGCAAGGGGATAAGTGAGGGTTAGGGTTCGTCCAAGTCATCGGGGGTCTTCTTATCCATCTCCTGGAGTGGCCAGATGATCGACACGGCGACAATCGACGGCGTGGACGGCGTGCGTGCGTGCACAGCACCATGGCCTCCTCTGCTCTGTACAGAGGTGGGAGGAAAGGCCTTTGTGGGCTGGGCCAAAACACTATAACTACATAAAGCCCACCCGCACAGGAGCTTGTTGGTTTTTTTTGTTTTACTTATTTCCCTATTCTGTTTTCTTTTAGTCTCTAATTTATTTTCTATTCTAGAAAAATAGAAGTTGTTCCTGATTTAGTATAACTAAATATACTACTGCCATATTAACTATGGCACCCAAATAAAATAGTTTAGTATTTTACTAAATATAAAAGGCATTTATTTAATTGTTTAAGATGTTGTTTTATTTATTTTAGAGTATTTAAATAATTTATAAAAAAGTGGTTTCACCACCATAATCATCTAGGATTTATTTTCTACATTTCGAACACTTTAGATTTAATATTTGAAAAAATTTATTGTCTGACTTGATTTTGAATTTGAATTCCGAACGAGATTTGAATCATCATGAAACTAACAATAGTAATCGTGGTGATGTGGCATCATTAGTAGATGGTTAATGTAGCTTAATTATCTGGATGTCACAATATCACTAAGCATTTTGAGCAAGAGCCTCATTAAGTAACACCTCATCCCTCCTTGATAGTATTGGCTTTTCCTATAGACTCAATGTGATCTTGGATCACTAAAATAGAAAATGTAGAGTCTTGAGTTTTGAGCTTGAGCCAATCCTTTTGTCCTTAGCATTTTGAGGGGTTCACTTTTCTCATCCATGCCATGCCAATCATTGAGCTTTCCTGAAATATTAATCTTGAAATAGCATTAGCTCAATGAGCTATATGTTGTTAGGAATTACCAAAACCACCTAGGGATAGTTGCACTTTCAATCTCCCCCTTTTTGATAATTGATGACAACATATAGATCAAAGCTTCGACAAATGATAATAAGAGTGAAAAACATTGTCGCTTTGAGAAGTATGTGAAAAGCAAGAGCTCCCCTTAAATCTGTGCATAGTTTAAGATTTGCTTTGGACTGTAAATGCACAATGAGTTAGGATCATGAGTTACTCTTCCATGTCACATACATCTTGGTGGAGCGCTCAAAATGATAATAATTAAATACATGCACTCATCACCAAGCAAAGTGAATGATCATATGGGGATATAAAAGGATAATGTCATGCAACAAGCATTAAGGTAGCATATGATCAAACACATGATCATCCAAGTATCACACAAAAGTATAAAGTATCTCAAACAAGCAAATAACAAAGTTCAACCACCAAAAAAACAAGAGAGAACAAAGAGCAATACACTCTCTCGAAGCCTATGATCTATACATTTTCTCCCCTTTGGCAACAAGTTACCAAAAAGTTCATAAAAAATGCATTGTGCTAGATCTACTCTCAGGCTTAGTCTTCAGGTGGTGGTGTAGATAAAACTCCAAGGACGAAGGCATCAGTTGATGTAGATGGAGCTGGTGGAGTGGGTGTTGGAGCTGGTGGCACTAAAGCTGTAGCTGATGCAGATGAAGTTGCTTTGGTGTCTGTAACTGGCACTGCAGCAGATCTCTGTCCTATGGGCACTCTAGCAAAAGCATCAGTGGTAGACTTGCCCTTCTTCTCCCGCACTTCATCCTGAAGTTGCTCAACAACTGACTATATCTCAGTGACCTTCACATATAAATCGTAGAACTTCTGCTCCATGATCCTCTCCAAGCTCTCCTGGTTTTGAGTCAGGTTGGCCAGTCCCTTCTCAATCCTCAGAGTGGAGGCAATCAAGTAGCCAAGCCGATCTTGCTTGCTCTTCAGAAGATACTGAGATGCCTCATCAATGGTTGGCATCTTGGCATCTTTGCAGCCTTTTCAGTCCTTGGCTTCTCCCTCTTTGCTTGTGCTTGCACAGAAGATGGTTCATTCTCGCCCATCACCACAGTGTTTTCCTCAAAGTCTGGGTAGATGGGCATATGTTCCTTGTCCAAGAGATATGTGCCAGTGCCCATCTTGGAGTTGATTAGCTCCTGGATCTGTGGGGCATACCCACAACTTCTCTTCTGATCTGCAGTTGTTCTCTTTATAGTTTCCACAATTAGGCTCATGACTTTGAACTTTTGAGGCGCATCAAATATGTGAAGCAGGTTAATTGCATGGCCTCTGATCATCTTGTGATCACCTGACTTTGGCAATAGAGTGTGCCTGAGGATCCAGTTGATTGTTGGCAAACCTGACAGAAGGTAATGTATTGATCCAAATTTGTGTGTCTCAAGAGCAGCATCTAGGATCTCTCTGTACATATGTGCCATGGTGTTGTGATACTTCTTCTTCTTGGCATAGACATCCAAGTCATCTTCATTCTCCTTAGGAGCATTGATCAATTTTGCTCATTCTTCAACTGTTGACTGGTACCTAGTACCTTCAGACATCCAGACAATCCTTCCATCTGGGTAGAAATGAGCTGTGGAGTAGAAGTGCATAATAAGCTCGTCATTCCACTTTGTGAGCTTCTGCCCAACAAAGTCCTCTACTCCACAAGACTTGAAACTATCATAGACTCCAGGATAGTGTTGTTCATTTTCCCTGATGTACTCCCAGTCCACCCATCTCATATCATAGACTATAGGCTTCTTGTCAACCAACACTGTCTCATAGAAGTCCTGTTGTTCCTTTGTATGGAACCTATAGTCTATAGCAGTTCTTCTCCTGACTGCATAGGGATCAGTCAATCTCCACTGTCTGAGTCCTGCATCCTTCCTGAGCTTCATGTCCTCAGCTACTGGATGAGCATCATTGTGATCTGGAATTTTGGGCTTCAACTTCCTCAAGACATGTGACTCATCATCTTCTTCTTCTATAGCAGCTTCAGGCACTGGGGCCTTGTTCTTCTCTGTAGCTGGAATATTCCTTGTACTCCTCTTGGGTGCAATTTTGGGTTTTGGAGCAGCTGCCTTGGGAGCTTCTTTGGGCTTAGATGGAGCAACCCCTGATCTTATAGCATCTCCCATAAGCTTTTGAGCTTTAGGTGCTGGTGCAGCAACCTCTTCCTCTTCCTCTTCCATCATTGAGGGCTTCCCAAGTACTTTGGCCATGGTCTTCTTGACCCTTTCTTTCCTTTTCTTCTCTGCCACAACCTGTTCTTTGGGTGCAGATCCCAAAGTTTCTTGAGTGGGTGTTCTGGCCTTTGACATAGGAACTCTCTTGGCAGGAATCTTTGTCTTCATTCCTGATTTAGTGACAGCAGCCGTGCCATATTCCTTTTCCAGAACTTTCTTCATTGAGGTGGCCTCTTCCTCAACAGCCACATAGTCCTCATCCTCAGAATCTGAGGTTCTCTTCTTTCTGGCCCTGGTGGCTGCCTTAGGCAACTTGTTGGGTGTACTCCTGCTTCCCTCATCATAGCTTCTAGAGGGACTAGTGCCCTCACTTATGTGAACTTGCTCCTCAGACTTGTTCTGGCTGTCACTCTGATCTGAGATGATGCAAACACTGACAGCGGACCCTGTGAATAGATTATAGATGAGGTAGAGTAGATGAGCATCACAAAGTACAAAGGTTTTTGCAAAAGAATGAGTCAAAAACTTAGTTTTAGTTTTCCACAGAAAGCATTTTGGATCTACCGATTTGAAAACTCGGTGATACCGAAGCAGCTTTTGGAACCTAAACTAGTGAACTCGGTCAGATCGAGTCACAGTTCGGTGGCACCGAGACTGCTAGGGTTTCACAAAGAATTGAACTCGATCACACGGATTTGCAATTCTCGGTCAGACCGAGAATCACATGTGAATGGCCTTAGCGAAATCGGTGGAACCGATTTCAACAACTCGGTTGGTTCGAGATGATTTTGGCGGAAACCTAACCCTAAATTTTCAATCCACAACTAAACTACGGAGTGATTTCGCTGGATAGAGTGATCTCAATCGTGGCAAGATACATGGCAAAACAATGTGCTAGGAATCAGAGTGAGATTAGCACAAGGATCAAGTCCATGCCCTAAGTGCGGCGATGGACCTGCTACGGTGGCAACGGCGGAGACGATTTCCGTTGACGGCGGCGGAGACCAGCGGCGGGAGGCAGCTGGCGATGAGGAGGACGATCCGGAGACCCAGGGAGGCAGAGCAGGCTAAGCGCGGGCAAAGGGGTTTGGAGAATTTTCCAAATTTTGGCCCGGGGATATATATAGCCTGACCCTGTCGGTGTGACCGGGTGGAACTACTCTGTGGCACCGAGATGCATAACTGCAAGCAGTTACTGCAACTCGGTGTGACCGAAAAGTTCAAATCAGTTGCACCGAGATTGAAAACCTAGATCGACTTAGTGATCTTGGTATGACCGAAATGGATGAATCGGTCAGACCGAAACACACAAAGAAGTTTTGGAAGTTTAAGTCTATGACGAATCGGGGACTCCGAGTGCTCCTCGCATAGAGTGGTTTGAATCTGACTTGATCAAACTTTGTGATGTAGCATCAATAGAGTTTGAGACAAGAAAAGCATAGATAGCTAGAGAAGGTTCTTAGGCATTCTTGTCCATCCACTTGGCAAAAGAAAAAGGAACCAAACAATCAAAACAACAAGTGGATGTCCTCGAATGAGTAAATTATGCAACCAACATGCTCAGACAATAAAATGGCAAATGAAAAATGTGGCAAAGCATGCACACCAAATTCTAGCATCTATCAAGCAATTGGCGATGACTAGGTCATCTATATATGAGTATATTGACTTAGGAGTCAAATGAGAACATTTGATCATAGGTCATACTCATCGTTTAAGCACAAGTGGGGTTACCACTTTTACATAAAGCGTTGTTGTGTTCACACCATTAGAGTTGCTTTAGCTTAATTCTTAGAGTAAATCTCCCCCTAGATGTGAGATCCCCCCTAAGAGGGATGAACTAACCTTGGGTTTTGTCGATGATGACTTCATGTAGGTGTTGAATATGTGGATGCTCAATGTTTATGTAGATCATTTGGAGCAATCCTTTGGAGTGAGTTGCACTTTCAATACCTACACAGGTTAGTCCCACAAGGAACAAACAAGGATATCCGTAGACATAGAGTGATGCACACACAAGATGATGTCTATGATAGCATTAGGTTACCTTGTCCCTTTTCTTACCAATAAGAGGGTTTGTGACTCCTTGAACTAGTGCAAGATGTGGAAGTTGATTGCACTTGTTCTTGCCAAAATGATAAGAGTGAAGTATGTTGGCGGAGTCACCCTCAAGAACTCTTTAGTTTTTCTTCTTCTGGATCCACATCATCTTGATGGGAATCCTTGGAGTTGTAGTCGTACTTGATGAAGTAGAACTTGATGTAGTCTTTGGAACCCACTTGACCAAGGCCTTGGGTGCTTATTCAAATGCATCAATTTCCTCTTGAAGCTTATCCTTGCCTTTTTGCTCGTGGTCTTGTGGTGGAAGATCATCTTGAGCTTGTGTCCCTTTGAAGGAAGTAGGATCATACTTCTTTTGTTGAGAAACAAACTTCGTCTTGGGGTATTGATCTTCTTCCCACTCAACTCCATTGGCATTGAACTTTCGTTCAAAACCAACACCTTGGTTCTTCCGGTGCCTTCCTTGCTTGCGTACAATTTCCTCGAATTGCTTACTCCCTCTCTATAATTCCCTTCAATAAGTTATTTTCTTGCTCAAGTGTAACTTGGCTAAGATAATCATTAGTGGAATCAAGAGAACTACTAGAAGCAACAACATTGGATTTAGCATGATTATTGTTACTACTAGAGGAAGAATCTTTCTTGTTGTTGTTACTAGACTTGACTTGAGGCATGTAAGTGGATAAGAGTAAATGGTTGGCAATGTAAGAAGAACTTTTCTTGCGAAGATCATCATTGATTGCCTTTAAGAGCTCATGCTCTTGCTCAAGGTTGAGCTTTTCAAAACGTAATTTCTCATGAGTCCTTAAAAGTTCTCGATGATCTCCTAAGATAGTTTCATGAGCTAACTTAAGAGTGTTTAGTTCTTTAGTTAGAAACTCAATCTTCTCCTTATCATTGTCATTTGTTTTATCTTGATTAGCATGATTAATTCATGTTTCATCATAGTATTCATCACTAGAGTTGTCAACAAGTAAATCATCATCACCTAACAAGTCATCTTCATCACTATTGAAATCAACATACTCGGGGTGTGATACCTTTGGGCCTTTAGCCATGAAGCATCTTCCAAGTCCTTCATTTGGTGAATCAAATATGTCGTAGGAGTTGGTTGACACAAGTGCTAGACTGGCAACACCTTCATCTTGAGTATATTCGGAGTCGGAGTGATAGCTTCTCTCGGAGTGATTGTCGGAGTCGGAGCCGGATACCCATTCACCAACATGAGCTTGATGTCTTCGTTTTGTGTAGCTCCTTGATGACTTGTCCTTCCTTTCCGAATCCTTGCTTCTCCGGGATGTTCTTCGTTCATAACGATCATCTCTACTCCTTCTCTCTCTTGATGGTGATTCTTCTCTTCTACTTCTTCTTTTTGGAGAATCTTCTCTTCTCTTGTAGGGTGCCGTACACTCATTGGAATAGTGTCCGGGTCTTCCACAATTGTAGCAATTTCGCTCTTGACTAGAAGATCTTTTGTCATTGTAGGACCTTGACTTTGAACTTCTCTATTTGCTTCTACTCTTGTAGAGCTTGTTGAAGTTCTTCACCATTAGGCTCAATTCTTCATTGAAGGTTTGTTTCTCACTTGATGATGTGGGAGCTTCACATGAGGCTTTGTAAGCACCACTTGACTTGTTATGGAGCTCCTGCTTATCTTTAAGTGACATCTCATGAGCACCAATTCTTCCAATGACTTCCGTTGGCTTGAGATCTTTGTAATTGGGCATCATTTGGATCAATGTGCATACGGTATCATATTTTCCGTCCAAAGCTCTTAGGATCTTCTTGATGATGAATTTGTCGGTCATGTCTTCACTTCCTAAGCCGGCGATCTCATTTGTGATAAGAGCAAGCCTAGAGTACATTTCAGCGACACCTTCACCATCCTTCATTTTGAACTTGTCAAGCTGACTTTGAAGCATATCCAACTTGGATTCCTTGACGGAGTCGGTACCTTCATGCATATCAATCAAAGTATACCAAATTTCCTTTGCATTCTCAAGACGGCTGATTTTGTTGAATTCTTCAGGGCACAATCAGTTGAAGAGGATATCACAAGCTTGAGCATTGTATTGCAGCATCTTCAACTCTTCCGCGGTAGCTTCACGGTTCAGTTCTCTCCCATCAAAGAATTAACCTTGCAAGCCAATACACACAATAGCCCATACGGCGGGGTTATGTCCAAGAATATGCATTTTCATCTTATGCTTCCAACTAGCAAAATCAGTACTATCAAAGTAAGGACCTCTACGGTGGTAATTTCCCTCGCTAGACGCCATACTCTCCTAGGTTGTGAAACCAAGGCTATGACTACCAAAAGCTATGAAAATCAAAGCAAATGGAGACCAAAGCTCTGATACCACTTGTAGGATCGAAAGTATGTCTAGAGGGGGGGGGGGTGATTAGACTACTTGACCAAATAAAACTTATCCTTTTCCCAATTTTAGTTCTTGGCAGATTTTAGCAACTTTGGACAAGTCAAGCAATCTTAACACAATTCAAGCAAGCATGCAAAGAGTATATGAGCAGCGGAAAGTAAAGCATGCAACTTGCAAGAATGTAAAGGGAAGGGTTTGGAGGATTCAAACGCAATAGGAGACACGGATGTTTTTGTCATGGTTCCGATAGGTGGTGCTATCATACATCCATGTTGATGGAGACTTCAACCCACGAAGGGTAACGGCTGAGCGAGTCCACGGAGGGCTCCACCCACGAAGGGTCCACGAAGAAGCAACCTTGTCTATCCCACCATGGCCGTCGCCCATGAAGGACTTACCTCACTAGCGGTAGATCTTCACGAAGTAGGCGATCTCCTTGCCCTTACAAACTCCTTGGTTCAACTCCACAAACTTGTCGGAGGCTCCCAAGTGACACCTAGCCAATCTAGGAGACACCACTCTCCAATAAGTAACAAATGGTATGTTGATGATGAACTCCTTGCTCTTGTGCTTCAAATGATAGTCTCCCCAACACTCAACTCTCTCTCACATGATATGGATTTGGTGGAAATAAGATCTGAGTGGAAAGCAAATTGGGGAAGGCTAGAGATCAAGATTCATATGGTAGGGATGGAATATCTTGGCCTCAACACAAGTGTAGGTGGTTCTCTCTCAGAAAAGGTAAGTTGGAAGTGTAGGTTCGTTCTGATGGCTCTCTCCACGAATGAAGAGGTGGTGGAGGGGTATATTAGCCTCCACACAAAATCTAACCGTTACACACAACTTGTCAATCTCGGTGGGACCGAATTGGTAAACTCGGTCGGACCGATTCAGCAAATCTAGTGACCGTTAAGATTTTCGGTGGGACCGACATGCAACTCGGTAGGACCGATATGGTTAGGGTTAGGGCATAACGTAATCTCGGTGAGACCGATTACACAAACTCGGTGAGACCGATTTTGGTAATAAGCTAACCAGAGAGTTGGTCATGTAAACTCGGTGGGACCGATTCGCTCATTTCGGTGAGACCGAAATGTTACGAAAGGGAAACAGAGAGTTTACATTGCAATCTCGATGGGACCGATCACTCATCTCGGTGGGACCGAAACGTTACGAAGGGAAACAGAGAGATTACAATCCCATCTCGGTGAGACCAAGATCCCTATCGGTGAGATCGATTTGCCTAGGGTTTGTGGCTATGACATCTAAACTCGCTGGTGCCGGATAGAAAGAATCGGTGGGGCCGAGTTTGACTTTTGGTTTAGGTCATATGTGGATGTGAGAAAGTAGTTGAGGGCTTTGGAGCATATCACTAAGCATTTTGAGCAAGAGCCTCATTAAGCAACACATCATCCCTCCTTGATAGTATTGGCTTTTCCTATAGACTCAATGTGATCTTGGATCACTAAAATAGAAAATGTAGAGTCTTGAGCTTTGAGCTTGAGCCAATCCTTTTATCCTTAGCATTTTGAGGGGTCCACTTTTCTCCTCCATGCCATGCCAATCATTGAGCTTTCTTGAAATATTAATCTTGAAATAGCATTAGCTCAATGAGCTATATGTTGTTAGGAATTACCAAAACCACCTAGGGGTAGTTGCACTTTCAGTATACAATAGGACTGGTAAACAGCATAGCATACTTTATAGAACCTATGACTGAGGCATAGGGAATGACTTTTCATTCTCTTTCTATTTTCTGTTGTGGTCGAGTTTTGAGTCTTTACTCAACTTCACACCTTGCAACACAGGCAAGAACTCCTTTCCATTTTGAACTACTTCAAAATCTTGTCAAGGTATGTACTCATTGAAAAAACTTATCAAGCATCTTGATCTATCTCTATAGATCTTGATGCTCAATGTGTAAGCGGCTTCTTTCTTTGAAAAACTCTTTCCAAACACTCCTTTATGCTTTCTAGAAAATTCTACTTTATTTCCGATCAACAATATATCATTCACATATACTTATCAGAAATGTTGTAGTGCCCCCACTCACTTTCTTGTAAATACAGGCTTCACCGCAAGTCTGTATAAAACCATATGTTTTGATCACTTTATCAAAGCATATATTTCAACTCCGAGATGCTTGCACCAGTCCATAGATGGATCGCTGGAGCTTGCTCACTTTGTTAGCACCTTTAGGATCGACAAAACGTTCTGGTTGCATCATATACAACTCTTCTTTAAGAAATCCATTAAGGAATGCAGTTTTGACATCTATTTCCTAGATTTCATAAAATGCGGCAACTGCTAACATGATTCAGACAGACTTTTAAGCATCGATGCGAGTGAGAAAACCTCATCATAGTCAACACCTTGAACTTGTCAAAAACATTTTGCGACAATTCAAGCTTTGTAGATAGTAACACTACTATCAGCGTCCGTCTTCCTCTTGAAGATCCATTTATTCTTAATGACTCCTCGATCATCGGGCAAGTCAATCAAAGTCCATACTTTGTTCTCATACATGGATCCCATCTCAGATTTCATGGCCTCAAGCCATTTCGCGGAATCTGGGCTCATCATCGCTTCCTCATAGTTCGTAGGTTTGTCATGGTCTAGTAACATGACTTCCAGAAAGGATTACCGTACCACTCTGGTGCGGACCATACTCTAGTTATCCTATGAGGTTCGGTAGTAACTTGATCTGAAGTTACATGACCATCATCATTATCTTCCTCACTAATTGGTGTAGGAGTCACAGGAATAGATTTATGTGATGAACTACTTTCCAATAAGGGAGCAACTATAGTTACCTCATCAAGTACTACTTTCCTCCCACACACTTCTTTTGAGAGAAACTCCCTCTCTAGAAAGGATCTATTCTTAGCAACAAATCTCTTGCCTTCAGATCTATGATAGAAGGTGTACCCAACATTTTCTTTTGGGTATCCTATGGAGACGCACTTCTGCGATTTGGGTTCGTGCTTATCAGGTTGAAAGTTTTTCACATAAGCATTGCAACCCCAAATTTTAAGAAACGACAGCTTAGGTTTTTTGCCAAACCATAGTTCATACGGTGTCATCTCAACGGATTTAGATGGTGCCCTACTTAATGTGAATGCAGCTGTCTCTAATGAATAACCCCAAAGCGATAGCGATAAATCAGTAAGAGACATCATAGATCGCACCATATCTAGTAAAGTGCGATTACGACGTTCAGACACACCATTATGTTGTGGTGTTCCAGATGGCATGAGTTTGTGAAACTATTCCACATTGTTTTAATTGAAGACCAAACTCGTAACTCAAATATTCGTCTCCGCGATCAGATCGTAGAAACTTTATTTTCTTGTTACGATGATTTTCCACTTCACTCTGAAATTCTTTAAACTTTTCAAATGTTCCAGACTTATGTTTTATCAAGTAGATATACCCATATATGCTCAAATCATCTGTGAAGGTCAAAAAATAACGATACCTACTGCGAGCCTCAACACTCATCGGACTGCATACATCAGTATGTATTATTTCCAACAAGTTTGTTCCTCGCTCCATTGTTCCGGAGAACGGAGTCTTAGTCATCTTGCCCATGAGGCATGGTTCGCAAGCATCATTTGATTCATAATCAAGTGATTCCAAAAGCCCATCAGCATGGATTTTCTTCATGTGCTTTACACCAATATGACCTAAACGGCAGTGCCACAAATAAGTTGCACTATCATTATTAACTTTGCATCTTTTGGCTTCAATATTATGAATATGTGTATCACTACGATCGAGATTCAATAAACCATTCACCTTGGGTGTATGACCATTGAAGGTTTTATTCATGTAAACAGAACAACAATGATTCTCTGACTTTAAATGAATAACCGTATTGCAATAAACATGGTCAAATCATATTCATGCTTAATGCAAACACCAAATAACATTTATTTAGGTTCAACATTAATCCTGAAAGTATAGGGAGTGTGCGATGATGATCATATCAATGTTGGAACCACTTCCAACTGTGACACCCTCGATTCAATCGTACACTAATCATACACGCAAATGTGTATGATCAAGATCAAGGACTCACGGGAAGATATCACAACACAACTCTAGACACAAATTAAAATAATACAAGCTTTATATTACAAGCCAGGGGCCTCGAGGGCTCGAATACATAAGCTTGAATACACAAGAGTCAGCGGAAGAAACAATATCTGAGTACAGACATAAGTTAGACAAGTTTGCCTTAAGAAGGCTAGCACAAAAGCGACAACGATCGAAAAGGCAAGGCCTCCTGCCTGGGAGCCTCCTAACTACTCCTAGTCGTCTGCGGTCTTCACGTAGTAGTAGGCATCCTCCGGGTAGTAGTAGTCATCAGTGGCGTCGTCTGGCTCCTGGGATCTGTCATTTGGCCGCAACAATCGGGTATGGGGGAAAAGAAGTAGCAAAGCAACCGTGAGTACTCATCCAAAGTACTCGCAAGACTTACATCTGATCTAAACTAAGTATGCATCTGTATCAAAGGAGTGGGTTGTATCTGTGGACTAAACTGCAGAATGCCAGAAGAGAAGGGGTAAGCCTAGCCTATCGAAGACTAGCATCTTCAAGCATCTTGCAGCATATAGAAGAGTACATATCAACATAATGTAAAGTAGGTAGTGTTATCAACCTCGTCCAGAGATCCTTTCTCGACTCCCTGCGAGAAAGCAATCCCAGAGCCATACTATCTATTTCTCATCACAATCAATTCCTCATCACCATCCATTTCTCATATCCATTCCTCATCTCAAGTATCCAGTTCTACTTGTATCGATCGGGATACAACTCCAAGTGTCCGTTACCATAGGACAGGCTATCGATAAATATTTTCTTCCCTGCAGGGGTGCACCAACTTACCCACCACGCTCGATTAACTCCGGCCGGACACACTTTCCTGTGTCATGCCCGGCCTCAGCCAAACAATACGCCGCAACCCGACCTAGGCTTAATAGAGAGGCCAGCACGCCGGACTAAACCTATGCCCCCAGGGATCATGGGCCATCTCCCTGGGAACTCCTGCACGTTGTGTACGCGGCCGGTGAGCAGATCTAGCTACCTCCTTCAACAAGGCAGGAGCTTACGCAGTCCAACCCGGCGCGCGCTGCTCAGTCGCTGACGTCTATTAAGCTTCGGCTGATGTATACAACGCAGAACGCCCATACAATGCCCACGTGATGGTTAGTGCTATCAGGCCAGAGGCCCCTCGGATCAAATATCCAAACCGTAGTGGATTTGGAGCACGCGGTAACGAGCAGAGACTCATGATCGATGTGACCCCGTCTCGAGTACTTGCGGCAAGGGCTAAGAATGCCCGGCCACGCCTCATAAGTATCTCGTGGGCACCTTCCAGGTCAACCCGACTCCACATCACTCGCTATTAAGATCGCGCGGGTACCTCTCAGGGTCGACCCGTCTTTAGTAACATGGCTCAGTGCAAAGTCATAGTAACCATAGTAACTGTGTGTCTAACACCAAGGGGAAAACCCGAGGAATCACCCCCGATGAATTCCACTCGATGTTATCATCAAGGTGAACGTAAGAGGATCCACCCTCGAGGTTCACACTTGAGGGGTTGCACGACAGAGCCATAACAGAAGTGGTTAAGGAGGAAATCACCCTCGATGATCACGACCGAATAGCTACACTACAGAGATCTTATCAGGAGTGATGTATGAGGTTCACCCTCGGCACTCGATAGTAACTCTGTAGTGTCGTACAACTAGGGGGGTGATGTGCGGTGTCGGGGCCTGGACGTCGATCATGTTGATCGAGTCATCGAACATAAAGCGAGGCAACTGGGACAAGGTGGGGGTCACTGATGGATCACTAACCAACCTATACTAAGCAGTTTAGGATAAGCAGGTAAGGTATGAAAGCAGGTAACAACAACAGGCTATGCATCAGAGTAGGATCATACAGAAAGCAGTAGCAGTTCTAATGCAAGCATGAGAGGGAAGGAAATGGGCGATATCGGAATGCTCAAGGGGGGTTTGCTTGCCTGGTTGCTCTGGCAAGGAGGGGTCGTCGTCGACGTAGTCGATCACAGGGGCGACATCGGTCTCGGGGTCTACCGGAGAGAAGAGGAGGAAGAAACAGTAAATACAGAGAAAACAAAGGTACCACTAAGCATTACATGACGATAGGCAGAGCTAGGGTTGTCCTAACGTAGTACTACACGTTGCAGACGGAGGGGATAAACATCCGAGGATGAATTCCCGGCGTTAGACGAATTCCGGACAGATGAAAGAGAGGGGACAGTTCCATGTTCAGCATGCTAGGGGCATGTGACAGATGAGCGGACCACGTATTTGGATTTGTTGGATTTTTCTGAGCAGCTTTCATGTAGAAAACATTTTCATCCGAGTTACGGTTTAATTTCTATGAATTTCTAAAGATTTAAACATTTTTTAAAATTATTACTAATTCGAAATTAAGGAGGAAATTGCTAGGTGTACCCTCTGTGTACACAGCCAGAGAGGCTGACATGTGAGGCCAGGGGAGTGGGTTGACCTAGTCATAGGTTGACCAGTCAACAGGGGCATGGGGTCCACACGTATAGTCATACGTTGCATTAGAGTTAAAATAAATAGATTAAAATAGCAGAGGGCCCGCCATGTAAGTGTCACGTCTGCTGATAAAGGTAACTAAACTAAATTAAACTACATGAGGCCACATGTCATAGAGTATTTGCTGGGGTGTTACCACTAACACTAATTAGGTAGGCCTAATAATTGACAAGAGGGAGGCCTGGGTGGTAGTGGCATAGGCCACGGATGGGCAGCCATGCACGCACGGGCACCAGCAGAGGTGCAGCCGTGGGCACAACCACCTTCAGCGGGCAGGCCTGGCGCGCGGCCAGCAACGGCAGGGGCACGGGCGGCCGCACCTACGCCAAGTCGGGGCACGCGCAGCCATGGGACAGGGCGCAGCTAGGCAGTCAGTAGCAGCAGAAGTCAACATTGCAGAGAGCAGCAGCAAGCGGCGTAGCAACAAGCGGCAATAGGAACAAGCGGCAGCAGCGACAAGAGGAGCAGCAGTGTGACTACTGCAGCAGCTAGCAGAGACAGAGGGCAACGGCATACACACACATACGCGTACGCCGGAGCTCAGACAAGCTCAGGGACGACGACTATGACAACGACTCGAGGGGGCGGGTTACGGAGGCGGAACGGAGCGGGAATGAGGGAAATCGGAGGCGCAGCTCACAGCGAAGCTCGTGGAGGGCTTGATGAAGCCGGAGGGGTCGAGGGAGAGCGGATCGACGGCGAGGTCGTGGTGGCTATGCGTGGGTGGATCCCGATAGCGAGCGCTGGCGGCGGTCTGGAGACGAGCCGAGGGGCGTAGAGGAAGGAGACGACGACGGCGGACCGCCTAGACGCCGTGGCGTAGCTCGGGGTGGCCGGTGGCCGCGGGATCGATGCGGGCACGGCGACGACCGCCGGGATTCGCGTTGGGGAGAAGACAGTGGAGCGAGGGAGAGAAGGGGAATTGAGCTAGGGTTCGGGAGGAGGGAGAGAGCGATCTTGTAGGGCGCCACGGGGCGTGGATGGCCGCCCCGTGGCCATCGGGGCCGTGTACAGTCGCCCTGCGTCCACAAGCACCCGATGAATAGAGGAAGGGGACAACCTAGCGGTGGGCTGGGCTTCAGTGTGGGGTGTTGGGCCAAAGTGCACCTTGACTTTAGTTTTTTTTAACTCTTTGCTATTTTGTATTTTCTGCTACTGTTTTGCATCAAGTTGGGCCACCAAATGATTTTTTCTTTGAACGGAACTTTGCACATAAATCTAACACAAAAGCTAAGAGTGGCACAAAAAGTTTGGGTCAATTGGAAACTCATAAATATTTGTTTATTATGAAAAGGTTATGTTTGTTGGAGTTGGACCACTTTACAGTTTACTAGAGATTAATCGTAGAGCCAAATGATATTGGATTCAACCTGACAAATGATCGCGGGAATTTATGCTAAAATTCAAACATTTTAGTTTTATTGTTTGAAGAAATACTAATTTGACTCGTTATTTGAATTTTGGATTTGACTTCGATTTTCAACAAGTGACAAATTGGCTTAATAAAATACGATGACATGGCACATTAGGGGAGGTTACTCTAGCTTAATTATGGGGGCATTACACCAACACACATCGTCACTTCATCCTTAACTAGTCTCTGTTCATTCTGCAACTCCCGTTTTGAGTTACTAATCTTAGCAACTGAACTAGTATCAAATACTGAGGGGTTACTATAAACACTAGTAAAATACACATCAATAACATGTATATAAAATATACCTTTGTTCACTTTGCCATCCTTCTTATCCGCCAAATACTTGGGGCAGTTCTGCTTCCAGTGACTAGTCCCTTTGCAGTAGAAGTACTTAGTCTCAGGTTTAGGTCTAGACTTGAGCTTCTTCACTAGAGCAGCAACTTGCTTGCTGTTCTTCTTGAAGTTCCCCTTCTTACCTCTGCCCTTTCTTGAAACTAGTGGTCTTGTCAACCATCAACACCTGATGCTTTTCTTGATTTCTACCTTCGTCGATTTCAGCATCACAAAGTGCTTGAGAATCGTTTCTGTTATCCCTTGCATATTATAGTTCATCACGAAGTTCCAGTAACTTGGTGATAGTGACTAGAGAAATCTGGAATATTAACTCCCACTTGATTCAAGTGATTGTAGTACTCAGACATTCTGAGCACATGCTCACTAGCTTAGCTATTCTCCTCCATCTTGTAGGCAAAGTGCTTGTCAAAGGTCTCATACCTTTCGACATGGGCATGAGTCTGAAATACTAATTTCAACTCTTGGAACATCTCATATGCTCTGTGGCGTTCAAAACATCTTTGAAGCTCCGATTCTAAGACGTAAAGCATGGTGCACTAAACTATCAAGTAGTCATCATATCGAGCTCGCCAAACGTTCATAACGTCTGCATCTGCTCCTGCAATCGGTCTGTCACCTAGCGGTGCATCAAGGACATAATTCTTCTGTGCAGCAATGAGGATAATCCTCAGATCACGGACCTAGTCCGCATCATTGCTACTATCATCTTTCAACATAGTTTTTCTCTAGGAACATAAAAATAAACCGGGAAGCTATACGCGAGCAATTGATCTACAACATAGATATGCAAATACTATCAGGACTAAGTTTATGATAAATTTAAGTTCAATGAATCATATTACTTAAGAACTCCCACTTAGATAGACATCCCTCTAATCATCTAAGTGATCACGTGATCCAAATTAACTAAACCATAACCGGTCATCACGTGAAATGGAGTAGTTTTCAATGGTGAACATCACTATGTTGATCATATCTACTATATGATTCACGCTCGACCTTTCGGTCTCAGTGTTCCGAGGCCATATCTGTATATGCTAGGCTCGTCAAGTTTAACCTGAGTATTCTGCGTGTGCAAAACTAGCTTGCACCCGCTGTACAAGAACGTTGAGCTTATCACACCCGATCATCACGTGGTGTCTCGGCACGACGAACTTTTGCAACAGTGCATACTCAGGGAGAACACTTGTAACTTGAAATTTTTAGTGAGAGATCATCTTATAATGCTACCGTCAATCAAAGCAGGATAAGATGCATAAAGGATAAACATCACATGCAATCAATATAAGTGATATGATATGGCCATCATCATCTTGTGCCTTTGATCTCCATCTCCAAAGCACCGTCATGATCACCATCGTCAGCGGTGCGGCACATTGATCTCCATCGTAATATCGTTGTCATCTCGCCAACTATTGCTTCTACGACTATCGCTACCGCTTAGTGATAAAGTAAAGCAATTACATGGCGATTGTATTTCATACAATAAAGCGACAACCATATGGCTCCTGCCAGTTGCCGATAACTCCGTTACAAAACAGATCATCTCATACAATAAAATATAGCATCATGCCTTGACCATATCACATCACAACATGCCCTGCAAAAACAAGTTAGACGTCCTCTACTTTGTTGTTGCAAGTTTTACGTGACTGGTACGGGCTGAGCAAGAACCATTCTTACCTACGCATCAAAACCACAACGATAGTTCGTCAAGTTAGTGTTGTTTTAACCTTCAACAAGGACCAGGCGTAGTCACATTCGGTTCAACTAAAGTTGGAGAAACTGACACCCGTCAGCCACCTGTGTGCAAAGCACGTCGGTAGAACCAGTCTCGCATAAGCGTAAGCGTAATGTCGGTCCGGGCCGCTTCATCCAACAATACCGCCGAACCAAAGTACGACATGCTGGTAAGCAGTATGACTTGTATCGCTGACAACTCACTTGTGCTCTACTCGTGCATATAACATCTACGCATAAACCTGGCTCGGATGCCACTGTTGGGAAACGTAGTAATTTCAAAAAAAATCATACGCACATGCAAGATCATGGTGATGCATGATACGTCTCCGTTGTATCTACTTTTCCAAACACTTTTGCCCTTTTCTGGACTCTAACTTGCATGTTTTGAATGGAACTAACCCGGACTGATGCTGTTTTTAGCAGAATTGCCATGGTGTTACTTTTGTGCAGAAATAAGAGTTCTTAGAATGACCTAAAAATCAACGGAGAATTATTTTAGAATATATAAAAATATTGGAAGGAAGATCCACGTCAGGGGGGCCTCCACCTGTCCACGAGGGTGGGGGGGGGGCTGCCTCGTGGGCCCTCTAACGCTCCACCAACCTCAACCTGGACTCCATATATTCACTTTCGGGAGAAAAAAACCAGGAAGAAAGATTCATCGCGTTTTACGATACGGAGCCGTGATAACCCACAATTATAAGGGATCGCAACAGTTTTCGAGGGTAGAGTATTCAACCCAAATTTATTGATTCGACACAAGGGGAGTCAAAGAATATTCTCAAGTATTAGCAGCTGAGTTGTCAATTCAACCACACCTGGAAACTTAATATCTGCAGCAAAGTGTTTAGTAGCAAAGTAATATGATAGTAGTGGTAACGGTAGCAAAAGGTAATGATAGCAAAAGTAATGTTTTTGGTATTTTGTAGTGATGATAGCAATAGCAACGGAAAAGTAAATAAGCGAAGAACAATATATGGAAAGCTCATAGGCAATGGATTAGTGATGGAGAATTATGCCGGATGCGGTTCATCATGTAACAGTCATAACCTAGGGTGACACAGAACTAGCTCCAATTCATCAATGTAATGTAGGCATGTATTCCGAATATAGTCATACGTGCTTATGGAAAAGAACTTGCATGACATCTTTTGTCCTACCCTCCCGTGGCAGCGGGGTCCTAGCGGAAACTAAGGGATATTAAGGCCTCCTTTTAATAGAGTATCGGAACAAAGCATTAGCACATAATGAATACATGAACTCCTCAAACTATGGTCATCACCGGTAAGTATCCCGATTATTGTCACTTCGGGGTTAACGGATCATAACACATAATAGGTGACTATAGACTTGCAAGATAGGATCAAGAACTCTCATATATTGATGAAAACATAATAGGTTCAGATCTGAAATCATGGCACTCGGGCCCTAGTGACAAGCATTAAGCATAGCAAAGTCATAGCAACATCAATCTCAGAACATAGTGGATACTAGGGATCAAACCCTAACAAAACTAACTCGATTACATGATAAATCTCATCCAACCCATCACCTTCCAGCAAGCCTACAATGGAATTACTCACGCACGGCGGTGAGCATCATGAAATTGGTCATGGAGGATGGTTGATGATGACGATGGCGACAGATTCCCCTCTCTGGAGCCCCGAACGGACTCCAGATCAGCCCTCCTGAGAGGTTTTAGGGCTTGACGGCGGCTCTGTATCGTAAAACGTGATGAGTCCTTCTCCTTGATTTTTTTCTCCCCGAAAGCAAATATATAGAGTTGGAGTCGAGGTCGGAGGAGCTCCAGGGGGCCCACGAGGTAGGGGGCACGCCCTAGGGGGCAGGCGCGCCCCCCACCCTCGTGGACAGGTGGTGGGCCCCCTGGTCTTCATCTTTTGCAAGGATTTTTTATTATTTCCGAATAGATGTTCCGTGAAGTTTCATGTCATTCCGAGAACTTTTGTTTCTGCACATAAATAACACCATAGGAATTCTGCTGAAAACAACGTCAGTCCGGGTTAGTACTGTTGGGGATATTACTACTGGAGGTAAACCGGCCTTATGTAGCCGGGTTGACTCTTTGAAGATTAGAAGCCCATGAAGATGGAAGGATGATGGCGCTTTACGGAAGGCCGAAGGCCCAAAGGCGGGTTACATCCTGTAAATGTAAACCGACCTAGTCATGTAACTTGTATTGTAAGATAGGAAGAGTAGAGACCGAACCGGACACGTTTATGATCCGGCTTCGGGACTCTGTAGCCCGGCGGGCGTCAACCTATGAATATAAAGGGACGACCGACCACGGTTTAGGGACAGACAACAACTCGAGAGCCAGACAAAGTGGATTCGCTCCCTGGCCTTTGAAACCCTAGAAATACCAATCACAACTAGACATAGGCTTTTACCTTCCTCGAAGGGGCCGAGCTAGTATAAAACTCCCCGTGTCCCCTTGTCTGGTTTAACCCCTTTAAGCTAACCCGTAGAGATGGCTCCGCGACTAAGTCCCTTCACAAGGACATCTACCGTGACAAACCCACAATAGTTGGCACCCACCGTGGGGCTATCACATGATGGTTTTGAGTTCTTGAAGGGCAGCTTCGATGGAATTAAGGGATACGCTGTGGGCCGGATGACGAAGAGTCATCGCGGCAAGCTCTACATCGACAATGCAGGATGGGGTCCCGATGCCGATTCAATCGAATATGGGTATCGGGTCCCCTTTGGTGGGATTCACGTCTTCATCCGCAAGATCGGCGAACCGGCCCCTGAGCCGGACATCTGCACCGACATCATCGAAACGGCTCGGCATGCAAGTTCTTCGCCGGTTTAGCCCGAGGCAAGGCATGTTTTCGTGGGTGTCATCCATGGATCGAGGTACGAGGACGGGCTGGTGTCCGATGGAGAGACCGTGGTCTGTTCTGATGACGAGTCTTCTGGAGAGACCGAATCACTTTACCAGTTGCAGGACGGCCGGATTGATGGAGGATCCGAGGGCAACAGTATTCCGGATTCCCCTGATCTGCCAAACCGGGCCGCCATCTTCATGGCTGGCACACAATCAACGCCTCATTCATCTACCGCCGCAGCAATGCTCTCCGGTTCAACAACGGCCACACTAGCAGGGGCAGGAAGCTCAGTGCCGCCTCCAGCCCAAGTCCTGTCTGATTTGTTCGACGCTTTGGCAACGTTGATGGCCGCAGAGGTGGATGCAGCAGCCAGGGATCAGCACAATGCAGAGATTGCAACAGTGAAAGATCAGATAGCCCAGGCTAAAGCGGACCTGGCGACAGAGAATGCTCGGATGGCTAAAGAGCGGGCTGAATTGGAAGCACAAGCCTACCGGATTAGGCTGGATCAGAATGCTTCAGAGGAAGTCATGAGAATAAGGTACCGATCGCGTCTCCCGTCGCTTTATGAGCCGCAGAATCTCTTCAACACACCAGGAGCAGGAGCTGGTAACCAACCCATACTAAATCGGGCGGAGGCGCAGGGAACAGGGGCGTCGGTTCAACCGCGCACGATGGACCCGCCTCGCCAGAACAACATTGTGCCACAGTATGTACCAACACCTCCTGGGCATTATTCCAACCCGTTGGACAACATTGTGGCTGCCACTTCATGCCTAGCGGCCCTCCCAACCGACGGCGAGTCACCAGTTGCAGTGGAAGCACGTCGAGCCAGGGATCTCCTTCAAACAGCACTAAATCAACATCAGGCATATTCACATAGTCGTGAGAGGATTCATTCCACTCCCCGTCCAAGCCGGAGCTATAGCAGACACGTTGAGGACGAACCGGCTGTATCCAATAGTGCACGTCACCGAAATTCACCATGAGGAAACAACCCGGCAGGGGGAGGCGCTAATGCACAGGATGTTGTGGACCATGGCCGTGCACGTCGGGAGGCCGAGTTGGCAGCTCGACACAGAGCACGACAACATACTCCGGTTCACCCTACGGCCTCAGTGGAGCCAGGTGTGGTGTTCAGTTCCTTAGGGGTGCCGTGTCTTACCCCCTCTTTGCGTAATGTGAGACTGCCCAACGATTTCAAGGGACCTCGTAAGGTACCAAATTACACCACCGATTTGCAATCAGAGGCGTGGGTGGAGAGCTATGAGATGGCAATGGAGATGTTAGATGTGGATGAAGCAGTGTGTGCTAAATATTTCACCATGATGTTGGAAGGAACAACTCGCACTTGGTTGAAGAGCTTACCAACCAATTCTGTCGGATCATGGGCTGAGTTAAAGCACCGGTTTATCCAGAACTTCAAAGATACTTGTAAGCAGCCGATGTCAATCGTGGATCTGGCCGCTTGTGTCCAAGAGGAAGGGGAGTCCACGACCCATTGGGTCAAACGGGTCTCAGCGATTTTGCATTCATCAGATCATATCAATGCAGACACTGCAGTGTTAACATTGGAGGGCAATTGCCGTTTCTTACCACTCAAACAGAAGTTGGGAAGACTCAAGCGTCACTGTAATGATATGTCAACACTCATGGCCGCTTTGGTTAAATACGCCAATTCAGATAATACCAAGGACCCGGACTCAGAGGAGGATAAACCGGGGAAAGGTAAGAAGAACGGCAATGCCAAGGGTCAGCAGCATAATCCGGCAGGCCATGGAAACGACGGTAAGCGCAAGGCCGACAGCAGCTTGGACTTTGTTGCTAACACCAATGCACAGGATAATGGCCAGCGCCGTAAGGGCAATCAGCCCCAGAGGGGCGGAGGTCCAGGCCCCAATTTGGAGCGCCTGTTAAATCAGCCCTGTCCAAAGCATGGATCAAAGGAGAAGGCAGCATCCCATCTTTGGAAGGACTATTATATCATTCGGGATTTCAAGAATTCCAATATGTTCCAGTATGATAACAACCCGCCCGGCGGTTCAGGAGGAGGTTTCCATGGGCCGGGCTACGGAGGTGGTGGTTCCGGTTTAGGGTTTCAAGGCAACCAAACCGGACACGTCAATCAAGGGCACCAAGGCAACCAGGGAGGTTACAACCATCAGGGGAATCAGCAACAGCAGTAGCAGTCGGGTTATCAGAGCAATCCCAAGCAGCTAAACAGCGGGCAATATCATGTCTTCACTACTAGTTTGTGTAAACGTGATCAGAAGCTTCACAAAAGGGCAGTAAACTCTGTTGAACTGGCAGTACCTCAGTATTTACGCTGGTCTAAGCAACCTATTCTATGGAGTAGAGAGGATCACCCACCCGGGTCGATAATCCAGGTCACTTGGCCCTGGTGGTAGCCCCTCAAGTTGGGGGATACAAGTTTACCAAAATACTCATGGATGGGGGAAATAGTATCAACACTTTATATTATGATACACTAGTCATCAACCCGTGCATCCGCACGAGCTAGTCATTTTGAACACGTAACTACAAAATTATTGATACATTTTTATTTCAACGGATGGCATCCCTGACTAATAGTATTTATTATATACATGAATAATTACTTGTTGAGATTATAGTAAATATAGATAGTCACCTAACGGTTAATAGTATTGATGACATGGCATATTTTTGTTGTCATGAGGATACTATAGGCCAAATTCAGAATGGAAAAAAAATCCAAGTTAAGGAATACAGAGAGTTACTTCCTATCTATTAAGATCAGAAAATAGCATAAATAAATCAATGAAGAATTATACTATTGCAGTTACTATGTGAAATCTTGCATTGTAGTGTGCTGCAAGAGCCTCAGGTTTAGCCGTTAGTTACTTAACCCCATTTGGCATCCAAATAAAAACAAACCGTGGAAACTATGTATAGTAGGGCACCTTACAATGGTGTGAAGAGAATCAATATGCCAGATGCAAAACATAGCTAATATCATTTATTTAGTGGAGTATGTAACTTTACTATAGGCCCAAAAAGAATACGATATATTATAAATTTCTTATATCTATGTAATACATGTGCCATCTAGTAAATGAACTGGAAAATAAAATGCATAGTGAACACGCTTATAACCTGAAAGGCAGTATGATGGCGCCATCTTCACTAATTTCTCTGCAGTATTCATTACAGAGCGCCTAAAAGTTCACTATGGAACAGAAGAGTTACCTTGATGAGAATTGCCATGGGTCCACATGTCAAAGATTACTTCTTCATTTCTTAAACATCCAAAGAAGTTTACCACATAATAGCAAAGGCCTGCATTTGAGAAGCAGGACAATAATTAAGGAAAACTGGGCTAAGGAAAAACATATAGCACACCTAGCATCCCAATGATTATCGTCTATGCCACCTGATGATTTTTAGAATTTCAAATTGACATTTAGAAATACATTACTGGTTTATACCCATCTAAAGTGATCAAAGTTCAAACAATTTAACAGGTTCTCATAAACTAAAACTTGCACAAAAAGGCCTTCACAAAAAAATCAATAGTCCTTATTTGGGGAAAATATTAAAAGGTCACTTTTTTAATAGAAATGCAAATCCACAACAATGGATCAAAATTACAAACTACCTTCTAAACAAAAATTAAGCCAGTACGGGAATAGGCAATGTATTAATTTACATAAGCTAGTATATGTGTGGCCTACTCCCATGGAAAGAAGAGTAAACCGTGTTAATATTTGAGTACACCTACACCTTTAGTAAAAGGGACGCAAAAAATTACCTACTGTGTCTCTGAAACACCTAACTGCAATTTTGCAATAAATGTTGAAAAAAAGATAAATATATATTATTATTATTTAAACATGATTCATCAAATACAAATTGCAGAGATCAAGTTAATAATACAATAGATAATTATTAAAGTAAACCCCTAGCAGATCTAGCAGAATATTCTAGAATTAGCATCAGATAACATAGCTTCGGTAGTTCGTGAGCACACAGACATTGTCATGCACATGTTTCTGTAGCTACTTGCGATGGGGAATCTTATGAAGTGATTATCCTTACTTGCTAAGATACTGCGATTCGACTACTTGAATAGCAATGTTCAGAGATGCATGCCCAAAAATCTACGAAACAGAAAAGAGTATACATTAGTCTGAAGCAGATGAATATGAATGCAGTATGCGGAAAATAAAACAATGAATCTAGTGTCGACCTGCATAGTTAGCACCCTTGTACGTAGCATGCATAAATAAATCCAGATCTTCACTCTGGCTGTGAACATTTAGGGAAAAAAGGTTAATATCTAAGGTTTGTATCATCATAGATGGGGTCAACTTGACAGAGCACAGTGACCAGTCGCAGCGAAAGAATGAATAAGTAAAAGTTGAGAAGATTCATGAGAATTCTGCAGAACGAATAATGGGTGCCATCCACACCGAGCCTCCTTTGATCAGCTCCTGGTTTTCATATCCCGCATGGATCTGGCAATTACAACCATGCCGACTTTGATTAACTGAGAACCAACCCTCACCAAGCTATCTTCCTGTTACTGAGGGATGTACATACGTGGATGAGGCAATGACAAACTCACGCCATGGAGCAGGGAGGTAAAAGTAGCGCTGCCTCCATAACTGATCTATCGTGCCTTTATCTTAATCATTGGCATGTAACGCATAGCATGTTGGTTGGTACCACATCATACAGGTCGTAGGGAAGTTGCAAAATTTGACAGAAGGTGGAACTCTTCCTTGTGCGCTAGGCGAGGGAAGAGCAGGACTGTAGCAGCTGGACACAACATGGAGAGGAGAAACTTGGACGGGCTTGGTGAAGGAAGATGAGTTGCCGCACTGGGCTATGGCTTAAATTATGTGGATCGGTCGTTCAGGACTCTGTATAACCAATCTGCAATCTAATGGCTTATATTCCTTGGTTAGTAACATCCGATGGATCTCTGTAATTCCAATCATGGATTATAATGGAATAATGGTTCCAAGGAGGCAAACAACTTTGCATCTAGTCGATTGGCTGCCATTGTTTAACTAAGCAATCGTGCACCTCCTCCACTGCATCATCCATCATGGAATAAATTCACGAACTGAAGACATTGGACTGATGCGTGTTCAGAGTTGAAAGGCAGGGAGATTGAAAGGATGTAAAGCTACTGCAAGGATTGCATGCTTCTGCTGGGGAAGATGCAAATCACCGCTGCTAGTGCCCCTCGTTCCCTAGACTACATGATCTACTCACGGACTGTACTAATAGATGGATTTTGTTTGGGTGGCAGGGAAGGTAGAGGGGTTCTGTGATTAATTGAACAGGCAGATCACATGTTCATGGATCATGGATTACAGACCTGCTTTGTGAGGATAGGAGTAACCAAACTCCACTGTAGGGTAGGTAAACGACGGCGCCATCAATCTGCCATAGTTCCTCCACTCTGCAGTCTCATCAACAATGGGGTCGATCTGATTTGATTTAAAGTTGCCTTTGATGCACCTCCTTCCTCCACTTCATTGTACGTCGTGGATTGCAGTTTGGTCTGGCCATGGCAGCTAAGGGGATTGAAAGGACCTTGTCCTTAGCAAAGATGTGTTGATCCATGGTTGAGGTTGTGGAGATTCAAAGGTCGTGGAGGAAGTGGATGAGAAGAGGCTAGTTGGATCGGTTTAGATGACTGCTAGGTGAAGACTACAGGTTGGACGGGAGGAGGAGGAGCAGATGAGGAGGAGGAGTGCTAGGGCTTGGTTCTTTGGTGTTTTCTGTTTTCAGGTGGTGCCTCGGAGGGTTTGGATAGGTGGAGGAAGGAGACTGCGAGAGATGGTTTTTTTGTGAAGATGTGTTAAGGTGGGACAACGGCTGAGGACTCCTTGAGGAATACATCCAACGGTGGAAGATAATTAATTTGATGATTGGACGGTTAATTTTCTTAGTTTTCGAGGATTAACATGAAGTCTCGTATGGTGCCTCCAATTAGTAAATATAAGATTCCGCCGTATGGGGTTGACAGATAAGAATCTTAAACCGTCGAATACGGTCTTTCATGGTGTGGTGCCTGGTAAGTCTGCATATCCTCTTGGCAAGATAGCTTTGGAGGTAGCTTTTGGAGATGACTATGATTCAAGGTCAGAAACATTCACATTTGAGGTGGTAAAGATCAAAAGTCCGTACCACGCCTTGTTTGGGCGGCCGGCCTATGCTAAATTCATGGCGAGGCCGTGTTATGTTTATCTACAGCTTAAAATGCCAGGTCATAAGGGGACTATCACAGTACATGGAAGTAGAAAGATTGCTTTGGAGTGTGAGGAAGGTGATGCGGCTTATGCTGAGTCGGTTTGTGCCACGGAAGAGTTGAAATTCTATAAGGAGCAAGTTGATCCGGCAGACATGACCTCTTTGAAAAAGCCAACTACAGAACATGATCCGGCGTTGAAGTTCAAATCGGCTACAGATACTAAGATGGTTGACTTTATTCCTGGCAATTCATCCAAACAGTTCAGCATGAGCGCTAACCTGGATCCTAAATAGGAAAGCGCACTCATCGAGTTCATCCGTGAGAATCGAGACATCTTTGCATGGAAACCTTCTGACATGCCAGGTGTATCGAGGGAACTCGCTGAGCACACACTGAATATTGATCCTAAGTTTAAACCGGTCCGGCAGTTCCCCCGCCACTTCAATGAGGAGAGACGGAAGGCTATCGGTGAAGAGGTAGTCCGTCTGTTGGCCGCAGGGTTTATTGTCGAGGTTTTTCATCCGGAGTGGTTAGCTAATCCAGTGCTGGTTCTTAAGAAAAACGGCACTTGGCGCATGTGTGTGGATTACACAGATTTAAACAAGGCTTGCCCTGCAGACCCCTTTGCTCTCCCTCACATTGACCAGATAATTGATGCTACGGCAGGTTGTGACCGTTTGTGTTTTCTGGATGCTTACTCTAGTTATCATCAGATCAAAATGGCGGTTAAGGACCAGGAGAAAACAACTTTCATAACTCCCTTTGGAGCCTTCTGCTATGTCTCCATGCCTTTTGGACTCAAGAGTGCCCAGGCAACTTACCAACGATGTGTTCATAATTGCCTTCATAAACAAATTGGGCGCAATGTTCATGCATATGTAGATGATATTGTGATAAAATCCAGAAAGGAGGAAACATTGATAGATGATTTGAGAGAAACCTTTGACAATCTCCGGATTTATAAGATGATGCTCAATCCGGAGAAGTGTGTCTTTGGTGTCCCGGCAGGCAAGCTCTTAGGTTTTCTGGTGTCAAACAGAGGCATTGAGGCTAATCCGGAAAAAATTGCAGCAATTACGTCCTTGGCTAAAGCGGCGTGTATCAACGATGTTCAACGTCTGGCCGGCCGGATTACAGCCTTGAGACGGTTTATCAGTCGCCTTGGAGAGAAGACCATCCCCTTATATCAGATGCTCAAAAAAACAGATAACTTTGTCTGGAGTGAGGCAGCTGATAAAGCGTTTGAGGATCTGAAGAGGCAGCTAGCTGAACCGCCCGTGCTCGCAGCACCAATCGATAAAGAGCTGTTATTATTATATGTGGCTGCTAATGCCCGGGTTGTTAG
Organism: Triticum dicoccoides; assembly: GCF_002162155.2. Classification (NCBI taxonomy): domain Eukaryota; kingdom Viridiplantae; phylum Streptophyta; class Magnoliopsida; order Poales; family Poaceae; genus Triticum; species Triticum dicoccoides. Next base: position 362,207,223 of record NC_041388.1, read on the forward strand.
CGTAGCCATTGTAGTAGAGTGCAAGGAGCTTGGCAAGGAATATCTGGTTCAACGACCGGTTTATTATATCAGCGAGGTGCTCATTGAGTCAAAGCAGAGGTATCCGCATTGGCAAATGCTGGTGTATGGAGTATTTATGGCAAGCCGGAAGCTTAAACATTATTTTCAGGGCCATCCCATCACAGTGGTCAGCTTAGCTCCTCTGGGCGGTATCATTCAAAACAGAGAAGCAACTGACCGGATTGCCAAGTGGGTTATTGAGCTTGGACCTCATGGGCTCAAATATATACCCCGCACAGCGATCAAATCCCAGGCACTCGTGGACTTCATCAATGATTGGACGGAGTTACAGGCACCTGAAGAGAAACCAGATAATACATATTGGACTATTCATTTTGATGGATGCAGACAGTTGGAGGGCTCGGAGGCTGGAGTCATACTAACTTCCCCACAAGGTGACAAGTTTTGTTATGTCCTCCGTTTAATGTTCCCTTGTACTAACAATGCAGCTAAATATGAGGCTTTGCTCCACAGCCTTCGGATGGCTAAGGAGATGAATTTGAGCCGGGTTAAGTGCTTTGGCGATTCAAATCTAGTGGCTCAGCAGGTGTCTGGCACTTGGGACTCTAAGGACCCACTCATGGCTGCGTATCAGCGAGAGGTGGACACAGTGGCTGGTCACTTTAAGGGTTATCAGGTGGACCATATAGACCGGCGGAAGAATGAAGCGGCGGACACTTTAAGTCATCTTGGTTCCCAGCGTAAACCAGTCCCGCCTAATGTCTTTCTTGATGTGTTGCATAATCCGTCAGTCAAGGTGCCAACCGAAGAAGATTTGGCTATTCCTGATCCGGAGGCTCAGTTGGTTGCAGCTCTGCATGCCATACCGAATTGGACGATCCCATATCTGGCTTACATGAACCGGGGTGAGTTACCAGACGATGAAACGTTGGCTCGACAGATAATCCGGCATTCAAAGTCCATGACCATACTCAACGGGGAGTTACATCGTTACAGTGTTTCAGGAGCAATTCAGCGCTGTGTTTCTCCTCAAGAAGGTTGTGAGATTTTGTGAGAAATCCATGAAGGGGATTGCGGTCACCATGCCGGTTCAAAGTCTTTGGTTGTCAAGGCTTTTCGCACAGTTTTTACTGGTTGACGGCACATGCTGATGCGGAGGATTTAGTCAAGAGATGTGATGGATGTCATAATTTTGCCCATCGTGCGCATGTTCTGGCTCAAGAGTTGCGGATGATTCCAATTACGTGGCCGTTTGCAACTTGGGGGCTTGATATAGTTGGACCCTTCAAGCGCTCTAAGGACAAAAAGACCCACCTGTTAGTAGCAGTTGATAAATTCACTAAATGGGTGGAGGCAGAGCCAGTCAGCAAGTGTGATGCAGCCACGGCGGTTCAATTCATCAAGAAGGTGATATTCCGGTTTGGCTTTCCACACAACATTATAACAGATAATGGTACTAACTTGTCAAAAGGGGAGATGGAAGAATTTTGTCAACGTGAGCACATCCGGCCCGATCTAGCGTCGGTGGCTCACCCCCAATCTAATGGTCAAGCAGAGAGGGAAAATCAAGAAATTCTACGGGGTATCAAACCCAGGCTTATGGTTCCCTTAAAGAGGACGCCGGGTTGTTGGGTTGAGGAGCTACCTTCTGTGGTATGGAGCATCAACACCACACCCAATAGGTCTACGGGTTATACACCTTTCTTCATGGTCTATGGAGCGGAGGTCATTTTTCCTAGTGACATCCGTCACGATTCGCCCCATGTGACAGCTTATGTTGAAGCTGATAATGAGAAGGCACGTCAGGATTCTCCGAACCTGTTGGATGAAGAGCGTGATCTTGCAGCAGCACGATCGGCGATTTATCAACAAGATCTCCGATGTTATCACAGCCGCCGGGTTAAAACCAGAACCTTTCAAGAAGGCGATTTGGTGCTCCGGCTCATCCAGGATCAAACTAATATGCACAAGTTATCCCCACCTTGGGAAGGACCCTTTGTGGTTAGCAAAAATCTGCACAATGGGTCTTACTACCTCATTGATGTTCGAGAGCATAAAGACTCACGTCAATCGGAGGAGGAGACCAAGCGGCCATGGAACATAGCTCTTCTTCGGCCTTACTATACTTGAGCCACAGGCTCTTCTTATGTACATATTTATGATAATGTATATATTATATAATAAACCGGAGCCTCCATTAAAGCGGGGTCTCTGTTCTTTTTAAATCATGTGTGTGCTCACAAGAGTTTCTACTGACAAAGCGGAGTTTTTTGTTAAACCGGTCTCTACAGCCGCACGGATATAAAGAATATCACTAGGGGGCTTGGTAATATCTGAACCATAGCTACACCTCTTGATCGGTTTGAAACAACAAAGGGATATCACTAGCGGGCTTGGTTGTTATCACACCACAGCTACACCTCTTGATAGGCATTTAGCCAGAAAGGAAATTATGTGGGGCCAAAGAGAGTGTTGCACAAAGCACAAACTCAAACATGGGCACCCACGGAGCACAGCTCACAAAGTTACTTGGGGGCTCTTTGTGCAAGCAACAAAGAGTTTGAAAGGACCCTCGTAGTTGGCTATCAAGCCACGGCTTGGAAGCCTGGTGTATTCACCTAAAAACCCGGGTTAACCTACCTTCATCAAGTAAGCCACTCCTGTCCAGGTAATCCTGGTATGACCCATCGAACGTTTAACATGTCAATCTTTTATAGACCCTGAACTTGTTAAAGTTAAAACGATGATTGGTTAATTGGAGGCCCATCTTAAAAGGCTTTGTTAAATGGTTTAACTCAGAGGCCTGGCAGCCCATGAAAAGCCTCGATTTGGAGCCTGGCAGCTCGTAAAAAGCCTTGCATATTTTCCTGTTTGAGTTTTGTTTGTTGAAATTCATAAGTATTTTTTTGATAAACTGGTGTCCTTGACCCGCTTGCTTCTCAACTACAGGTTGTTGACACATGATCAGTTATAAACTGGTGTTTATTGACCCGGTCTGGTTTGACTAAATCACCAGTGTTATAAAGAAAACCCGGTAGTTATCCCGGTCCGGTTTAATATATAAACTAGCAGTATAGAGATGAGGTTATCAATGCTCCGGATTGGTATTAACACCTTTGCCATATACACCGTTGGTCAACCAATGAGGTATGTTATGTATACTGCTTTTTGTACAAACAACTTGATTATTTCATCTATGTCCTATACACTTCCTGGATATATTGACCAGTCTAGCGGTAAACCGCTAGACACTTTTAAGTTGTTAAACCCAGGAACACAATTCATCATGGGTTATGCATAAATATATCCCAAAGGGTGGCACAAGTTGTCATGAGGCATTACAAAACATGCTCGATGGCATGGCAAATAAAGGAGTTTTTAGCTATCCTATTACAAGAAGCCTTCAAAATGGCTCCAATGGCATAATTGTTTTTCACAAGATCGACACACGATGGACAGTAAACCGACAACGGTTTAGGATGCTTCGTCTCGACGGTTTGATGGTTGAGGGTCAGTTGGTGTGGGCACTTCTTCATCCCTCCCCAGACGCTGGAAATCAACCGTTGACCAATCGATTCCAGTTAAAGTTTGAAACACTGCTTCTTCATGGATAAGATTGGAGGGGTTAATATCAGGAGCATAAGTGTGCTTACGAATCGGAGGCACAAGTTCTTCAACTTCATGGATGTCGGTCGGCTGCCTCTTCCCCTCCGCATTGTAAAACGGTTGAAAATGGGACAAATCTGTATCATCGGCCAACTTGCTGGCTGCTGGCCACATCTGTTTGGTCAGCCGCCGGAGATCATCATTGTCAAAGTTGGAACCATCTTCTTTAACACCTGGGTATCCTTTGATGATGTCTTCCGCTTCAAAATCTAGAATCCAGGCTTTTGCTCGAATAAGTGCAGTTAAAGCTCCGGCTCTGGCAGCCGCTTTCTTCAACTCGGCGATGCGGGCTGGTAACATGGCCAACTTCTCAAGAGTTTCTTTAATCAAAGTGGGAGCCGGTTTGTTATAAGCTGTCGTGCAAATAGCCCATTGAGACCCAGAGTATAGCTGTTCAATCAATGTGTATGCCGCTTTGAGTCTCATCCGCATATCTGTGCCAAGATGAGCGATCCGGGTACCTGTCAAAGATTTTATCAACATTTTGGTCAGTTATAAGGTTCATCAACTTATGCAGCACACATAAAGCAGGTAGTTACCAATGATAGCAGAGGTCATAGCATTGATTTGGTGTTTCAAACCAGCTAGTTCATCTACCACTGGCTTCAGGGCTGCCTCGGCATCTACAGCTCTTTTGGTTAAACCGGATTTCTCGGTTTCCCAGTGAGCACGATCTTTGTTGAAAGATTCTTTCAACTTTTCCATCATGTCCAGGGCCTGGGTCAGCTCTTCTTTGGCTTTTTCAGCCTCGGCTTGTTGTGACTTCACATTCTCTTGCAAGTCAGAATTTCGGGCATCTTTGCTTCTCAGCTCAGCCTGCCACGTTGAAGGTATGTTAAACAAACAATATATATATGTGCTAAGTACAAAGCGTATAACAAAGTTATGCACTTCATACTTGGGGGCTAATGCCTATTTGCTCTTAAGTACTACACTTTATACAAGTCTCCAGAACAATGCAAGCATTATCCTTGACACTTGGGGGCTAATGTGCATCTGTTCTAAAATGGATGTGTGGATTAAAAACCGGATTAACTTGCCAAGTTAAACCGGCCTTTGGGGGCTATGCTGCAGAAAGTCATCTAATTATTTCAAGATGAGTCTTATCTATTGTTAGAGACCTGCCATTGCAAGGATTAATGATGAGATGCTTAAAGTGTTACAAAAACCCGGTTTATGATTAACAATCATAAAACGGCCCTTGGGGGCTACTTGGGATAGTATTTCAGCTATAAATCAATAAACAAAGGGAAAGGAATTTACCTCATATCGCTCTTTCATCAAGTTCACGAAGCCGACTTCATAATCCCGGTTTGAGTGCAGAAGGTTCAAGAAACCAGAATGGAGCCCATCAGCGTTAAGATGAGCATAGTTGGATAAATCGCTGCTCCATTTACCTTTCTCCCTGGCAGCTTGCTCTTCTTTGGCACTGTGTTGAGCCAAAATGACGGGATGGCCAGGAGAGCTGTGGCCCATTCCAGTAATAATAACGTCATCACCTTGGCCTTCAGGGTTTTGGGTTGATGATATTGGAATTTTAGCATCTTTCACCGGACTAGCCCGGTTTGGTTCTGCCGGTTCAGCATCAGGCGCGGCAGGATCAGCGTCTGCTGGTTCATTAGTATTTTGGCCTTCAAGGGGCGGGTTATCAGAAGCAGCTTCAGGATGAGGGCTTTCCGGTTCACGAGTTTGTTCCGGTTCACCTCTTGGTTCTTCTTCTTCGGCGACCGGATCTTCGAGAGGATTGGTGGTCCGAGCTTTCTTACTGGGTCTGGCTTTGGCCCTGCAAACAGAATAAAAGAGGATTAACATCCTATTCAAAGGATTTATGACGCATTGAAAGGAAAGGTTTTTACAACTCACCCGGCCACAATTTTCAAAGGGGGGAGTTGAGTTGATGTCGATTCACCAGAAGATGAAGGAGGTGTCACCTGATAATTTGAGTCGGACAGATTAAGAGGTTGTCTGAAATAACCTGCCTCGGGGTAAGAATGGTCAGAAGTAGGAGAGACCTCAGACCGGCGCTTCCGAATCGGAGTATCAGGTAAACCGGCTGAAGTGACCTGTTGGCCACTGTGTTGGGTTGTCCGACGAGCTTCATGTTGCTGAGTCTTCAAAATAAATGTTGGATCCAAGTGAGCAAGAGGATGAGAAAAGCTTACTTTCCGGACTGCTTGGCGAGTTTTTTGTGTTGGCATAGAGTCTGAACTGGAGGAAAGGGTAATTACCTCTACATCATCAGCTTGACTAGCTTCTGCGTCCTCCTGAGGAAGATCATTGTTAATGAGATGCATGAAAAGAGAGCCAAGTGAGTCAAGTTCTACCTCAACTTCTGGATCATCAGTGTCATCATCAAGCTCCATATTAATCCGGTCAGCCGTTTTCCGTTTTGACATCCGTTTTACGGCTTTGGTCTTTGGGCGGGATGGCTTGACCGCTTTGTCTCTAGTCGGCTTTGCCGCTTTCTCTACGGTTTTCCGTTTCCAGAAGGGGTCATCTCCCTATATACAAAGAAGAAGGATTACAGGTTGCATAAGCTAAAAATATTAGAGATGAGGGGGAAATATAATGCTTACAGCAGGCGGTTTGTTTTTGACATAGAAGGGACTCAGACCGGTTTGACTACAGATCAGTTCCGATTCATTCAGAATCTTCTTTACACCTTCAGTGACTTCTTCCTCAGATAATTGGATGTTGCAATGGCATTGAGGGTCGTCAACCTTGCCGGTATATTCACACATTAAACCAGGACGCCGGCTTAGCGGCAAGATACTCCAGGATATCCAACAGCACACAAAGTCCACGCCTGTTAAACCGTTCGCCATAAAGGCCCGGAGTTTGGCGAGTTGAGGAGCGTATTTTGCCCTTTCCGAAGAGCTCAGGCGCTGTGGCATTGGGTGAGTGTTGGATAGTCTGTGATCACGAAAGCCGGGGAGGGGATTTTCATCTTCATGCAAAGTGTCTCTGCAATAAAACCAAGTTTGGTTCCATTCCTTTGGATGGCTATGATGTTTGGCATGAGGAAATTCAACTTCTTTCCGCTTTTGAATCGAGACACCACCAAGTTCTGTGTTCGATCCATTTACAAACTCTGTGCGCCGGTTTAAGTGGAAGAAATCCCGGAACAGTTCTACAGTTGGTTCTTCTTGTAAATATACTTCATAGAAGACCTGGAAGTTGCATAAATTGGAGACCGAGTTGGGACCGATATCTTGCGGATGAAGTTGGAAGCTGGCAAGCACATCTCCGTAAAACTTTGATCCTGGCGGTTTGAAGCCACGGCCTATGTGATCAACAAAGACCACCACCTCGCCCTACCTTGGGGTCGGAGGATTTTCTGTTCTGGGAACTCGCCATTTGATTTCAGTTTTCTTAGGTAGGGAGCCGATGCTGACCATCTCATTCAACTGAGTCTCAGTAACCCGGGAACGAGCCCAGTTGCAGGCAGTGAATTGTTTGGCCATTGCGAAACAAACAAGCTGAAAATGAAAGGCCGGTTTATAAATCACGCATGATTATATGCACGATACAATGGAGTAAGAGACATACTGATAAAGGACATGGCATAAACTGGAGATCAATGCAATAATGCATAAAAGGTAATACCACGACAGGGGTACTCAGACATTGTTAAACCGGAATATAATTATGGAGACAAAAGGCTCTTCTGGTTTATCAGAGGGCTAATGGTATAGATTGATTATGCAAAGTTAAACCGCTCATGATGGTGTGAGGAGAAATAGATTTCACAGAGATGTATAAATATTTCGGATCTAAAATAAGACAGAAAAGCAAAATATTTTGAACTAAAGAGGGTAAGACCCGAAACAGTTTATGAAGGACTGCTGCAGTTTTTTGCGTCTAAGGATTTGTGAGGGTAACAAAAGATTCATCACGGCAAGGGATATGATGAAGTATGAAGCAGTCATCTATGGGCCAAGGAAGAACAACGCTATAAGCTCTGACAAACCTCAAGAACAGCGAGGAAACCCTAATGGATCTAGAAAAGAAGGGGGAAAGGACTTACTGCGACCATGGAAGCCGCAGAAAGGGCGCTGTGGAACTCTGGTGCGAACAGGTTGATGCAGCGGCCGACGACGAAGTAGAGGCGAGGTTCGAAGATGACAGCGGCGCTCGAGTGCGAGGTCATCGAGAGGAAGAAGAAGAGATGAATGGGTAGAGGAAAGAAAAGAAAGGGGTCCTCTGCCCCTATTTATAAGGCGAAGCGGTAAAACGGCAAGTGCGGGAATCGAGGAGCCCAAAAAATGGATAAGTTAATAAAGGTGTCGCCTCGATGACTGAATACACATTAAATGAAGGTAATCTCCGACGTCGACGGATGGATGACGTCAGGGCGGTTTATCATAATTTGGAAGTATGACGTCACGGCGGTTTACATGATCAAGGTGTGTCGGTGGGAACGACACCTATGGGATCACAAGAATCCCTACTACGGTTGCGGGGCGCGGGGTCGTGAGAAGAGCGGATCAAACAGATAGCACACAGTTCGTTTATCCAGGTTCGGGCCATGAGGATGCGTAAAACCCTACTCCAGCTTTGGTGGATTATATATCTGTGTTCTTGAGCTAGCTATGGGGCGTGAGAAGCTCCAAAAAGCCAAATCCTCCTCCTGGTCGCCTCGGGCCTCCTTTTTATAGGAAAGGGGTTGCCACAGTGGCACACAAGAGGTGGAAAGGGTACAGTGATGTGAGGTTATCCCTTGCATTACATGATAAGGCGCATTTAATGCGTCTTGCCCAGGTGTCCCTGCTTTATCGGGGACGGGGGAGAGCCCTGTCTTGTCCATCGCCGCTCCCTCTCGTGTCGACACGCGCCCTAGCCAGCAGCGCCCGCGGTGCCATGTAGGCAGGCAGGCAGCTAAGGTGGCGCAGTGGTGGGTCTCCACGAAGATCCGCATGCCGCCACGCAGGTGCCTGCCCAGCTGGTTGGGTCGGCAGCTGCATGCGAACGGCGGTGGAGGTTTGACTGGCGTGGGCCTGATGGTGGCCCTACGGGTGTTCTTGGCAAGGGCCTTGCCGTGGCGCCTGCTGTCATCCCCGGCAAGGCTCTTGCCGGGGGCCTTGTGGTCCTCCTTGGCTGGGATCCCGCCAAGGATCATCATCTTCTAAAGGGTGTATCTGATCTTGAATGTCTTCACAAAGATCTGCATGCCACCACGGGGATGTCTCCTGAATCCTTGCCCCATGGGGGCAGTGGACTCAAGGGTCACTCACTCCGTAGGTGTTGGGCGAGCTGCCACGGCAAGGGTCTTGCCGGGTTTGCTAAAACCGCCTCCCGGCAAGGATCTTGCCGGGGGGGGGGGGTCCGCTTCGTCCCCTTTGCTCTTTGTGGTCTTGGTCTTGGCGTCGTTTTGCTTCTCCTGAGCTTCGGACTTACCTTGGCTCACTTCCCTTGCCTTGCTCAGTGTGGTGGTGCCCGTGGCTTAGACTGCCCGTGCACAGTTATAGGGGTACAAAAAGTGTACCCCTCTTTTTGTACACCGACAGGAGCCCCCGGGCCTGGGCCACACGTAAGCGCAATCGCATCGTTGGGCTAGGCCCAAAAACGGTGCGCGGGCAGGCGGGGCGGTTTTTACCGCGGTAAGTCTCTTCGGGCGCTGTGCTTCCCACGCTTCCCGCGCGTGGCGCGGCGTGGGGACGCGTGTGTGACATGGGCGGCATGCGTGGGGCTGAGCTCTGCATGCATGCGTCACGTCGTAGTAAAGGGGGCGGTTCGCGCCCTCCTCATAAACGGAGGGAGGCGTGGAGGCACGGCCCATTTACTGAACGGGGCCGAGGCGTGGTCTTCAAGGCGTCCACTCCCTACGATCACGGGGTGGGGAGAGGTCGCCTCACCCGTCGCCTCGGTCCTGCACGCCTTCCACGTGGCTCTCATGCGCTTGGGGTGGCGAACGGTGGAGGCGGGAAACCGGGCCGCCGCGGGCTGGGGCGGCGGGTCGGTCCCAGCTCCCTGCGCCTTCCGCGTCTTGATTAGCTGAGCGGGGCGGCCGAGCCCCCACCCCGTTCCTTTATAAAGAGCGGGAGGGGGGATGGCGTCCCGCATTCCTTCATCTCCTCCTTCCTTCAGCTTCTGCTCCCCTCTTCCATCCGCCATGGAGAGAGGGAATCCTGGTCCTTCAACGGTGGCGGCGAGGGTCGCCGCTCGACAACGCGTCCCTCGTTCTCCTGCACCCGCGGTGGCAGAGCCAGCCACGAGGGGAAGGGGGAGGGGGCGAGGCCGTGGGCGAGGCCGAGGCACTCGGGGAAGAGGAGGACGGGGCGGCGCGCCGGCCTCACCTCCGCCAGCAGTTCCTCCCCCCATGGAGGGCCACGTTGGGGATGACCCTTGCGAGTTCTTCATCAGGCTGCGCCGGCCGCCTCGCCGTCGCCTTCGTCTCCCGACTCCATTCGCGCGGGAGATGGAGCTGGATCCGCCGGAGTCATTGTGGCTGCACATGAGGGGCTGCGGGATCAGTGGCACGCGGGCCCGCATCGACTTCCCCGCCCCTCACATGATGTATCTCCATCGGGGATGGAAGATGTTTGCCCATATCCACCGCTTGACGGAGGGGCTCACTCTCCTTTTTAAGCTGATGGAGGGTGGCCTTCTCTCCGTCAAGGTCTTTGGGTGCTTTGGGACCCGTGCAAGGTGCTGCGTGGAGAGCTCTTCTGATAGTGAAGACTCCTCCTCGGGCGGGAGTGACGAGGAGGACAGCGGCAGCGACGACGAGGGTAGTAGGCGGCAGGATGACGGGTCCGATTAGGTGTCGGGTGCCGCTCCGTGCGGCACCGGTGACCCCATCATCCGCGTCTCCGGCTCCCTGAACTTCTCGGGGTTGTCTCCTTGGGCGGCTGGCGTTGGGAGGCTGCGGAAGAGGAAGAGGGCGGGCGGCAAGGCCGTCAAGTCGGAGTACGCGAGCACCGACACCTTTGACGCGTGCTGACGTCCTGCCGCCTCGTCTTCGAGCTCTGCTTCCGGTGCCGCCATCACCATCCAGCCTTTGGATGGCCACCAAGATGTTCTCTTTGTGTCTTCTGCCACCCGTAGCTCGCCTAGGCGCTCCTTTTGTCTCTTTCGCCTCCTTGACCTGCCTCCTGAGGAGAGGGACAAGAAAGGGATTACAGGCACCTTATCGCTTTTTAATTTGTAAGCCTTCGGGCCTTTGTTGAATTTAAAACTTGTAATCCCATCATTCATGTTTTTCATTCCCTATGGACTGTACCTGAGTGGAATGTTTTTAATGAAAAAGGGATGCTTGCCGGGTCATTTGTTTGCGGGTGGAACCCACGACAAGGAGTAAATCCTTGATATCTTCAAGATAAACATTTCCTTGCCCGGCAACAGGCCTTGCCGTCTCCCCACTTCGCTCGACCTTCCTCACGCCTTTGGCGGAGGCAGGGATGAGGCGGGTTTTGGCTCCTTGTTTCATCCTTTCGCTGCCGCGACTACGACCAAACTTGGCCCCAGGAACGAGTCCTAGGGCCTAGAGTTATGGGAGCACGGTAGCTTAGGGGAAAACGAGGTTTCACATACCTCAGTCCATAATGGAATGCATGATAAGGGATGAAGAACTTATCTGAAGATGCAGCCCCCGGCAACCCTGGTTCGCCGTGGGTGAATCTTTGCTCTTGCAGCCCCCGGCAATGCTGGCTTGCCGGGGGCTAGATGCTGGTCTGTTCATCTTCTTTTCCTCCCCAAGTGGTTCGGCACGGATATCCGTGTGTCCTGTGAACCAAAGAAGACAAAAGAAAGACAGACAGACGCACACTCGACCTCTAAGCTAGGGGTTAGTCGCCGCTAAGCACTATCAACCCTAACCAAGGACGAGACTCAACCTAGCCTGCATGCTATAACTTAGGGTGCCAGCGCTTCATTTATTTATGCTCAAGGTCTGCGCCTGGCTTTGTACAAAGGGTTACATGCATCATCGGCAATGCTTGTACAAAAGGTGGCTTGCCGGGGGGCCCGGAAAGCCGCGCCTCACGGGTAAAACTTGCGAAGATGCTCAATGTTCCAGGAGTTACTCACCAGAATGGCATCTTCAGTCTCCAGGCAGACTGCACCGGGCCTGGTGACTCGTATTACCCGATAAGGGCCTTCCCACTTTGGCGTCAACTTGTTGGAATTCTTGGCCGATTGAACACACCGAAGGACAAGGTCGCCTTCCTCAAGGGTTCGGGCATGAACCTTGCGGCTATGGTAGCGGCGCAAGGCTTGCTGGTAGCGTGCTGCTCTCACAGCCACCCGAAGACGATCTTCCTCAAGGAGCATTGCGTCATCTTGCCGCAGTTGCTCTTGCTCAAGCTCATCATAAGCGAGAACTCGAGGTGACCCGTATATGAGTTCAGTGGGGAGAACTGCTTCTGCCCCGTATACTAGGGCAAAGGGTGTCTGGCCGGTGGCTCGATTTGACGTCGTCCTGATCGACCAAAGAACTGTCGGCAACTCATCAATCCAGCGCCTTCCACTCTTGTGCAGCCTGTCAAAGGTCTTGGTCCTTAAGCCTTGCAGTACTTCAGCGTTTGCCCTCTCAGCTTGACCATTGCTTCGTGGGTGAGCAACGGAAGCGAAACAGACTTTGCTGCCGAGGTCTTGGATATATTGCATGAAGGTGCGGCTTGTGAACTGTGTGCCGTTGTCGGTGATGACCCAGTTGGGTACACCAAAATGACACACTAGTCCCTCGAAGAACTTGACGGCTGACTGAGTTGTGACCTTCCTCACTGCCTCCACCTCCGGCCACTTTGTGAACTTGTTGATTGCAACGTACAAGTACTCAAAGCCCCCGACAGCGCAGGGGAAAGGGCCCAGTATGTCGAGCCCCCAAACCGAGAAGGGCCAGGAGAGAGGAATGGTTTGAAGGGCTTGAGCTGGCTGATGAAGCTTCTTTGAATGGAACTGACACGCTTCACACCTAGTGACTAGTGTCGTCACATCCTGGAGGGCGGTGGGCCAGAAGAAGCCTTGCCGAAATGCCTTGCCGGCAAGGGCCCTTGACCCGATGTGGGATCCACATATGCCTCCGTGTATCTCTGCCAACAGCTCCAGTCCTTCCTCCCGAGGGATACACTTCAATTTCACACCATTCGGCCTCTTTCTATACAGGACATCATTGATGAACTGGTACATGGTAGAGCGACGGGCTACTTTTTCCGCTTCTTCCTGCTCTTCAGGAAGTTCCCCTGTTTGGAGGAATCGGACGGTATGCTGTGCCCATGCTGGAGCCTGGGGCTCGACGGCGAGGACTAAAGGCATTTCCTCCGCTATGGGAGCAGCTGTCTCGACGGCAAGAGCTTGACGCTCCGCCGGCGCTAGCCGTCCCGTGGCGGGTTCAGTGTCCCTGGCAACATCCTTGGCGGCGGCTCCGGGGAGCTCGGCGGGAAAGTACTTGCCGGGTCCTGATTTCCTCCTCTTGTTCTGCTCTGTTGATGGATCAATAGATGGTTGAGTTAGCTGGAGCACAAAGGTACCTGGTTCCATAGGTAGCTTGAGGGCAGCGCATTTTGACAGGTAATCAGCGATATCATTGTCCGCTCGGGGAACGTATTCAGCCTGTATACCGTTGAAACGCTCTTCCAGCTTTCTCACTTCATCGACGTAGGCCTTCATCAACGGGCTCTGGTAGTCCTTGTTGACTTGCTTGACGATGAGCTGCGAGTCGCCCCTAACAATGAGCTTCTTGATTCCGAGGTCCTCCGCGATCCTAAGACCGGCAAGCAGCCCTTCGTACTATGTCGTATTGTTTGTTGACACCTCCCTGGGGAAGTGCATCTGGATCACGTACTTGAGGTGCTCTCCGGTGGGCGCGACAAGCAGTACGCCAGCCCCGGCACCGTGTAAGGAGAAAGCTCCATCAAAGTACATGATCCAACTACAACTTGCCTCCTTGCCAGGGAGAGCAGTCTCTTGGGCTTCTTCGTCAGGCGTTGCGGTCCACTCTGCAATGAACTCCGCCAGGACTCGGCTCTGAATCGTCGAAGTACTTTCAAACTTGAGGCCAAAGCTGGACAGCCCCAGTGCCCATTCCACAATTCTTCCCGTTGCATCTGGATTGTGGAATATCCGTTGCAGAGGGAGGCGAGTGACGACAGTGATCTCGTGTTCCTGGAAGTAGTGACGCAGCTTCCTCGAGGCCATAAGAAGGCCGAAGAGCAGTTTCTGCACGCCGGAGTACCTTGATCTAGCTCTCTGCAGGAGGGAACTAACAAAGTAGACCGGTTGCTGCATCATTTTCTTCTTCGGCGGCACTTCAACTGGTTGTGTCGTCTCTGCATTGGTGGTGTCGGGCTCTGTCGCTGCCATTACCTCGTCGTCAACCTCTCTCTGCGCCACTAGTGCAGCGCTGACCACCTGGTTCGTTGCCGCCAGGTATAGCAGCAACGGCTCCTGTGGCCTAGGCACAACTAGTATTGGTGCGGAGGAGAGGTACTTCTTCAAAGCTTGCAATGTTGCTTCGGCTTCTGGCGTCCACTCCATCGGGCCCGCCTTTTTCAGGATCTTGAAAAAGGGAAGGGCGCGCTCGGCAGACATGGAAATGAATCTGCCCATGGCGGCGACGCAACCAGCAAGCCGACGCACATCCTTGATTCGCTTGGGTGCTTCAATCTGCTCTATAGCTTTGATCTTGTCCGGATTGGCCTCTATCCCACGCTGTGATACAAAGAACCCGAGAAGCTTGCCGAACGGGACGCCAAGACGCACTTCTCAGGGTTCAGCTTGAGATTGATCTTGCGCAGGTTTGCAAATGTTTCTTGCAAATCCGGTATGAGGGTTGCCCTGTCCTTGGTTTTGACCACTATGTCATCCATATAAGCTTCCATATTTCTATGGAGCTGGGGTTCAAAACCAATCTGGACCGCCCTTGCAAACGTCGAACCAGCACTCTTCAGCCCGAAAGGCATCCGCATGAAACAATACGTACCACATGGGGTGATGAATGCTGTTTTCTCTTCGTCTTCTTTTGTCATGAAGATCTGGTGGTAGCCGGAGTAGGCATCGAGGAATGACAACAGATCACACCCAGCTATGGAGTCAACAATCTGGTCGATGCGCGGCAACGGGAAGGGGTCCTTAGGACAAGCCTTATTGATATCTGTGTAATCAATACACAGCCTCCACTTCCCATTAGCCTTGCGCACTACGACCGGATTGGCCAACCACGTTGGATGGAGCACTCCTCTTACCAAACCCGCTGCTTCCAGTTTCCGGATCTCCTCTGTGATGAACTCTTGTCGTTCCAAAGCTTGCTTTCTGACCTTCTGCTTGACAGGCCGCGCATGAGGACAGACAGCAAGGTGGTGCTCAATCACCTCCCTGGGAACGCCGGGGATGTCGGAAGCTTGCCATGCAAACACATCGACATTCGCCCGCAGGAAGGTGACGAGCGCGTCTTCCTATTTGTCGTCAAGGGTGGAGCTTATGGTGAAAGCCCCTCCCGTGCCGTCCTCATTGATAGAAACCTTCTTGGTTCCCGGCGGTATGGCCCTAGGCTTCTTGTTTCTGCCGGTGGAGCTCTCTGGCATGTCCTCGACGGGAGCGCTACACTCCGAAGAAGTGCGCTTGCCGGAGTGGGTGTCCGAGGTCTCACCGGTCTTCTTCTTCTTCTTCCCTCCCGGGGTCCCAGCGGCAGGAGCAAGTGCCCTAGTGGCGGCAGCTGCTGCAACTGCTTGCTGGTATAGTTGGTCAGCCCAAATCAGCGCATCTTTCTTATTGGAGGGGATGGTGATGATCGTCACAGGTCCTAGCATCTTCAGGGTGTTGTGGGCGTAGTGTGACGCCGCTATGAACTTGGCCAGCGCTGGGCGTCCAAGGATCCCGTTGTAAGGCAAGGGGATCTTGGCAACATCAAACACGATCCTCTCCGTCCTGTAGTTCAGATTGCTTCCAAAAGTCACAGGCAGCGTGACCTTTCCCTTAGGTTGGCTTCTTGCCGGGTTGACCCCCTGAAACATGCCCGTCTCTTCGAGGTCTCCATCAGGAATCTACAGTTTCTCGATCACGGCAGGCGAGATCAAGTTCAGACCGGCCCCGCCATCGACTAGCATCTTTGTCACCTTGAGGTTGCGTATTGTTGGTGAAACCAACAATGGCAAGCACCCGACCGCAGTAGTGCGATCAGGGTGATCCTCAGTGTCAAAAATGATAGGTGTGCTGGACCACTTCAGCGGCCTTTGGGCATCAAACGACGGCTCTGCCGCTATAATCTCTCGCACCCACTGTTTAAGCTGGCGGTGAGAAGTATGCAGCGAGGCGCCGCCGTTGACGCACATGGCCTCTATAGCTTTCTGAAACTCTTGGTCGCCGGATTCGTTGTCCTCTTCGTGATCGTCGTCTTCTGGCTTTTTGTCACGGCCCCGGGCGGGCCTCTCCTGTTGTTTATCCTTGCTGCGATGGCCCGCCTGGCTGTCACGCTTCTTGCCGGACCCCTTAGAACCGTCTTGGCCCTTCTCCTTGTCCCGCCTCTCATATTCAGCCCTCTGCTTCTCAGCGAGGAGCTCAACCTATCGGCAGTCTTGGAGAGCATGGCCTTTGGTGCGATGGATCTTGCTGTATCGCTTGTCGGAGTTTCCTGGCTTCTCGGCAACCGCCAAGGCCCAGTAGGCGACACATCCGGCAATTTCCTTACTGCAGTCATCTGCCTTGGTTTTCTTGGTGGAGCCGGTGTCATCAGATCCCTCGATGGAAAGCACGGCTTTACCTTTGCGCTTCCTGTTGCGGCGCCGGCCCTTCTTCGCCGGGGCGGCAGTATCTTCATCTGAGGAGTTGGTTTCCATGCCGGCGTCTTTGCCGGGGTACTTCCTTCCCTCTTCAGCCCGGGCACATGTGTCAGCAAGAACATAGAGTTCTGCTACATCTTTCACCTTGTTCATTGCTAGCTCTTCGCACATCTTGCAGTTATGCACGTTCTGATGGAACGCGCTGATGATGGCGGCAGGGTGAACATCGGGGATATTGTACTGTATCCGGCTGAACCTCTGTATATACTTGCGGAGACTCTCGCCTCCCTTCTGGGGAATGACGTGTAGGTCGCTCGCTTGGCCATGGGCTTGGTGGCCTCTAGTAAAGGCGCCCACAAACTCATGGCACAAATCCGACCAGGAAGAAATAGAGTCTACCGGCAAGTGCATCAACCATGACATGGTGTTGGGTTTAAGAGCCAACGGAAAGTTATTCTCAAGCACCTTATCGTCGTGGGCTCCGGTAGCTTGCATCGCAATGGTGTAGATGCTGAGAAACTCGGACCGGTGGGTCTTGCCGCTGTACTTTTCGCCCACGTCAGGTTTGAAGGTGCGGTGAGTGGGCCACTGGAACTGCCGCAGCTCACGGGTAAAAGCCGGACAGCCTACCTCGTAAGGTAGGCCTCCAGGGCTCTCCGGTGCCGGGTGGTTCACAGCAGGCCCTGCTCGCCTGTCTGACTGGTGGCGCGCTCCGTGCCGGCGCTCGATAGTGGTTCGAGCGTCTTCATGTTCTTGTTCCCGAAGGACTTGGCGTTGGTCACAGTGGGTCCGCGGGTCGGATGACGCTATGGAGATTTCGTCGCCCGTAACGTCGCGACAGGCTGGCGTCCGCGGGACCGGGCGAGGAGGAGGCGAGTGCACCGTGGCCGCGGCGCCGCCGGCTTTCCTTCCACTGGTGCGTGGGACTCCGTCGGAGCGTCGACCCGGGGGCTCCACCGGACTCGGTTCGTCTTTGTTGGCCACCGCAACAAGGCTTCGGATAGTGGCTCTCCATTCGTCGAGTTTCCCCGTAGTGGGAGGAAAATCGAGGAGCAACTGCGCGCGCGCCAGGGCTTCTGCTAGCGTTGGTGGCAGCTAAACCTGCACGGATCACGACGCGCTTTGACTTCTGACCATGTCAGAAGGAGCTCTATCATGACCCCGCGGTCGCATGCCATCTTCACCAGCACCTCGGCGAGTGGGCAGGTCTTCTACCTCCCGGGAGTGGCGCTCGGGGCTCTTCCCGCGGCGACGCCCAGGGTCTTTGGCGTGATTACGCCGTTCGTCGTGTGCCGCTTGAGAGGAGCGTGCCGTCGGCGCCGGCGTGGGAGTCTTGGAGGCCCTTGCATCGCCTTCGGGCGGGGTGGCAGCGATCTTGGAAGGCTCCGCGCCACCCGCGGAGGGCCTGGCTCCGTCTTTGGATTTGGCGGCGTGCGGCCCATTACCAGGCGCACGAACATCGCTGCCTCCCAAACTCTGGCTGCTGGGACGGTGTTGGTTTTCGCGAACGGCGCCCCGGGTCCTTTCTGCGACCGGTCCGCTGCTCGCCCGCGTCGGGACGGGATGTCCGGCTTCCGACGGGCCAACCACCACCGTCGTCTTCTTCTTGGGCGCCATGACGATGAAGAAGCGTCGAACTAACTGCTAAAGCCGATTCTCACAACTGCGCCCCCTACCTGGCGCGCCAAAGATGTCGATGGGAACGACACCTATGGGATCACAAGAATCCCTACTACGGTTGCGGGGCGCGGGGTCATGAGAAGAGCGGATCAAACAGATAGCACACGGTTCGTTTATCCAGGTTCGGGCCACGAGGATGCGTAAAACCCTACTCCTGCTTTGGTGGATTGTATATTTGTGTTCTTGAGCTAGCTATGGGGCGTGAGGAGCTCCAAAAAGCCGAATCCTCCTCCTGGTCGCCTCGGGCCTCCTTTTATAGGAAAGGGGTTGCCACAGTGGCACACAGGAGGTGGAAAGGGTACAGTGATGTGAGGTTATCCCTTGCATTACATGACAAGGCGCATTTAATGCGTCTTGCCCAGGTGTCCCTGCTTTATCGGGGATGAGGGAGAGCCATGTCTCATCCATCGCCGCTCCCTCTCGTGTCGACACGCGCCCTGGCCAGCGGCGCCCGCGGTGCCATGTAGGCAGGCAGGCAACTGAGGTGGCACAGTGGTGGGTCTCCGCGAAGATCCGCATGCCGCCACACAGCTTCCTGCCCAGCTAGTTGGGTCGGCAGCTGCATGCGAATGGTGGTGGAGGTTTGACTGGCGTGGGCCTGATGGTGCCCCTACGGGTGTTCTTGGCAAGGGCCTTGCTGGGGCCCCAGCAAGTGTCTTGCCGTGGCGCCTGCTGTCATCCCCGGCAAGGCTCTTGCCGGGGGCCTTGTGGTCCTCCTTGGCTGGGATCCCGCCAAGGATCATCATCTTCTAAAGGGTGTATCTGATCTTGAATGTCTTCACAAAGATCTGCATGCCACCACGGGGATGTCTCCCGAATCCTTGCCCCATGGGGGCAGTGGACTCAAGGGTGACTCACTCCGTAGGTGTGGGGCAAGCTGCCACGGCAAGGGTCTTGCCGGGTTTGCTAAAACCTCCTCCCGGCAAGGATCTTGTCGGGGGGTCCGCTTCGTCCCCTTTGCTCTTTGTGGTCTTGGTCTTGGCGTCGTTCTGCTTCTCCTGAGCTTCGGCCTTACCTTGGCTCACCTCCCTTGCCTTGCTCAGTGTGGTGGTGCCCGTTGCTCAGACTGCCCGTGCACAGTTATAGGGGTACAAAAAGTGTACCCCTCTTTTTGTACACCGACAAGGTGAACATATGAGAGAAGATTTTTTCTATGTGTAGAAGATTGACATGAACAAGTTCAAACCAATCTGGGGCCTAATGTTGGGGTTATTACTACTGGAGGTAAACCGGCCTTATGTAGCCGGGTTGACTCTTTGAAGATTAGAAGCCCATGAAGATGGAAGGATGATGGCGCTTTACGGAAGGCCCAAGGCCCAAAGGCGGGTTACAACCTGTAAATGTAAACCGACCTAGTCATGAAACTTGTATTGTAAGATAGGAAGAGTAGAGACCGAACTGGGCACGTTTATGATCCGGCTTCGGGACTCTGTAGCCCGGCGGGTGTCAACCTATGAATATAAAGGGAGGACCAAGCCGCGGTTTAGGGACAGACAACAACTCGAGAGCCAGACAAAGCGGATTCGCTCCCTGGCCTTCGAAACCCTAGCAATACCAATCACAACTAGACGTAGGCTTTTACCTTCCTCGAAGGGGCCGAACTAGTATAAAACTCCCCGTGTCCCCTTGTCCGGTCTAACCCCTTTAAGCTAACCCATAGCGATGGCTCCACGACTAAGTCCCTTCACAAGGACATCTGCCGTGACAAACCCACGACAAGTACCATTCAAATCATGCAAGTTAGAGTCCAAAACAAGGGCAAAAGTGTTTGGAAAAGTAGATACGGCGGAGACATATCAACTCCCCCAAGCTTAAACCTTTGCTTGTCCTCAAGCAATTCAGTTGATAAACTGAAAGTGATAAAGAAATTAAAACTTTTACAAACTCTGTTTTCTCTTGTTGTTGTAAACATGTAAAGCCAGCATTCAAGTTTTCAGCAAAGATTATGACTAACCACATTCACAATAACGCTTAGGTCTCAAGTTTACTCATATCAATGACATAATCAACTAGCAAGCAATAATAATAAATCTCGGATGAAAACACTTTCTCAAAACAATCATAATATGATATAACAAGATGGTATCTCGCTAGCCCTTTCCGAGACCGCAAAACATAAATGCAGAGCACCTTTAAAGATCAAGGACTGACTAGACATTGTAATTCATGGTAAAAGAGATCCAGTCAAGTCATACTCAATGTAAACTAACAGTAATGAATGCAAATGACAGCGGTGCTCTCCAACTGGTGCTTTTTAATAAGAGGATGATGACTCAGCATAAAAGTAAATAGATAGGCCCTTCGCAGAGGGAAGAAGGGATTTGTAGAGGTGCCAGAGCTCGGTTTTGAAATAGAGATGAATAATATTTTGAGCGGTTTACTTTCATTGTCAACATAACAACCAAGAGATGGCGATATCTTCCATGCTACACACATTATAGGCGGTTCCCAAACAGAATGGTAAAGTTTATACTCCCCCTCCACCAACAAGCATCAATCCATGGCTTGCTCGAAACAACGAGTGCCTCCAACTAACAAGAGTCCCAGGGGGAGTTTTGTTTGCAATTATTTTGATTTGATTTGCATAAAGCATGGGACTGGGCATCCCGGTGACCAGCCACTTTCTCGTGAGTGAGGAGCGGAGTCCACTCCTCTTGAGAATAACCCGCCTAACGTGGAAGATACGGACAGCACTAGTTGATACATGAGCTATTCGAGCATACAAAACAGGATATTTATTTGAAGGTTTAGAGTTTGGCACATACAAATTTACTTGGAACGGCAGGTAGATACCGCATATAGGAAGGTATAGTGGACTCATGTGGAATAACTTTGGGGTTTAAGGAGTTGGATGCACAAGCAGTATTCCCGCTTAGTACAGGTGAAGGCTAGCAAAAGACTGGGAAGCGACCAGCTAGAGAGCAACAACACTCATGAACATGCATTAAAATTAATCAACACCGAATGCAAGCATGAGTAGGATATAATCCACCATGAACATAAATATCATGAAGGCTATGTTGATTTTGTTTCAACTACATGCGTGAACATGCGCCAAGTCAAGTCACTTAAATCATTCAGAGGAGGATACCACCCTATCATACCACATCACAACCATTTTAATAGCATGTTGGCACGCAAGGTAAACCATTATAAGCTCCCAGCTAATCAAGCATGGCATAAGAAACTATGATCTCTAGTTGTCATTGCAAACATGTTTATTCATAATAGGCTGAATCAGGAACGATGAACTAATCATATTTACAAAAATAAAAGAGGTCGAGTTCATACCAGCTTTTCTCATCTCAGTCAGTCCATCATATATCGTCATAATTGCCTTTCACTTGCATGACCGAATAGTGTGAATAATAATAATAGTGCACGTGCATTGGACTAAGCTGGAATCTGCAAGCATTCAAGAAACAGGAGAAGACAAGGCAATATGGGCTCTTTTGTCAGATCAACAATAATGCATATAAGAGCCACTTCAACAATTTAATCATGGTCTTTTCCTATTGACCCCCAAAGAAAAGAAAAGAAATAAAACTATTTACACGGGAAAGCTCCCAACAAGCAAAAGAAGAATAGGAAATCTTTTTTTTCGTTTTCTTTTTAATTACTACTACAAGCATGGAAAGTGAACTAATTAAAAGCTACAACTATTTTTTTTGGTTTTTCATAAGGTTTATTAAGCACACAAGAAGAAATCATAAAAAGGAAATAACTAGCATGGATGATACAATGAAAAAGTATGAGCACCGACATCTAGCAATGATTGTGTGAACATAAATGTAATGTCGGTGGGAAATATGTACCCCCCCAAGCTTAGGCTTTTGGCCTAAGTTGGTCTATGGCCACGGTTGGCCTGGCGGATATCCATAGTAATAGTTGGGGTCGTACTGCGATGTCGCGGCTATCGCCTCCTGAGCTGCAGCGTGGCGACGAGAAGCCTCAGCCCTCCTCTCATACTCATCTGCCTCCTCTCTAGTAATAACATATCTTCCTTTTGCCTGATAATCAAAGAAGGCAGGAGAAGGGAGAGTAATACGGATAGCATGCCGTCTGTCAAAGATTAGTCGATACTGGAGAGGTGATTCACTCCTCTCAACAAACTGGTGGTGAACCATAGCATTAAAATCTAGGTAAGCGGGAGGCAATTCAATATCATCCTCGCATATGGTTACACCAAGAAAATCAGCTAAGCGGGTTGCATAAATTCCACCAAAGAAATCTCCATTAAATCTATTAAGATGCAACCTACGTGCAATAATGACTCCCAAATTATAGGATTTGTCTCCTAACACGGCACTCCTAAGAATACTGAGGTCAGGAACACACATATGACATGCTTCATCTTTACCATTTATGCATCTACCTATGAAGAGAGAAAAATAATGTATAGCAGGAAAATGAATGCTCCCTATGGTAGCTTGTGTTATATCTCTGGATTCCCCCCAGTTATACTAGCAAGAAAATCTCTAAATTCAGATTTGCGAGGTTCCGTGATACTACCCCATTGTGGAAGTTTGCAAGTAGTGGTAAAATCCTCTAAGTCCATAGTATAAGATTTTCATAAAGATCAAATAGGACAGTTGGAGAATTACGTGAAGATGAAAATTGAAACCTCCTCACAAAGGAACTAGTGAGATAGTGATACTGGCCGCACTTCTCTTCCTCGAAGCTCACAAGATCCGCGTTACGCAAATATGCGTTAAATTCTTCCTTAATTCCCGCTCGATCCATACAGTTCTCAGAAGGCCATTCACAAGGATGCACTGGGGCGTCTCTTGGTGGTTCTTCATCAGCATCACGCATTGCAAGCCTGGGTCCTTGCTTCCTTGAAGAACCACCTTGGAACATTTTTCTAAGCATATTTCTTCCTCTGAAAAATTTCTGAAATTTTTAGTAACTTCAAAATAAAAGTGAACCAAACTCAATAATATTGATAGCAACTACTCATACAAGTGCCTAGAGCCTATATCATGCATCAAAACTACTTGGAACCATATAAATTTGACATGCAAGCTCAAGAACATGGTCACCTAGGCAGCACAAATTTGCAATGAATAAAGCACTAGAACAAAAATTAATAGGACCAATGGAGGAGTCACATACCAAGGAAAATCTCCCCAAGTAGTTTTGTGAGAGGTGCTTTGAGCAAGGAGATCAAAAATGGCAGCAAAATGAGCTTGGACTCGGGTTTGAGCTGGATATTCGTGTTTGTGGGAGGAAGAAGGAGTGCGTGGGTGAAATAATAAGTGGAGGAGGGCCACCGTGGGCCCACGAGGCAGGGGGGGCGCGCCCCTGACCCTCGTGGCCAGGTGCCAGCTCCTCCTGCTGTGTTCTCAGTGCCAAATATTCTCAAATATTCCAGAAAAAATCATATTTAAATTTCAGGGCATTTGGAGAAATTTTATATTCGGGGTATTTTTATATTGCACGGATAATTCAGATAACATACAAAAAATACTATTTTTATTTTATTCAATATAAATAACAGAAAGTAAGAGGAGGGTACAGAAGGTTGTGCCTTCTAGTTTCATCCATCCCATGCTCATCAAAAGGAATCCACTAACAAGGTTGATCAAGTCTTGTTAACGAACTCATTTCGAATAACATGGAACCGGAAAAATTTCGAATAACACTATGTTACCTCAACGGGGATATGCACATCCCCAATAATAAGAACATCATATTTCTTCTTGACAGTAGGAAGAGGAAATTCAAAACCTCCAAATATAATCGATGGAATTTTTCCAATAGAGATGATACTATGAACTTGAGGTTGTTTCCTCGGAAAGTGTACCATATGCTCATTACCATTAACATGGAAAGTGACATCGCCTTTAGTGCAATCAATAATAGCCCCTGCAGTATTCAAAAAGGGTCTTCCAAGAATAATAGACATACTATCGTCCTCAGGAATATCAAGAATAACAAAGTCCGTTAAAATAGTAATGTTTGCAACTACAACAGGCTCATCCTCACAAATACCGACAGGTATAGCAGTTGATTTATCAGCCATTTGCAAAGATATTTCAGTAAGTGTCAACTTATTCAAATCAAGTCTATGATATAAAGAGAGAGGCATAACACTAACACCTTCTCCAAGATCACATAAAGCAGTTTTAACATAATTTCTTTTAATGGAGCATGGTATAGTGGGTACTCCTGGATCTCCAAGTTTCTTTGGTATTCCACCCTTAAAAGTATAATTAGCAAGCATGGTGGAAATTTTAGCTTCCATTATCTTCCTTTTATTTGTAACAATATCTTTCATATACTTAGCACAAGGATTCATTTTGAGCATATGAGTTAATCGCATACGCAAAAAGATAGGTCTAATCATTTCAGCAAAGCGCTCAAAATCCTGATCATCCTTTTTCTTGGATGGTTTGGGAGGAAAAGGCATGGGTTTCTGAACCCAAGCCTCTCTTTCCTTACCGTATTTCCTAGCAACAAAGTCTTTCCTATCATAAAGTTGATTCTTTGATTATGGGTTATCAAGATCGACAGAAGGTTAAATTTCTATATCATTATCATTACTAGGTTGAGCATCATCATGAACATTATCATTAACATTATCACTAGTTTCAGGTTCATTACTAGATTGTGTTTCAGCATCAGAGATAGAAATATCATTTGGATTCTCAGGTGTTTCAGTAATGGGTTTACTAGAAGCCTGCAAAGTCCTATCATTTTTCTTTTTCTTCCTATTAGAAGGACTAGGTGCATCTATATTATTTCTCTGAGAATCTTGCTCAATTCTCTTAGGATGGCCTTCAGGATACAGAGGTTCCTGAGTCATTCTACCAGTTCTAGTAGCCACTCTAACAGCATAATCATTATTCTTACTATTCAATTCATTGAGCAAATCATTTTGAGCTTTAAGCACTTGTTCTACTTGAGTGGTAACCATAGAAGCATGTTTACCAATAAGTTTAAGTTCACCTTTAACATTAGCCATATTATCACCCAAGTGTTCAAGCATATTTGAATTGTATTTCAATTGTCTACCAAAATAAGCATTAAAGTCTTCTTGCTTAGCCATAAATTTATCAAACTCATCTAAAGCATGGGCTAGCAAATTTAGTAAATGGGATTTCAGCTATCATATCTATAGAGAGAATTTACCTTTACTACCTGTGTCAGGTTATCAAGACCGTGAGTTTCTTCAATAGGTAATGGATTGAGATCATATGTTTCTTCAACAGACGGTAAATTAAGACCATGCATTTCTTCAATAGGAGGTAAATTCTTAACATCTTCAGCTTTAATACCTTTTTCTTTCATAGATTTGTTTGCCTCTTGCATATCTTCAGGACTGAGAAATAGAATACCCCTCTTCTTTGGAGTTGGTTTAGGAATAGGCTCAGAAGCTGGCTCAGGAAGTGTCCAATTATTTTCATTTGTCAACATATTATTCAATAGAATTTCAGCTTCATCCGGTGTTCTTTCCCTGGAAACAGAACCAGCACAACTATCCAGGTAATCTCTGGAAGCAACGGTTAGTCCATTATAAAAGATATCAAGTATTTCATTTTTCTTAAGAGAATGATCAAGCAAAGCATTAAGTAATTGGAGAAGCCTCCCCCAAGCTTGTGGGAGACTCTCTTCTTCAATTTGCACAAAATTATATATATCCCTTAAAGCAGCTTGTTCCTTATAAGCAGGGAAATATTTAGCAGAGAAGTAATAAATCATATCATGGGGACTACGCACACAACCAGGATCAAGAGAATTAAACCATATCTTAGCATCACCCTTTAATGAGAACGGAAATATTTTAAGGATATAAAAGTAGTGAGTTCTCTCATCATTAGTGAACAGGGTGGCTATATCATTTAATTTAGTAAGATGTGCCACAACAGTTTCAGATTCATAGCCATGAAAAGGATCAGATTCAACCAAAGTAATTATATCAGGATCAAAAGAGAATTCATAATCCTTATCAGTAACACAGATAGGTGAAGTAGCAAAAGCAGGGTCAGGTTTCATTCTAGCATTTAGAGATTGCTGCTTCCATTTAGCTAATAACCTCTTGAGTTCGTATCTATCTTTGTAAGCTAAAATAGCTAAAGAAGCTTCTTTATCAAAAAACACAACCCTCAGGAATAACAGGTGAGTCTTCATCATCACTTTCATCAATTTTATCATATTCAATATTTTCACTCTCTCTAACCCTAGCAAGTTATTCATCAAGAAATTCACCAAGTGGCACAGTAGTATCAAGCATAGAAGTAGTTTTATCATAAGTATCATGCATAGCAGAAGTGGCATCATCAATAACATGCGACATATCAGAACGAATAGCAGAAGCAGGTTTAGGTGTCGCAAGCTTACTCAAAATAGAAGGTGAATTAAGTGCAGAGCTAGATGGCAGTTCCTTACCTCCCCTCGTAGTTGAGGGATAAATCTTGGTTTTTGGATCTCTCAAGTTCTTCATAATGATAAGCAGATATAAATCCCAAGTGACTCAAAGAATAGAGCTATGCTCCCCGACAACGGCGCCATAAAATTGTCTTGATAACCCACAAGTATAGGGGATCACAACAGTTTTCGAGGGTAGAGTATTCAAACCAAATTTATTGATTCGACACAACGGGAGCCAAATAATATTCTCAAGTATTAGCAGCTGAGTTCTCAATTCAACCACACCTGGAAACTTAATATCTACAGCAAAGTGTTTAGTAGCAAAGTAATATGATAGTAGTGGTAACGGTAGCAAAAGGTAATGATAACAAAAGTAATGTTTTTGGTATTTTGTAATGATGATAGCAATAGCAACGAAAAAGTAAATAAGGGAAGAACAGTATATGGAAAGCTCGTAGGCAATGGATCAGTGATGGAGAATTATGCCGGATGCGGTTCATCATGTAACAGTCATAACCTAGGGTGACACATAACTAGCTCCAATTCATCAATGTAATGTAGGCATGTATTCCGAATATAGTCATACGTGCTTATGGAAAAGAACTTGCATGACATCTTTTGTCCTACCCTCCCGTGGCAGCGGGGTCCTAGCGGAAACTAAGGGATATTAAGGCCTCTTTTTAATAGAGTACTGGAACAAAGCATTAGCACATAGTGAATACATGAACTCCTCAAACTATGGTCATCACCGGTAAGTATCCCAATTATTGCCACTTCGGGGTTAATGGATCATAACACATAATAGGTGACTATAGACTTGCAAGATAGGATCAAGAACTCTCATATATTGATGAAAACATAATAGGTTCAGATCTGAAATCATGGCACTCGGGCCCTAGTGACAAGCATTAAGCCTAGCAAAGTCATAGCAACATCAATCTCAAAAGATAGTGGATACTAGGGATCAAACCCTAACAAAACTAACTCGATTACATGATAAATCTCATCCAACCCATCACTGTCCAACAAGCCTACGATGGAATTACTCACGCACGGCGGTGAGCATCATGAAATTGGTGATGGAGGATGGTTGATGATGATGATGGCGACGGATTCCCCTCTCCGGAGCCCCGAACGGACTCCAGATCAGCCCTCCCGAGAGGTTTTAGGGCTTGGTGGCGGCTCCGTATCGTAAAACCCGATGAATCCTTCCCCCTGATTTTTTTCTCCCTGAAAGCAAATATATAGAGTTGGAGTCGAGGTCGGAGGAGCTCCAGGGGGCCACGAGGTAAGGGGCGTGCCCTAGGGGGGCAGGCGCGCCCCCACCCTCGTGGACAGGTGGTGGGCCCCTGGTCTTCATCTTTTGCAAGGATTTTTTATTATTTCCGAATAGATGTTCCGTGAAGTTTCAGGTCATTCTGAGAACTTTTGTTTCTGCACATAAATAACACCATAGCAATTCTGCTGAAAACAGCGTCAGTCCGGGTTAGTTCCATTCAAATCATGCAAGTTAGAGTCCAAAACAAGGGCAAAAGTGTTTGGAAAAGTAGATACGGCGGAGGCGTATCAAGCCGCCGCCAAGTCCTAAACTCTCTCGGGAGGGCTGATCTGGTGTCCGTTCGGGGCTTCGGAGAGGGGAATCTGTCGCCATCATCATCATCAACCTTCCTCCATCACCAATTTCATGATGCTCACCGCCGTGCATGAGTAATTCCATCATAGGCTTGCTGGACGATGATGGGTTGGATGATATTTATCATGTAATCGAGTTAGTTTTGTTAGGGTTTGATCCCTAGTATCCACTATGTCGTGGTTTTGTCACGGCAGATGTCCTAGAGAAAGGACTTAGTCGTGGAGCCATCGCGACGAGTTAGCTTGAAGGGGTTAAAGCGGACACAGGGACGCAAGAGAGTTTATACTAGTTCGGCCCCTTCAATGAAGGTAAAAGCCTACGTCTAGTTGTGATGGAATTGATGGGGTTTCGATGGCTAGGGAGCAAACAAGCTTCGCCTAAGTCTCGAGTTGTTGTCTGTTGTCCTTGAACCGCCGCCGGGTCGTCCCCTTATATACACAGGTGACGCCCGTCGGTTCACAGAGTCCCAATAGCAGCTCATAGATGTGTCCGGTTTGGTCTCTACTTATTCCTAACTTACAATACAAGTTAAATACCAACGCCGGTTTACGGCTACAGGCCTTGAACCGACTATGGGCCTTTAGCCCTCATTTGCCCTCATGGGCTTTAACATACTCAACTACTGATGAAGTTATCCCGGCCTGTCCTGGCCGGTTTATGCCCAGTAGTGATATCCCCAACATTAGGCCCCAGATTGATTTGAACATGTTCATGTCAATCCTTTGGCAAAAATCTTTATCTTCAATATCTTCTTGTAGTTTGTTGAACCGCCGTGATGTCATCTTCTCTGGTCGTTGTAAACTGGCGTGACGTCATCTGTTATAAAGGACCTTAATAGGTCTACGAGAATTAAGGCGACCTCTTCATTTCCAGACCCTCGGTCCCTTGATTTTCGCGCCTGACTCTTGTCCCTTGCCATATAAATAGGACCGAAGGGTCATTTCTTTTCCCCCTCCGTGCCCTTCTTCTTCGTCTTCCTCGCGTCGCCCAGCTTCGGAGCTCCGCCGCCACCGTCAACCTCTGCATCAACCTTGGCTGATGCATCAACCTGGGCGCACCAGAGCACCGCGGCAACTTTCCGCGTCTTTCTCATCTCTAGTAAGTCTTCTGTTCTTTTCAACACAGATCTGCTCTAGGGTTTCACGTTCTTCTAGTGTTCATCGCCTGTTTCGTGTTCATACGATAGCTCCTAGATGCATCTGTGAATCCTTACTCTGTGTGGCGGTAGGTTTTAGCATCAGCCTTCAGTTTTATGCCTCAAGACCATAGATCTATATATATCTCTGCCCATTGATTCAGTACTGTTCTTTTTTTGAACCTTGAATATTTTCCTTCTTTTCTGAACTTGCTTCAGATCCGTCGCTATAGAGAAGTCTTGTGAAATCTATTTCTGTAAACTTACTCATCTGCTTCAATGTTTAGACCAGGCGGTTTAACTTTGTAGAAAAAATTGCCAAACCGGTATATACCATTAGTCCCCTTGTTGAACCGCCAGATGTTGTTGCTTCATAAAACTCCGGTTTAGATAGATCTGTCTCCGGTTTAACATTGCACATACCAATGTACCTTAATCAATGCATTTTTGAACCGGGATCATCTACCTTGTAGATTTCATCATGGCCAAGCAAGTATATGAGTGCAACTGGGTTCCTTCTCGCATCACAGAGGCTCCACTAGACGATTTAGTCCTGATCGGCGCCTTAGGCAGCAAAGATATCATCCATTGGAGGGCTCCTGGCAAAGAATGCCCCCCACACCTCAAGAAGGAGAGGTCGTCGTTTTCGTAGATCACTTAGCCCGGGGCTTTAAGCCACCCGGTTCTAAATTTTACCGGGACGTTTTAGCCGATTTTCAACTCCACCCACAAGACACTGGTCCCAACTCTGTTACAAACATGTGTCACTTCCAAGTGCTCTGTGAGGCGCTCTTTCAAGAGGAGCCCACAGTGGAGTTGTTCAGAGACTGTTTCCATCTAAACCGCCGTACTGAGTTTTCTGATGGTTCCAATACGGAATTGGGCGGTGTGGCGATTCAGAAAAGGAAAGAGGTCACATACCCTTATGCCAAGCTGCATAGCCGCCCCAAAGAGTGGAATCAAACATGGTTCTATTGCAAAGACACCTCCCCTGCTGGTGAAAATCCTTTGCCTGGCTTTCGTCCGGAGCGGCTTAGAAATACACACCCCTTTCCGCAAAGGTTGACTGCCAAAGAGAGAAGTAAATACGCTCCTCAACTGTCCAAGCTCAGAGCCTTTATGGCCAACGGTTTAATAGGGGTTGATCTCACTCGCTGTTGGATATCATGGAGCATACTACCCCTTAGTCAGCGCTCCTGTTTGATGTGCGAGTATACTGGCAGTGTTGATGACCCACTGCGACATGCCAACATCCAGCTCACCGATGAAGAAATCACAGAGGCTGTGAATAAGATGCTGAATGAACCGGAACACATCTGTGCTAAAACCGGCCTGCTTCCCTTTTGTGCCACCAACAAACCGCCAGCTGTAAGAGTTTGATTTTTCTTTTTGCTGAATCTATTATTGATATATCTGGTCATTGTTTAATATCAGTGTCTGTGTAACCAGGGCAATGATCCATTTTGGAGCAAGAAACTGCCGCAGGAAAAACCAGAAAAACCAGACAAACCGGAAAGAGCAACCCGGCAAAAGACTAAAGCTGTGAAGAAGACTGCCCACAGGAAAAGAACCACTGCATCCTCTAATCCGGCCCCTGATGATGATGTGGATAATCCGGACCTTGAGGTAGGGCTTGACTCACTTGGCTTATTTTTCATGCGTCTTATTGATGATGATATTTGTCAGGATGATGCCGAAGCCAGCCATACTGATGCTGTAGAGGTAATTATTCTCTCTTCCGATTCACAACCTTTGCCTTCACTAAAAATCCGTCAGGCAAACCGGAAAGTTAAATTTTCTCATCCTCTTGCTTATTTTGATCCCAAATTTCTTATGAAGACCCAACAGCACGAAGCTCGTCGCACAACCCGGCACAGCGGCCAGGTAGTTACCTTCGCCGGTTTACCGAACAGTCCAGTTCAGAAACGCCGTTCAGAGATCTCTAATTTGCTTGTCAGTGCTTGTACTAAAGCGGGCTGCTTTCGTCAACCTCTTAATCCATCTGACTCTGATTACCAGGTTACTTCCCACTCATCCTCTGGCGAGTCATCGGCTACTCAGCTGCCACCGCTCAAAACGGTGCTTGGGTAAGTTATACTTATCATAATATTTGCAGTACATTACTTTGGAACATATGTTGTATTTGATTTTGTTATTCCTTTCAGGGCCAAGCCTAGGCCAAGCAAGAAGGCTCGCCTGGACAAAGCGGCCGAAGAGGATGCCGTCCTTGAACCGGGCAAAACACCAGATCTTGAAGCGGCTATTCCTGAGGATATACCCAATGATCCACCGCAGCAAGACGACGATCTTATTGCTGAAGAGAGTCCTATTGATACCTCAAGTCCTATCAATCAGCCCACAAGCTCCATCCGGATTGAGAAATCCACCGGTCCGACAAAGCCTACTGACAAGCCAATAGCCCCAGTGCAAACCGGCGATGCCAAGGCTGATGAGGTTGTCATTACTAGCATTGGCTATACAGAGCCAAGCAATCCTGTCGCTTTGTCCAAACATACTGCCAAGGAAGAATTTGCTGCCTTTGGCAAAGGCAAGTGGAATGCTGATCTGGCAACTTACGCTGCTCTGAACGCCCAAGATATCCATTTCGGCTACCTGAACCGGCTGTATACCAGTCGTGACTATGAAGCCGGTCTGGTTAACATGATGAAAGATAAGTATGAGGTAACTTCCATATGCTCTTTCCTGCTTGTATATTTCAATTCTTGTTGACGCTCCTAGCCCCCGAGGGCCGGTTTGTAATCTTCTTTCAAACCGGGACTTACTAATATAAATCTTAATGCTTTGAAATTCGCTGATGTAGTCCCCAAGGGCCGGTTCAACTTAGCATAGTTAAACCGGGACTTTAAGTAATTGAGATCGCCGTATCAGAATCAAACCGAGCAAATAGCCATTAGCCCCCAAGTGCCAAGTTGAATACTTGTATTGATCTTGGGACTTTGTAAGCAATTGAAAGATGAAGATCGAATATGCATTAGCCCCCAAGTGCCAAGTGCATAACTTGTTATGTGGTTGGTACTTCAATCCTTGTACCATTTTGCTGAATCATATAACTGTCTGCATGCAGGCTGAGCTGAAGACGAAAGAAAGCCAAGTCACCGATCTCCAAGAAAATCTGAAATCCCAACAAGCTGAAACCTCCAAAGCAAAAGAGGAATTAACCAGCGCTTTAAGCGCCATGGAACAGATTAAGGAGAGCTTCAAGAAGAAGCGGGCGGATTGGGCCACTGAAAAATCCACTTTAATCAAACGAGCAGAAGATATCGAGGCTGCACTAAAACCGGTGGCGGATGAACTGACCAGCATAAAGCGGCACGTGCATGCCATGACCACTGCTATCTTTGGTAAGCCAGTTTGACTTCTGAATTGATTCTGCCGTCTTACAGAGCTGCCAGTTTGTTAACCCTTTATGATATTTCAGGGACACGCATTGGTCACTTGGGGTCAGATGTGCGGAAGAAATTGAAAGCCGCCTATACGTTGATCGAACAACTGTACACTGGTGCACAGCGTATCATCTGTACTGCATCCCACAACAAATTGGCGCCCACTTTGATTCAGGACACTCTGATGAAACTGTTGGTGCTTCCTGCCCGGGTTGAAGAGCTGAAGAAATCTGTTGCTCGAACCGGTGCGATCAATGCCTTAATCCGGTTAAAAGCTTGGGTGCCGGATTTTGATCCTATTGAAGCGGCTCAGGGCTATCCCAACTTGAAGGAAGACGGGTCAGAGTTTAGTGAAGCGGATCTACGAGCAATAAACCGGGAGGTGTGTCCGCTAGCTTGTCAATTGGCTGAAGAAGCAGACTTGTCTCATTATCAAGCCCAATATGACAATCAAAACAAGCGAATAGCTGCACCAATTCATGAAGCAGAAAATCTTATCCCTCCAATCCGTAAGCATACTTACGCTCCCGATATTGACCCGTCATTGCTGAACCATGATGAAGCTGTCTTTCAAGCATTAATGGGAATCGACTGGACAACTGTTGATTTCCAGCCGCTGGGTAGAGAAACTGAAGCTGAAGCGGCGCGGGATGACCCACAACCATCAGGCCAGGCTGGTGGCCAAGCTTTAACCGGAAGCCAGTTTAAAACTGCTTCTCCCTTGCGAAAACAATGATCTTATTGTGGGCACCGTGTTGCCTTGTAATAGGCTAGCTGATACTGTTGATGTTGGTATGCCTTCATGCATAATTACTGCAACTTGCTCTTCCTTTGGGTGATTAACTTTCCAAAGTACTTTCTGCAATAAAAAATCTTAAAGTGCCACCGCGGTTGTACCGTCAGGCGGAATATGATGTCTCCATACATGAAATCAAAACATCCGAAATTTTTAAGTATATGACCAAATCTTTGAGATACATAATACCTGCTATCGTTGGGCATGAAGCTTTCTTAGCCAATCTTGAAACGGAGGTTTCATAAACCCACACTATTGGAGGAGATAGCAGCTCCTGTATATATATAATGCCGGTTTACCATGTAAACCGTGCCAGGTTATAATAAAACACCGTGTTACTCCGTAATAGGATGTTAACAAAAAATCAAACTGGGCAAATAGTCTCCGGATTAAAAATGAACCGTGTTCTGTCAATTGACAGTGTGAACCGGTTTTAAAATGTTGTCGGTTTAGAAAACGCAACCAAAAGAAAGAAATATCTATCCAAGAAAATTGTGAAGCAAAGGCAATGATAAAACCATTTGCAAAAAGAGGCTTATTTGAGCCGATCAGATGGCGTTACCATGGTCGGCCATGACCAAGCTCCCGATAGGTGTAGCTATGGATCAAGTCAGCCAGGTCCCCAAATGAAACCGTGGCATGTATGCCGATCAAGTGGCATGGCAATGGTTCGGGTTCGACCAAGCCCCCAAGTGATTCAGTGGCCTTAGGCCGATCAAGAGGCGTGACTGGTTCAGACGTGACCAAGTCCCCAAGTGATCTGGTGGCTCTCGCCTATCAAGAGGTGTTGCATTGGTTCGGACACGACCAAGCCCCCAAGTGATATAACATGATGCTTTTTGAAAAGCTAACTCAAGGGGTAAACCGGAGGCCGCTTTAGAACAACTCCGTGTAACCACACATGATGTAAAAGGATAGATACCCCGATTTAGCTGAGGTTCCGGTTTATTATATTTAATCATAATATATACATCATCATAATATGTACACAAGTAGAGCCAATGGCTCAGGTATAGTAAGGCCGAAGATGAGCTATGTTCCACGGCCTGTTGGTCTCCTCCTCTAACGTGCGTGAGTCTTTATGCTCTCGAATATCGATCAGATAGTATGACCCGTTGTGCAGATTCTTGCTGACCACGAAAGGTCCCTCCCAAGGTGGGGATAGCTTATGCATATCAGTGTGATCTTGGATGAGCCGAAGCACCAAATCTCCTTCCTGAAAGGTTCTGGTTCTGACTCCGCGACTGTGATAACGACGAAGATCCTGTTGGTAAATCGCCGAGCGGGCGGCTGCTATGTCACGTTCTTCATCCAACAGGTCCAAAGCGTCTTGCCGTGCTGTCTCATTGTCCGCTTCAACATAAGCCGCCACACGGGGTGAGTCATGACGGATATCACTGGGGAGAACCGCCTCCGCTCCGTAAACCATGAAGAACGGTGTGTATCCTATTGATCTGTTGGGTGCAGTATTGATGCTCCATAACACAGATGGTAACTCTTCTACCCAACAACCCGGTGTTCTTTGCAAAGGAACCATAAGCCGGGGCTTGATGCCTCTCAAGATCTCTTGATTAGCCCTTTCTGCTTGACCATTGGACTGTGGGTGTGCCACCAATGCAACATTGAGCCGGATGTGCTCCCGTTCGCAGAACTCCTTCATGGCACCTTTGGACAAATTGGTACCATTATCTGTGATGATACTGTGTGGAAAGCCAAACCGGAAAATCACTTTTTTGATGAACTGAACCGCCATGGCCGGATCACACTTGCTAACAGGTTCTGCCTCCACCCACTTTGTAAACTTGTCAACCGCCACCAGGAGGTGGGTCTTTTTATCTTTGAACCTTTTGAAAGGCCCAACCTCCAGCCCCCAAGTCACAAACGGCCAAGTAACTGGAATCATTCTCAATTCTTGAGCCGGCACATGAGCATGTCTTGAAAACTTTTGGCAACCATTACATCGTCTGACCAGATCCTCCGCATCAGCATGAGCAATTAACCAATAGAAGCCATGGCGAAACGCTTTAGCCACCAGAAATTTTGAACCGGCATGGTGACCACAATCTCCTTCGTGGATCTCACGTAAAATTTCACGGCCTTCTTCAGGAGACACACAGCGTTGAAACGCCCCTGATACCCTGCAATGATGCAACTCGCCGTTGATAATAGTCATGGACTTGGATCGCCGGATTATCTGTCGGGCCAGAGTCTCATCCTTTGGTAACTCGTCCCGGTTCTTGTACGCCAGGTAAGGAAGCGTCCAATCCGGAATAACATGAAGAGCTGCCACCAATTGAGCCTCCGGATCAGGAATAGCCAAATCCGCTTCACCAGGGATCTTGACCGACGGGTTGTGCAGCACATCCAGAAAAACATTGGGCGGGACCGGTTTGCGCTGAGAACCCAACCGGCTTAAAGCATCCGCCGCTTCATTCTTCCGCCGGTCCACGTGGTCCACCTGATAGCCTTTAAAGTGACCTGCAACAATATCCACCTCACGACGATATGCTGCCATGAGTGGGTCCTTGGAGTCCCAAGTGCCAGATACTTGCTGAGCCACAAGGTCCGAGTCACCGAAGCACTTAACTCGACTTAGATTCATCTCCTTAGCCATCCGGAGACCGTGGAGCAAAGCTTCATACTCAGCTGCATTGTTAGTACAAGGGAACATTAAGCGGAGAATGTAACAAAACTTATCACCTCGTGGGGAAGTTAATACGACTCTAGCCCCCGAGCCTTCCAATTGCCTGGATTCGTCAAAAATGGAAGGTCCAATATGTGTGATCCGGCTTTTCTTCAGGTGCTTGCATTTCCGTCCAGTCATTGATGAAATCAACAAGTGCTTGAGACTTAATCGCCGTCCGAGGCACATACTTTAAACCGTGCGGCCCAAGCTCTATAGCCCACTTGGCAATCCGGCCAGTCGCTTCCCGGTTCTGGATGATCTCCCCCAAAGGAGCAGAACTGACCATCGTAATTGGGTGCCCTTGGAAGTATTGTTTAAGCTTCATGCTTGCCATAAAAACTCCATACACCAGCTTCTGCCAATGCGGATACCTTTGCTTACACCAGCTTCTGCCAATGCGGATACCTTTGCTTGGACTCAATGAGTACCTCGCTGATATAATAGACCGGACGTTGAACCGGATGCTCCTTACCTGCCTCCTTTCGCTCCACCACAATAGCCACGCTGACCGCACGAGCATTAGCAGCAACATATAGCAGTAACGGCTCCTTGTCAATGGGAGCGGCAAGCACAGGCGGATTGGCCAATTGCCGCTTTAAGTCCTCAAATGCTTCATCAACAGTGGAACTCCAGGCGAACTGATCCGTCTTCTTCAACATCTGATACAAAGGGATTGCCTTCTCATCAAGGCAGCTGATAAACCGGCTTAACGCGGCAATCCGGCCTGCCAGGCGCTGAACATCATTGATACACTTCGGTTTAGCCAGGGAGGTGATGGCTGCGATTTTCTCCGGATTAGCCTCAATTCCCCTGTTGGACACCAGTAAA
Organism: Triticum dicoccoides; assembly: GCF_002162155.2. Classification (NCBI taxonomy): domain Eukaryota; kingdom Viridiplantae; phylum Streptophyta; class Magnoliopsida; order Poales; family Poaceae; genus Triticum; species Triticum dicoccoides. Next base: position 362,244,161 of record NC_041388.1, read on the forward strand.
CCCAATAACTTGCCCGCCGGTACACCAAAGACACACTTGTCCGGATTAAGCATCATCTTGTGCGTCCTCAGGTTATCAAAGGTTCCTTCAAATCGTCAACCAGAGTCTCCTTCTCCCTGGACTTCACCACGATATCATCCACGTAAGCATGTACATTACGGCCAATCTGCTTGTGAAGACAATTTTGTACACACCGTTGATAAGTTGCCTGGGCACTCTTGAGGCCAAAGGGCATAGACACATAGCAGAAGGCTCCAAAAGGAGTTATGAATGCCGTCTTCTCCTAGTCCTTAACTGCCATTTTGATCTGATGATAGCCAGAATATGCATCCAAAAAACTTAAACGCTCACAACCCGTCGTAGCATCAATAATTTGATCAATACGAGGGAGGGCAAAAGGATCTGCTGGACAAGCTTTATTAAGATCTATGTAATCCACACACATGCGCCAGGTGCCTTTTTCTTAAGGACTAGCACCGGATTGGCAAGCCACTCAGGGTGAAAAACTTCAACAATAAAACCAGCTGCTAAGAGCCTGGCTACCTCTTCTCCAATCGCCTTGCATCTTTCTTCGTTAAACCGGCGGAGGAACTGTTTCACCGGTTTATATTTAGGATCCACATTAAGGGTGTGCTCAGCGAGTTGCCTCGGTACACCTGGCATGTCAGAGGGCTTCCATGCAAAAATGTCCCGATTCTCACGGATGAACTCGATGAGCGCGCTTTCCTATTTCGGATCCAAGTTGGCACTGATGCTGAACTGCTTGGACGAATCGCCAGGTACGAAGTCAACAAGCTTAGTTTCTGCTGCCGATTTGAACTTCAGGGCCGGATCATGCTCCGTAGTTGGCTTCTTTAATGGAGTCATGTCCGCCGGATCAACATTGTCCTTATAATACTTCAGCTCCTCGGTGGCACAAACCGACTCTGCAGAGGCCGCATCTCCTTCCTCGCACTCCAAAGCAATTTTACAGCTTCCGTGAACCGTTATTGTCCCCTTGTGACCCGGCATCTTGAGTTGCAAATACACATAACAGGGTCGTGCCATAAACTTGGCGTAGGCCGGTCACCCAAATAGGGCGTGATATGGACTTTGGATTTTCACCACTTCAAACGTCAATGTCTCCGACCTGGAATCATAATCATCTCCAAAGGCCACTTCCAGAGCTATCTTACCAACAGGATACGCTGATTTGCCAGGTACCACACCGTGGAACACCGTATTAGAGGTTTGAGATTTTTATCTGTTAGTCCCATATGACGGAAGGTCTCATAGTACAAGATATTAATGCTGCTCCCTCCATCCATGAGCACTTTGGTGAACTTGTAACCTCCCACCTGAGGCGCCACCACCAGAGCCAACTGACCCGGATTATGAACCTGGGGAGGGTGATCCTCTCTGCTCCATATGATTGGCTGTTCAGACCAGCGTAGATAGCAGGGCACAGCCGGTTCAACAGAGTTGACTGCCCGCCTCTGAACCTTCTAGTCTCGCTTGTCCAAGCTAGTGGTGAAGACATGGTACTGCCCACTACTCAACTGCTTTGGGTTGCTCTGGTAACCTGACTGTTGCTGTTGTTGGTTGTAACCACCCTGGTTGTTCTGATTATTTTGATTATTATGTCTGCCTGGATTACCATTAAATCCTGAACCGGAATTTCCTCCACCGTAACCCGGCCCGGATCCTGAACCACCGCCGGAGCCGTGATCATATCGGAAAGCATTAGAATTCTTGAACTCCCGCATAATGAAGCAATCCTTCCAAAGGTGGTTGGCTGGCGCCTCCTTCGTCCCATGTCTCGGACAGGGCTAGCTCAGTAGATAGTTTAGGCGGTCCGGGTTAGGGTTGGGTGCCCCACTGCGATTTTGGCGGTTTACCCCTGCGTTGTTGGCCCTTGTCATGCGCGTTTGTATTAGCCACAAAGTCCATGTTACCATCCGCTTTACGCTTGCCTCCACCACCATTGCCTACCCAGTGATGCTGCTGACCTTTGGAGTTGTTGTTCCTCTTTCCCTTCCCTGCCTTGTCATCATCAGATTCGGGATCCTTGGTACTATCAGAATCAGCATACTTTACCAAAGCAGCCATGAGGGTCCCCATGTCAGTGCAATGGCGCTTCATCCGTCCCAACTTCAGCTTTAGGGGCCAAAACCGGCAGTTGCCTTCTAGGGTTAAGACTGCGGTGTCAGCGTTGATGTGGTCTGATGAATGCAACACTTGTGAGACCCGGCGCACCCAATGAGTCATCGATTCTCCTTCCTCCTGGACACAGGCAGCTAAGTCTACTATCGACATGGGCTGCTTACATGTATCCTTGAAATTGTTGATAAACCGGGCTCGTAATTGGGCCCATGAACTGATAGAATTGGCCGGTAAGCTTTTTAACCAAGTGCGGGCCGTTCCTTCAAGCATCATGGTGAAGTACTTTGCACATGCCGCATCATCCACATCCAGCATCTCCATGGCCATCTCATAGCTCTCCACCCATGTCTCCGGGGGTTGATCCGCCATGTAATTTGGTACCTTGCGCGGGCCCTTGAAATCCTTGGGCAGGCGCACATTGCGTAAAGCGGGGACAAGGCAAGGCACCCCCAAAGAGCTAGAAGTAACACCGGGTTCGATCGAGATAGTTGGACGAACTGGCGTAAGCTGCCGAGCCTGATACTGTGCGGCTAACTCGGCCTCCCTGCGCGCTCGGGCCCGGTCCACCACTTCCTGAGCGTTATCAGCACCACCCACCGGATTGTTACCACAGGGTGCTCCACGTCGTTCATTACTTGACACTGCCGGTTCATCCATATGCCTACTATAGCTCCGGCTTGGACGGGGGGTCGAGTGGATCCGGTCGCGGCTGTACGAGTATGCTTCATGTTGGACCAAAGCTGTCCTTAGAAGCTCCTTGACCCGCTGCGTCTCTACTGCCTGTGGCGAGTCACCTTCGATTGGAATGGCCTCCAGCCGTGCAGCAGCGGCAACGAGATTGTCCATCGGGTTGGAGTAGTGACCCAGAGGTGTCAAAACAGCCTGAGGTATAACGGTATTTTGATGAGGCATATCCGTCCGACGGGGCTGAACAGACGCGCCGGTCGCAGGGGCTTCCGCCCGGTTTACCTCCAGCGGATTACTGGTTCCTGCTCCTGGGTGTTGAAAAGGTCTCTGGCCTCGAAAACCGAAGGCAAACAGGATCGGTACTTCCTCCTCATGACTTCATGTGACGTGTTCTGGTCCAACATGAGCCTGTAGGCTTGTGCGTCTAAAGCGGCCTGCTCTGCGGTCATCCTGGAATCCTCAGCTGCCAGGTCTGCCTTGGCCTGGGTGATCTGCTCCTTCACCTTTGCTATCTCCGCATTGTGGGCTTCCTGATCCGCCGGGTTAGCTTCTGCCATGAGCACGGCCAATGTATCAAACAGATCTGATAGAACTTGAGCCGGCGGGCGTACAGAGCCTCCTGCCCCGGCGGCCGTCGCTGCTACTGAACCGGAGGTCATTGGCGCAGCGGTCGAAGAATGAAGTGATGCTTGTGTGCCAGCCATGAATATTCCAACTCGGTTGGGTAGATCAGAGGGGTCCAGAATACTGTCGCCATCGGAACAACCCCCAATCCGGCCATCTTGTAGCTGATATAGAGATTCGGTTTCTCCGGTTGATGACTCATCGCCGGAGTAAATGACGGTCTCGCCGCCAGATCCCGATCCATCCTCATGACCTCCTCCATGGATGACTCCCACGAAGGCACGCTTCATGGCCGGTTTAACCCGGGCAGATCGCGCACGCTGAGCCGTTTCGACGAGGTCGGTGCAGATATCCGGCTCAGGGCCCGGTTCTCCGATCTTGCTGATGAAAACGTGTATGCCACCAAAGGGGACCCGGTACCCGTACTCAACTGAGCCGGCCTTGGGGTCCCAGCCTGCATCGTCGATGTAAAGCATGCCGCGACGACTCTTAGTCATCCGGCCTGCGGCGTAGCCCTCGAGTCCTTCAAAGCGGCCCTCCAAGAACTTGAAACCATCGCGCGATAGCCCCACGGTGGGCGCCAACTGTCGTGGTTTTGTCATGGCAGATGTCCTAGAGAAAGGACTTAGTCGTGGAGCCATCGGGACGGGTTAGCTTGAAGGGGTTAAAGCGGACACAGGGACGCAAGAGAGTTTATACTAGTTCGGCCCCTTCAATGAAGGTAAAAGCCTACGTCTAGTTGTGATGGAATTGATGGGGTTTCGATGACTAGGGAGCAAACAAGCTTCGCCTAAGTCTCGAGTTGTTGTCTGTTGTCCTTGAACCGCCGCCGGGTCGTCCCCTTATATACACGGGTGACGCTCGTCGGTTCACAGAGTCCCAATACCGGCTCATAGATGTGTCCGGTTTGGTCTCTACTTATTCCTAACTTACAATACAAGTTAAATACCAACGCCGGTTTATGGCTACAGGCCTTGAACCGACTATGGGCCTTTAGCCCTCATCTGCCCTCATGGGCTTTAACATACTCAACTACTGATGAAGTTAACCCAGCCTGTCCTGGCCGGTTTACGCCCAGTAGTGATATCCCCAACACACTATGTTCTGAGATTGATGTTGCTATGACTTTTCTATGCTTAATGCTTGTCACTAGGGCCCAAGTGCCATGAATTCATATCTGAACCTATTATGTTTTCATCAATATATGAGAGTTCTTTATCCTATCTTGCAAGTCTATAGTGACCTATTATGTGTTATGATCCATTAACCCCGAAGTGACAATAATCGGGATACTTACCAGTGTTGACCGTAGTTTGAGGAGTTCATGTATTCACTATGTGTTAATGCTTTGATCCGGTACTCTATTAAAAGGAGGCCTTAATATCCCTTAGTTTCCAATAGGACCCCGCTTCCATGGGAGGGTAGGACAAAAGATGTTATGCAAGTTCTTTTCCATAAGCACGTATGACTATAGTCGGAATACATGCCTACATTGCATTGATGAACTGGAGCTAGTTCTGTGTCACCCTAGGTTATGACTTTTACATGATGAACCGCATCCGACATAATTCTCCATCACCGATCCATTGCCTACGAGCTTTCCATATATTGTTCTTCGCTTATTTACTTTTCCATTGCTATTGTTATCATCATTACAAAATACCAAAAATATTACTTTTGCTATCGTTACCTTTTACCACCGTTATCACTACTATCATATTACTTTGCTACTAAACACTTTGCTGCAGATACTAAGTTTCCAGGTGTGGTTGAATTGACAACTCAGCTACTAATACTTGAGAATATTCTTTGGCTCCCCTTGTGTCGAGTCAATAAATTTGGGTTGAATACTCTACCCTCGAAAACTGTTGCAATCCCCTATACTTGTGGGTTATCAAGACTATTTTCTGGTGCCGTTGCCGGGGAGCATGGCTCTATTCTTTGAGTCACTTGGGATTTATATCTGCTTATCATTATGAAGAACTTGAAAGATCCAAGAACTAAGATTTATCTCTCAACTACAATGGGAGGTAAGGAACTACCATCTAGCTCTGCACTTGATTCACCTTCTATTTTGAGTAAGCTTGCGACATCTAAACCTGCTTCTGCTATTAATTCTGATACGTCGCATGCTATTGATGATGCCACTTCTGCTATGCATGATACTTATGATGAAACTACTTCTATGCTTGATACTACTGTGCCACTTGGTGAATTTCTTGATGAACAACTTGCTAGGGCTAGAGAGAATGAAATTATTGAAACTGATAATATTGATGAAAGTGATGATGAAGACTCCCCCTAGATATGAATTACCTGTTGTGCCTGAGGGCTATGTCATGGATGAAGAAACTGCTAGAGATTTTCTTGCTTGCAATGAGAGGAGTGATCTTAAGAAATTATTAGCTAAGCTGAAACAAAAAACTCTGAATGCTTATGGACTAACCGATGCTTCCAGAGACCACCTGGATAGTTGTGCTGGTTGTGTTTTCAGGGAAATAACACCAGATGAAGCTGAAATTCTATTGACTAATATGTTGACTAATGAAAATAATTGGACACTTCCTGATCCAATTCCTGAATCAACTCCTAAGCCAACTCCGAAGAAAAGGGGTGTTCTATTTCTCAGTCCCGAAGATATGCAACAGGCAAAGAAATCTATGAAAGAAAAAGGTATTAAAGCTGAAGATGTTAAGAATTTACCTCCTATTGAATAAATACATGCTCTTAATTTACCGCCTGTTGAAGAAATACATGGTCTTGATAACCCTACATAGGTAGTAAAGGTAAATTCTCTCTATAGATATGATAAAGCTGAAATTCCATTTACTAAGTTTGCTAGCCCATGCTTGGATGAGTTTGATAACTTTATGGTTAAGCAAGAAAACTTTAATGCTTATTTTGGTAGAGAATTAAAACGCAATGCTGATATGCTTGAACACTTGGGTGATTATATGGATAATGTTAAAGGTTAACTTAAACTTATTAGTAAACATGCTTCTATGGTTACCACTCAAGTAGAACAAGTACTTAAAGCTCAGAATGATTTTCTCAATGAATTAAATAGTAAGAAAAATGACAATGCTGTTAGAGTTATGACTAGAGGTGGTAAAATGACTCAGGAACCTTTGTATCCTGAGGGCCATCCTAAGAGAATTGAGAAAGATTCTCAGAGAACTAATATAGATGCACCTAGTCCTTCTAAAAGGAAGAAACAGAAAAATGATAGGACTTTGCATGCTTCTAGTGAACCTATTGATGACACACCTGAGAATCCCAATGATATCTCTATTTCTGATGCTGAAACCGAATCTGGTAATGAACATGAACCTAGTAATAATGTTAATAATGATGTTCATGTTGATGCTCAACCTAGCAATGATAATGATGTAGAGATAGAACCTGCTGTTGATCTTGATAACCCACAATCAAAGAATCAACGCTATGATAAGAGAGACTTTGTTGCTAGGAAGCACGGTAAAGAAAGAGAACCGTGGGTTCAGAAACCCATGCCTTTTCCTCCTAAACCATCCAAGAAAAAGGATGATGAGGGTTTTGAGCGCTTTGCTGAAATGATTAGACCTATCTTCTTGCGTATGTGTTTGACTGATATGCTTAAAATGAATCCTTATGCTAAGTATATGAAAGAAATTGTTACTAATAAAAGAAAGATACCGGAAGCTAAAATTTCCACCATGCTTGCTAATTATACTTTTAAGGGTGGAATACCTAAGAAACTAGGAGATCAAGGAGTACCAACTATACCATGCTCCATTAAAAGAAACTATGTTAAAACTGCTTTATGTGATCTTGGAGCTGGTGTTAGTGTTATGCCTCTCTCTTTATCTCGTAGACTTGATTTGAATAAGTTGACACCTACTGACATATCTTTGCAAATGGCTGATAAATCAACTGCTATACCTGTCGGTATTTGTGAGGATGTGCCTGTTGTGGTTGCAAACGTTACTATTTTAACAAACTTTGTTATTCTTGATATTCCCGAGGACGATAGTATGTCTATTATTTTTGGAAGACCATTTTTGAATACTGTAGGGGCTGTTATTGATTGCACCGAAGGCAATGTAACTTTTCATGTTAATGGTAATGAGCATACGGTACACTTTCCGAGGAAACAACCTCAAGTCCACAGTATCAACTCTATTGGAAAAATTCCATCGATTATTTTTGCAGGTTTTGAATTTCCTCTTCCTACTGTCAAGAAGAAATATGGTATTATTATTGTTGGGGATGTGCATATCCCCGTTGAGGTAACCTAGTGTTATTCGAAAAATTTCCAGTTCCATGTTATTCGGAATGAGTTTGTTAACAAGACCTGATCAACCTTGTTAGTGGATTCCTTTTGATGAGCATGAGATGGATGAATTTAGAAAACACAACTCTCTGTACCCTCTTTTTAATTTCTGTTATTTATATTAAATAAATTAAAAATAGTAATTTCTGTCTGTTTTCTGAATTATCCATGCAATAAAAAATACCCCGAAAATATAAGTTCTCCAAATGCCCTGAAATTTAAATATGATTTTTCTAGAATATTTGAGAATATCTGGCACTGAAAACACAGCACGGGAGCAAGCACCTGGCCACGAGGGTGGAGGGCGCGCCCCCTGCCTCGTGGGCCCATGATGACCCCCCCTCCACTTATTCCAGCTACCACACACTTCTTCTTCCTCCCACAAACATCACTAACCAGCTCAAACCCGAGTCCAGGCTCATTTTGATGCCATTTTCGATCTCCTTGCTCAAAGCACCTCTCACAAAACTGCTTTGGGGGATTGTTCCTTGGTATGTGACTCCTCCAATGGTCCAATTAGTTTTTGTTCTAGTGCTTTATTCATTGCATATTTTTGCTGCTTAGGTGACCCTGTTCTTGAGCTTGCATGTCAAATTTATGTGGTCAAAAGTAGTTTTGATGCATGATATTGCCTCTAGGCACTTGTAGGGGTAGTTGCTATAAATATTGTTGAGTTTGGTTCACTTTTATTTTGATGTTACTAAAAATTTCAGAAATTTTCAGAAAAAGATGAAGAGTTTTTTGAGGGGCTCATCGAGCCGAAGCTCGAAGGATAAGCAAAGTGAGGAGGATAAGAGGCCCAAATATAATATTCCTCGCACCGCGGAGGTTCGGCCATGTGAATGGCCTTGTGATGATTTCTTGAGAGCAGCCGGGATTTATGATGATTTCTATGAATTGGCTGAGAATGCAGGCCTCACCGCCTTCCTCCACGACCGACGCGAACAGTATCTCTTACTCACCAATATCTTTATGCAAAACTTTAATTTTTGCTAGGAGCTCACCACCTACGGTAGAATTTTATTTATATGATGAGCATAAGGAGATGTCACTTCATGATTTTTGTCGGGTTTGTTTGATCCCTTTCGAGGGCAGCGTAGAGGAGCCACATCGTGATGATGTGGATGGGTTTATTGATACCATTACTATAGGGGAAACAAGGAAGGTTTCCGACGCACGAATTACTAGCATACACTTTCCTGTTCTGCGTTACTTTGCTATATTTGCTAGTAGATGCTTAATTTGGTGTGGAAACTATGGAAACCTGAGTGCCCCTGATATTGTTATTTTGCGCCATGCCTTTTTCCATGATGACACATTTAGTATGGGCGCTATTGTTGCAAAGCGGTTAAATCTTAACCGTACTAAGGGCCCCGTCCTTGGAGGCATCTTCTCCTGGTGCCTCACTTCACACTTTAACATACCTATTAGGCACTATGAGAAAGAAGAAAAATTGATGCCTCCTGTTTATCTAGATTACAAGAGTATGGTAGCACATGATTTTATTGTTAAGAATAGGGAAAAGGCGCTTAAGTTCAAATTAATATTTGGTAAAAATCATCCTGAGACTATTACCTTGCCTGCTCCTTCCTTGTTTGATTTATCTGCAGGCAAGTACCTTGTTCCGTTAGAGGCCATTCACGCATACCGGAACCCTACATCAGCTACAGAGCCAGAGCCGGAACCACAATTTGATCCTCCATGATAGTCTGGTTACCAGTGGGATCCGGAGGTGATTGCCAACCAGTGGCAATCCGAGGCTTCTTCACAGTATGACCCCAACTATTACTTTGGATATCTGCCAGGCCAGCCGTGGTCATAGACCAACTTAGGCCAAAAGCCTAAGCTTGGGGGAGTACGTATTTCTCATCGACATTACATTCATGTTCACACACTCATTGCTAGTTGTCGGTGCTCATACTTTTTCATTGTATCATCCATGATAGTTTATTTTCCTTTTTATGATTTCTTCTTGTGTGTTTAATAAACCTTAAGAAAACCAAAAAATTAGTTGTACCTTCTAATTAGTTTACTTTCCATGCTTGTAGTTGTAATTAAAAACAAAACCCCAAAAGATTTCTCGTTCTTCTTTTGCTTGTTGGGAGCTTTCCCGTTTAAATAGCTTTATTTCTTTTCTTGTTCTTTGGGCGTCGAGAGGAGAAGACCATAATTAAAATATTAAAGTGGCTCTTATATGCATTATTGTTGATGTAACAAAGAGCCCATATTACCTTGTCTTCTCTCTTGAATTGAATGCCTGCAGATTCCAGCTTAGTCCAATGCACGTGCACTATTATTATTACCCACACTATTCGGTCGTGCAAGTGAAAGGCAATAATGATGATTATATGATGAACTTATTGAGATGAAAAAAAACTGGTATGAACTCGACCTCTCTTGTTTTTGTGAATATGATTAGCTCATCGTTCCTGATTCAGCCTATTATGAATAAACATGTTTGCAATGACAATTAGATATTATAGTTGCTTATGCCATGCTTAATTAGCTAGGAGCTTATAATGGTTTACTTTTCGTGCCAACATGCTATTAAAATGGTTGTGATGTGGTTTGATAGGGTGGTATCATCTTTTGAATGATTCGAGTGGCTTGACTTGGCACATGTTCATGCATGTAGTTGAAACAAAATCAACATAACCTCTACGATATTTATGTTCATGGTGCATTATATCTTACTCATGCTTGCATTCGGTGTTGATTAATTTTAATGCATGTTCATTACTGTTGTCGCTCTCTATCTGGTCGCTTCCCAGTCTTTTGCTAGCCTTCACCTGTACTAAGCGGGAATACTGCTTGTGCATCCAATTCCATAAACCCCAAAGTTGTTCCATATGAGTCCACCATACCTACCTATATGCGGTATCTACCTGTCGCTCCAAGTAAATTTGTATGTGCCAAACTCCAAACCTTCAAATAAATATCCTGTTTTGTATGCTCGAATAGCTCATGTATCAACTAGGGATGTCCGTATCTTCCATGTTAGGCAGGTTATTCTCAAGAGGAGTGGACTCCGCTCCTCACTCATGAGAAAATGGCTGGTCACCGGGATGCCCAGTCCCATGCTTTATGCAAATCAAATCAAAATAATTGCAAACAAAACTCCCTCGGGACTCTTGTTAGTTGGAGGCACTCGTTGTTTCGAGCAAGCCATGTATTGATGCTTGTTGGTGGAGGGGGAGTACAAACTTTACCATTCTGTTTGGGAACCGCCTATAATGTGTGTAGCATGGAAGATATCGCCATCTCTTGGTTGTTATGTTGACAATGAAAGTATACCGCTCAAAATATTATTCATATCTATTTCAAAACCGAGCTCTGGCACCTCTACAAATCCCTGCTTCCCTCTGCGAAGGGCCTGTCTATTTACTTTTATGCTGAGTCATCATCCTCTTATTAAAAATCACCAGTCGGAGAGCACCGCTGTCATTTGCATTCATTACTGTTAGTTTACATTGAGTATGACTTGACTGGATCTCTTTTACCATGAATTACAATGTCTAGTCAGTCCTTGATCTTTAAAAGTGCTCTGCATTTATGTTTTGCGGTCTCACAAAGGGCTAGCGAGATACCATCTTGTTATATCATATCATGAATGTTTTGAGAAAGTGTTGTCATCCGATATTTATTATTATTGCTCGCTAGTTGATTATGTCATTGATACGAGTAAACATGAGACCTAAATGTTATTGTGAATATGGTTAGTTCATAATCTTTGCTGAAAACGTGAATGCTCGCTTTACATATTTACAACAACAAGAGCAAACAGAGTTTGTAAAAGTTTTTCTTTATCACTTTCAGTTTATCAACTGAATTGCTTGGGGGAGTGTAACATCCCAAATTTTCAATTTGGAATGTTATACATAGATCATCCATGCATATCATATTTTACTGCATTTCGTTTCATGATCCTCGAAATCCTAAGCAACTCAAGGACCCTCGGAGAGAGTTGGGGATTTCCCTATTTTCATATTTGGGTTTTACCAAATATCGAAACAAGGATTTTTGGTTTTAATTATTTTTCTCTCCGAAAATATTTCATGTTAAAATATATGAGAGGAGATAATCTGACTTCTCCAAAATAAATGAAATATTGGAGGAAAAATATTAAAATCATTTATTTGATTTTATTTGGATTTTATTTGCATTAGAAAAATTGCACGTTTTCAAAATTGCATTTTAGGGCCAAGAAAATGTTAATCTTGTTCTAAATATTTTATTTAGATGGCGAAAATTTATTTTGGCATTTTTAGATTTTTATTTTATTTTCTAGGATTTATTTTCTGTTCAGCGAAATTAAAAAAACTTCCAGCGTCCGACCGGACTGAAGCCCAGCCGAGCCAGGCCGGCCCAGCCCCGCACCACCGGCTTCCCCGTCCCGTGCCGCCGCCGGACTCGAAGGAGTCTGAGCCGCCACCGCCGCCTCGACCCCGTCCCCAAGTCGGAGCCACCGTCGCCTCCCCCCTTTAAAAACCCACCCCGGGGCCCCCCTGGAGCCCCAAGTCGCCGCCGCCGCAGCCTTCGCCAGCCCCGCCGCCGCAGCCCCGC
>NC_041388.1:362257099-362271943 GCF_002162155.2 Triticum dicoccoides
GTCTGCCGCCGCCCGTGCAACTGCTGCCCCGCGCCGCCGAGCCGCCCCGCCGCCCCGCAAGCCCGCCGCCCGAGCCCCGCCTCGCCGGAGTTGCCTTGCCGGAGAGGTAACGCACCGACCCACCGTGCCCGGTTTTTTTCAAAGAAAACCGATTCAGTTTTTTTGAAACCCTAGTCGTTTTTTCGGTTCGCCGGTTTTTCTTTTTGGTTTTCTCTTTAGCGGACGTTCGTCCGGACGTTCGTTTTAACGAACGGTTTTCGCCCGTTAGCTACAGATAATGAACGCTCGTTTGTTAGGAATCAGGCGATTCAAGCGCCTAGATCTTCGTCTCGAGACCCTCTTTTCGTTTAACCAACTTGCACAAGTTTTTACTACTGTAAAATTTGACCTAGGTCCAGATTAGTAAATGGATCTTGTTTCTTTCGCCGTTTGAGTTTCGTTGCTCCGTTTCATTTGATTCTTTTTGCAAACCCGAGTTATTAAGTTGAACTTTCTGGTTAGATCTTATTATTTGAGGTTTACCCGTGTTTTCTTTGCTTGATTGCTTATGTATGCTATTGGTTGTTTGCGATAGAATTCCCGGAGTGCGAAGCGTGTTATTTGGAGTCTCTAGGTTACGCGGATCGTCAGCAAGGCAAGTAACACATTGATCATACTCTTTCCATACCCAGTTTTTATGCATTAGTTTCAATCCTCAAACATTGCATGATTAGGATGTCATTCACTTGTGGGTTGGGAAGTAGTTTTTGAGGTAGGAACCTATTGCCCTATTACTATCAAACCCTTGGGAGTTACTTCTACGCATTGCTTATATTGCTATGCTATGCTATGCTCGTAGACGTGGTTTGGGTGAGTGAAATCCATGACAAATGTGAGATTGATAATTAATGGTTGAACTTAAGGTGGCAACTTAAAAACACATCTGGGTGGATTGAGGCACCTGGAGTACCCAGTGTTGCCTATATATTTTTGGAAATCCCGGAGTACCCGTGTGATCTTCCTATGGACCGCCACCCAAGCTCAAAGGGAACTGAGATTATTCATGCTAGAAACTTCCGTGTGCAGCCACAAGCTATTATGGGCTCTAGCATAGTTGAGTAAGTTACGTGAAGCTCTTGAAGAGGTGGATCAGCAGGTAGTGGGTTTGTAGGTTTGGTATGGTCTGCTCGGAGTAGAGAGTTATTGTTTCTGAAAGACCGTGTCTCGGTCATCCGTTTCTCAAACACCCTGTAGTGCGAGAAAATCTACGGAGGAGATCGAGTCTTGTGGGGAAAAGTGCGCAAACCTCTGCAGAGTGTATAAACTAATCATGGTTAGTCGTGTCCCCGGTTATGGACAATCTTGAGTATCTAGTACTTGGAGTATCTTAAGTATCTCATCACTCTAAATTAATATTGTTGGGTTGTTAATTACCTTAATTGGGATTGAGCTGGAGGAACCTTCTCATTGATGTTTCAACCACCATGATAGTTAAATTAAAATCTATTCCTTTGTTGTAGGGAAAAATTGGCTTTTCGCAAAAACTATAACCATAGAGCTTTCCACCAGCCAAATATGCATGTAGTGATAGCATTATTCTATTCTTGCTCTACTGTGTTATATTGCCAGCATATTCCATGTCCTGACCCGTTTTCGGGCTGCAACGTATTATGTTGCAGACTTTTCAGACGAGGAGTAAGGTTCGTTAGGTTGTTGCCGTGCAGCTCAGCTATGCTGTTGGAGTTGATGGACGCACTTTATCTTCCAAGCCTTCCGCTGTTATCGTGTTAGATGGCCTTAAGCCATATTATTGTAATAAGTTCTCTTTTGAGAGATTCGATGTAATAAGTGTGTGATTGCTACTCTGTTATAAATCCTTCGAGTATGGTGTGTGTCAGCATTACCGATCCATGGATGACACGGAAGCACAGAGACTTGACCGTTTGAGGTCGGGTCGCTACAGGGAGTTGATACGTCTCCGTCGTATCTACTTTTCCAAACACTTTTGCCCTTATTTTGGAATCTAACTTGCATGATTTGAATGGAACTAACCCGGACTGACGCTGTTTTCAGCAGAATTGCCATGGTGTTATTTTTGTGCAGAAATGAAAGTTCTCGGAATGACCTGAAAATCAACGGAGAATTATTTTGGAATATATAAAAAATACTGGGAGGATGATCCACGTCAGGGGGGCCTCCACCTGTCCACGAGGGTGGGAGCGCGCCCTACCCCCTGGGCGCGCCCCCTGCCTCGTGGGCCCCCTGACGCTCCACCGACCTCAACCTGGACTCCATATATTCACTTTCGAGGAGAAAAAAACCAGGGAGAAAGATTCATCACATTTTACGATACAGAGCCGCCGCCAAGCCCTAAACTCTCTCGGGAGGGCTGATCTGGTGTCCGTTCGGGGCTCCGGAGAGGGGAATCCGTCGCCATCGTCATCATCAACCTTCCTCCATCACCAATTTCATGATGCTCACTGCCGTGCGTGAGTAATTCCATCGTAGGCTTGCTGGACGATGATGGGTTGGATGAGATTTATCATGTAATCGAGTTAGTTTTGTTAGGGTTTGATCCCTGGTATCCACTATGTTCTGAGATTAATGTTGCTATGACTTTGCTATGCTTAATGCTTGTCACTAGGGCCCGAGTGCCATGAATTCAGATATCAACCTATTATGTTTTCATCAATATATGAGAGTTCTTGACCCTATCTTGCAAGTCTATAATCACCTATTATGTGTTATGATCCGTTAACCCCGAAGTGACAATAATCGGGATACTTACCGGTGATGAACGTAGTTTGAGGAGTTCATGTATTCACTATGTGTTAATGCTTTGGTCTGGTACTCTATTAAAAGGAGGCCTTAATAATCCTTAGTTTCTAATAGGACCCCGCTGCCACGGGAGGGTAGGACAAAAGATGTCATGCAAGTTCTTTTCCATAAGCACGTATGACTATATTCGGAATACATGCCTACATTACATTGATGAATTGGTGCTAGTTCTATGTCACCCTAGGTTATGACTGTTACACGATGAACCGCATCCGACATAATTCTCCATCACCGATCCATTGCCTACGAGCTTTCCATATATTGTTCTTCGCTTATTTACTTTTCCGTTGCTATTGTTATCATCACTACAAAATACCAAAACTATTACTTTTGCTATCGTTACCTTTTACCACCGTTATCACTACTATCATATTACTTTGCTACTAAATACTTTGTTGCAGATACTAAGTTGTTGAATTGACAACTCAGCTGCTAATAGTTGTGAATATCCTTTGGCTCCCCTTGTGTCGAATCAATAAATTTGGGTTGACTACTCAACCCTCGAAAACTGTTGCGATCCCCTATACTTGTGGGTTATCAATGCATAGCAACGAGAGGGGAGAGTGTCGTTTACGTACCTTGGTAGACCGTAAGCGGAAGCGTTATGACAATGCGGTTGATGTAGTCGTATGTCTTCACGATCGACCGATCCTCAGTACCGAACGTATGGCACCTCCATGTTCAGCACACGTTCATCTTGGTGACGTCCCGCGAACTCATGATCCAGTAGAGCTTCCGGGAAGAGCTTCGTCAGCACGACAGCGTGGTGACAGTGTTGATGAAGCTACCGATGCAGGGCTTCGCCTAAGCACCACTACGATATGATCGAGGTGGATTATGGTGGAGGAGGGCACCGCACATGGCTAAGAGATCAATGATCAATTGTTGTGCCTCCAAGGGGTGCCCCCTCCCCGTATATAAAGGAGTGGAGGAGGGGGAGGGAGCCGGCCTCCTATGGCGCGCCCCATGAGGAGTCCTACTCCCACCGGGAGTAGGACTTCCCCCTTCCAAGTAGGAGTAGGAGAGGAGAAGGAAGGGAGAGAAGAAGAGAAGAGAAGGGGGCGTCGCCCCCCTCCTTGTCCAATTCGGAATAGAGGGGAAGGGGGCGCGTGGCTGCCCTGGCCGCCCCTCCTCTTCTCCCACTAGGGCCCATTAGGCCCAATATACTCCCTGGGGGGTTCCGGTAACCCTCCGGTACTCCGGTATATGTCCGAAACCTCCCGAGACACTTCCAGTGTCAGGACATAGTCGTCCAATATATCAGTCTTTACGTCTCGACCCTTTCGAGACTCCTCGTCATGTCCGTGATCATATCCGGGACTCCGAACTACCTTCTGTACATCAAAACACAAAAACTCATAATACCGATCATCACAGAACTTTAAGCGTGCGGACCCTACGGGTTCGAGAACTATGTGGACATGACCGAGACACGTCTTCGGTCAATAACCAATAGCGGAACCTGGATGCTCATATTGGCTCCCACATATTCTACGAAGATCTTTATCGGTCAAACCGCATAACAACATACGTTGTTCCCTTTGTCATCGGTATGTTACTTGCCCGAGATTCGATCGTCGGTATCTCAATACCTAGTTCATTCTCGTTACCGGCAAGTCTCTTTACTCGTTCCGTAATACATCATCCTGTAACTAACTCATTAGTTACAATGCTTGCAAGGCTTATAGTGATGTGCATTACCGAGAGGGCCTAGAGATACATATTCGACAATCGGAGTGACAAATATCCTAATCTCGATCTATGCCAACTGAACAAGTACCATCGGAGACACCTGTGGAGCACCTTTATAATCACCCAGTTACGTTGTGATGTTTGGTAGCACACAAAGTGTTCCTCCGGTATTCGGGAGTTGCATAATCTCATAGTCATGGGAACATGTATAAGTCATGAAGAAAGCATTAGCAATATACTAAACGATCAAATGCTAAGCTAACGAAATGGGTCAAGTCAATCACATGATTCTCTAATGATGTGATCCCGTTAATCAAATGAAAACTCATGTCTATGGCTAGGAAACTTAACCATCTTTGATTCAACGAGCTAGTCAAGTAGAGGCATACTAGTGACACTTTGTTTGTCTATGTATTCACACATGTACTAAGTTTCCGGTTAATACAATTCTAGCATGAATAATAAACATTTATCATGATATAAGGAAATAAATAATAACTTTATTATTGTCTCTAGGGCATATTTCCTTCAACAATAGGACAGCACCAAAATAAAACATACAACTCATACCAATCTAGATCATCAATCAACTCAAAGACAAAGGATATCTACTCAAAACATCATAGGATGGCAACACATCATTGGATCATAATATGTGGCATAAAGCACCATGTTCAAGTAGGGATTACAACAGGGTGCGGGAGCGTGGACCGTGTAAAAGAGATGAGGATGGTGTTGTTGATGAAGACGATCACCACGGCGATGATTCCCCTCTCGATGGCACTCCGACGCCACCGAGAGAGAGGAGGAGAGGTTCTCCCCCTTGTGATTCCTCCTCCATGGCCTCCCCCTGGATGGGGAGAGGTTCTCCCTCTGGTCCTTGGCCTTCATGGTTATGATGGCCCCTCCGGGATCCTCCTCCATAGCCTCCGGTGATGAAGGCCCCTGCTACGTCTTGAGCTTGCGTTGGTTTTCCCTGAAGAGGAAGGGATGATGCAGCAGAGTAGCGTAAGTATTTCCCTCAGTTTTTGAGAACCAAGGTATCAATCCACTAGGAGGCCATGCTCAAGTCCCTCATACCTGCACAAAACGATAGCTACTCGCATCCAACGCGATTAGGGGTTGTCAATCCCTTCACGGTCACTTACAAGAGTGAGATCTGATAGATATAATATTTTTGGTATTTTTGGTATAAAGATGCAAAGTAAAAAAGTAAAGCAAGATTAAAGTGATGGAGATTGATATGATGAGAATAGACCCGGGGGCCATAGGTTTCACTAGTGGCTTTTCTCAAGAGCATAAGTATTCTACAATGGGTGAACAAATTACTGTTGAGCAATTGACAGAATTGAGCATAGTTATGAGAATATCTAGGCATGATCATTTATATAGGCATCACGTCCGTGACAAGTAGACCGAAACGATTCTGCATCTACTACTATTACTCCACTCATCGACCGCTATCCCACATGCATCTAGAGTATTAAGTTAAAAATAGAGTAACACCTTAAGCAAGATGACATGATGTAGAGAGATAAATTCATGCAATATGAAATAAACCCCATCTTGTTATCCTTGATGGCAACGATGCAATATGTGCCTTGCTGCCCCTTCTGTCACTGGGAAAGGACACCGCAAGATCGAACCCAAAGCTAAGCACTTCTCCCATGGCAAGAACAACCAATCTAGTAGGCCAAACCAAACTGATAATTCGAAGAGACTTGCAAAGATAACCAATCATACATAAAAGAATTCAGAGAAGATTCAAATATTATTCATAGATAGACTTGATCATAAACCCACAATTCATCGATCTCAACAAACACACCGCAAAAAGAAGATTGCATCGAATAGATCTCCATAAGAGAGGGGGAGAACTTTGTATTGAGATCCAAAAAGAGAGAAGAAGCCATCTAGATACTAACTATGGACCCAAAGGTCTGAGGTAAACTACTCACACTTCATCGGAGAGGCTATGATGATGTAGAAGCCCTCCATGATGACGGCCCTCTTCCGGCGGAGCTCCGGAACAGGCCCCAAGATGGGATCTCGTGGATACAGAAAGTTGCGGCGGTGGAATTAGGTTTTTGGATCCGTCTCTGGTCGTTTGGGGGTACGTATGTATATATAGGAGGAAGAAGTACGTCGGTGGAGCATCGAGGGGCCCACGAGGCAGGGGGGCGCGCCCCCCACCCTCGTGACCGCCTCTCCGATGCCTTGGCGTAGGGTCCAAGTCTCCTGGATCATGTTCGGTGAGAAAATCACGTTCCCGAAGGTTTCATTCCATTTGGACTCCGTTTGATATTCCATTTCTTCGAAACACTGAAATAGGCAAAAAAAACAGCAATTCTGGGTTGGGCCTCCGGTTAATAGGTTAGTCCCAAAAATAATATAAAAGTGGAAAATAAAGCCCAATATAGTCCAAAACAGTAGATAATATAGCATGGAGCAATCAAAAATTATAGATACGTTGGAGACGTATCAGCCCCCTCCGACAGGGTGCCAGAGAGGGCCTAGATTGATTTCTCGTGGCTACAGAGGCTTGCGTCGGCGGAACTTCCGATCTTGGTTATTTTCTTGGGGTTTTTGTATTTATAGGAATTTTTGGCGTCAGTTTCACGTCAAGGGCGTCCCTGAGTCGTCCACGAGATAGGGGCCCATGCCCAGGGGGTGGAGCGCGCCCCCACCCTCGTGGACAGCTCGGGACTCTTCTGGCCCAACTCTTTTACTCAGGGGGCTTCTTTTGGTCCATAAAAAATCATAAAATATTGGCACGTCAATTCGACTCCGTTTGGTATTCCTTTTCTGCAATACTCAAGAACAAGGGAAAAACATAAATTGGCACTGGGCTCTAGGTTAATAGGTTAGTCCCAAAAATCATATAAAATAGCATATAAATGCATATAAAACATCTAAGATGGATAATATAATAGCATGAATACTTCATAAATTGCAGATACGTTGGAGACATATCATCATCCCCAATCTTAATTCCTGCTCGTCCTCGAGTAGGTAAATGATAAAATAAATAATTTATGAAGTGTGAATGCTAGCAAGTGCATAAGTTTGATCAATGATAGTTCCAATCACTTTTTCTAACATCATTATATATCATAACAGTAGCTCAACTCATGAAACTTCTCATGATCAAGTAACAAGCTATTCACATGTTAAAGTATAGATCATAAACTTTCTTGAAAACTAACAAACCGCGCTCTTAGTCATCAAACAATTGCAATTCATCTTATTTTCGGGAAGGGTCTATGTAAGAGCTTTGATTCAGCAAACTCCACATACTCAACTATCATTTAATCTTTCAGAATTGCTAACACTCATGTGATATTTATGGGTTCAAAGTTTTAATCGGACACAGAGAAAGATAGGGGCTTATAGTTTCGCCTCCCAACCTTTTACCTCAAGGGTAATGTCAACAATAATAATTTATGAATACCTACATCCAAGTGATATATATATCCGGATCGCTCCAACACAAAGTGCTTGCCAAAGGAAAAAGTGTAAAAAGGGAAAGGTGATATGTCTCCAATGTATCTACTTTTCCAAACACTTTTGCCCTTGTTTTGGACTCTAACTTGCATGATTTGAATGGAACTAACCCGGACTGGCGCTGTTTTCAGTAGAATTACCTTGGTGTTATTTATGTGCAGGAGCAAACGTTCTCAGAATGACCTGAAACTTCACGGAGACACTTTTCAAAAAATAAGAAAAATACCTGCCAAAGATGAAGGCCAGGGGGGCCACCACCTTGCCACAAGGATGGGGGGCGCGCCTGCCCCTTTAGGGCGCGCCCCTCTACCTCGTGGGCCCTCTGTTGCCTCTCCGACTCCAACTCCACCTCCATATATTGAGTTTCGATGAGAAAAAAAATCAGAGAGAAGAAATCATCACGTTTTACGATACGGAGCCGCCACCAAGCCCTAAAACCTCTCGGGAGGGCTGATCTGGAGTCCATTCGGGGCTCCGGAGAGGGGAATCCGTCGCCATCGTCATCATCAACCATCCTCCATCACCAATTTCATGATGCTCACTGCCGTGCGTGAGTAATTCCATCGTAGGCTTGCTGGACGGTGATGGGTTGGATGGGATCTATCATGTAATCGAGTGCTTGTCACTAGGGCCCGAGTGCCATGATTTCAGATCTGAACCTATTATGTTTTCATCAATATATGAGTGTTCTTGATCCTATCTTGCAAGTATATAGTCACCTATTATGTGCTATGATCCGTTAACCCCGAAGTGACAATAATCGGGATACTTACCGGTGATGACCGTAGTTTGAGGAGTTCATGTATTCACCATGTGTTAATGCTTTGTTCCGGTTCTCTATTAAAAGGAGGCCTTAATATCCCTTAGTTTCCGTAAGGACCCTGCTGCCACGGGAGGGTAGGACAAAAGATGTCATGCAAGTTCTTTTCCATAAGCACGTATGACTATATTCGGAATACATGCCTACATTATATCAATGAACTGGAGCTAGTTCTGTGTCACCCTAGGTTATGACTGTTACATGATGAACCGCATCCGGCATAATTCTCCATCACCGATCCATTGCCTACGAGCTTTCCATACATTGTTCTTCACTTATTTACTTTTCCGTTGCTATTGCTATCATCACTACAAAATACCAAAAACATTGCTTTTACTACTGTTACCTTTTGTTACCATTACCACTATTATCATATCACTTGCTACTAAATACTTTGCTGCAGATATTAAGTTTCCAGGTGTGGTTGAATTGACAACTCAGCTTCTAATACTTGAGAATATTCTTTGGCTCCCCTTGTGTCGAATCAATAAATTTGGGTTGAATACTCTACCTCAAAAACTGTTGTGATCCCCTATACTTGTGGGTTATCAAGGCCATTTTCTGGCGCCGTTGCCAGGGAGCATAGCTCTATTCTTTGAGTCACTTGGGATATATATATCTGCTTATCATTATGAAGAACTTGAGAGATCCAAAAACCAAGATCTATCCCTCAACTACGAGGGGAGGTAAGGAATTGCCATCTAGCTCTGCACTTGATTCACCTTCTGTTTTGAGGAAGATTGCGACACCTACACCTGCTTCTGCTATTCGTTCTAATATGTCGCATGTTATTGATGATGCTACTTCTGCTATGCATGATACTTATGATGAAACTACCTCTATGTCTGATACTACTATGCCACTTAGTGACTTTCTTGATGAACAACTTGCTAGGGCTAGAGAAATTGAAAATATTGAATCTGATGATACCGATGAAAGTGATGATGAAGAACCACTTGCCATTCCTAAGGGTTATGTATTTGATCAAGATGCTTCTTTAGCCATTTTAGCTTGCAGAAATAGAACTGAACTTAAAAAATTATTAGCTAAATGGAGTAAGCAATCCCTAAATGATAGAATGAAACCTGACCCTGCTTTTGCTACTTCACCTATCTTTGTTACTGATAAGGATTATGAATTCTCTGTTGATCCTAATATAATTACTTTGGTTGAATCTGATCCTTTTCATGGCTATGAATCTGAAACTGTTGTGGCACATCTTACTAAATTGAATGATATAGCCAGCTTGTTCACTAAAGATGAGAGAACTTGCTACTTTTATATCCTTAAAATATTCCCATTCTCATTAAAGGGTGATGCTAAGATATGGTTTAATTCTCTTGATCCTGGTTGTGTGCATAGTCCCCAGGATATGATTTATTACTTCTCTGCTAAATATTTTCCTGCTCATAAGAAACAAGCTGTTTTAAGGGATATATATAATTTTGTGCAAATTGAAGAAGAGAGTCTCCCACAAGCTTGGGGGAGGCTTCTCCAATTACTTAATGCTTTGCCTGATCATCCTCTTAAGAAAAATGAAATACTTGATATCTTTTATAATGGACTAACCGATCATCCTCTCCAATTTCATAGTTGTGTTGGTTCTGTTTTCAGGGAAAGAACACCGGATGGAGCTGAAATTCTATTGAATAATATGTTGACAAATGAAAATAATTGGACATCTCCGGAGCCAATTCCCGAACCTATTCCTAAACCAACTCCGAAGAAGAGGGTATTTTATTTCTCAGTCCTGAAGATATGCAAGAGGCAAAGAAATCTATGAAAGAAAAGGGTATTAAAGATGAAGATGTTAAGAATTTACCTCCTATTGAAGAAATGCATGGTCTTAATTTACCGCCTGTTGAAGAAACATATAATCTTAATGCATTACCTATTGTAGAAACTCATGGTCTTGATAACCCAACACAGGTAGTAAAGGTAAATTCTCTCTATAGATATGATAAAGCTGTAATCCCATTTACTAAAATTGCTAGCCCATGCTTAGATGAGTTTGATAAATTTATGGCTAAGCAAGAAGATTTTAATGCTTATTTTGGTAGACAATTAAAATACAATTCAAATATGCTTGGACACTTGGGTGATTATATGGCTAATGTTAAAGGTGAACTTAAACTTATTAGTAAACATGCTTCTATGGTTACCACTCAAGTAGAACAAGTGCTTAAAGCTCAAAATGATTTGCTCAATGAATTGAACAGTAAGAATAATGATAATGCTGTTAGAGAATGACTCAGGAACCTTTGTATCCTGAAGGCCATCCTAAGAGAATTGAGCAATATTCTTAGAGAAATAATATAGATGTACCTAGTTCTTCTAAAAAGAAGAAAAAGAAAAATGATATGACTTTGCATGCTTCTAGTGATCCTATTGTTGAAACACCTGAGAATCCAAATGATATTTCTATTTCTGATGCTGAAACTCAATCTGGTAATGAACCTGAAACTAGTGGTAATGTTAATGATAATGTTCATAATGATGCCCAACCTAGTAATGATAATGACGTAGAAATTGAACCTGCTGTTGATCTTGATAACCTACAATCAAAGAATCAATGTTATGATAAGAAATATTTTGTTGCTAGGAAACATGGTAAAGAAAGAGAGACTTGGGTTCAGAAACCCATGCCCTTTCCTCCCAAACCATCCAACAAAAAGGATGATGAGTATTTTGAGCGCTTTGCTGAAATGATTAGACCTATCTTTTTACGTATGCGATTAAATGATATGCTCAAAACAAATCCTTATGCTAAGTATATGAAAGATATTATTACAAAAAAGAGAAAGATACCGGAAGCTGAAATTTCCACCATGCTTGCTAATTATACTTTTAAGGGTGGGATACCAAAGAAACTTGGAGATCCAGGAGTACCCACTATACCATGCTCCATTAAAAGAAACTATGTTAAAACTGCTTTATGTGATCTTGGAGCCGGTGTTAGTGTTATGCCTCTCTCTTTATATCATAGACTTGATTTGAATAAGTTGAAACCTACTGAAATATCTTTGCAAATGGCTGATAAATCAACTGCTATACTTGTCGGTATTTGTGAGGATGTGCCTGTTGTAGTTGCAAACGTTACTATTTTAACGGACTTTGTTATTCTTGATATTCCCGAGGACGATAGTATGTCTATTATTCTTGAAAGACCCTTTTTGAATACTGCAGGGGCTGTTATTGATTGCACTAAAGGCAATGTCACTTTTCAGGTTAATGGTAATGAGCATACGGTACACTTTCTGAGGAAACAACCTCAAGTTCATAGTATCAACTCTATTGGAAAAATTCCATCGATTATATTTTGAGGTTTTGAATTTCCTCTTCCTATTGTCAAGAAGAAATATGATATTCTTATTATTGGGGATGTGCATATCCCCGTTGAGGTAACATAGTGTTATTCGAAATTTCTCTGGTTCCATGTTATTCGGAATGAGTTCGTCGACAAGACTTGATCAAC
Organism: Triticum dicoccoides; assembly: GCF_002162155.2. Taxonomy (NCBI): domain Eukaryota; kingdom Viridiplantae; phylum Streptophyta; class Magnoliopsida; order Poales; family Poaceae; genus Triticum; species Triticum dicoccoides. The sequence continues at coordinate 362,269,408 of NC_041388.1, forward strand.
CTTGTTAGTGGATTCCTTTTGATGATCATGAGATGGATGAAACTAGAAGGCACAACCTTCTGAACCCCACTTTACTTTATGTTATTTATATTAAATAAAATAAAATAAATATTTTTCTATCTGTTATCTGATTATCCGTGCAATATAAAAATACCTCGAAAATAAAAGTTCTCCAAATGCCCTAAAAATTAAATATGATTTTTTCTAGAATATTTGAGGATTTATGGAACTGAGAACACACCAGGGGGGTCAACCACCTGCCCATGAGGGTGGAGGGTGCGCCCACCCCTCTAGGGCGCGCCCCCTGCCTCGTGGGCCCCCGGTGGCCCTCCTCCACTTATTCTTTCAGCCACACACTCATTCTTCCTCCCCCAAACACGAAAAACCAGCTCAAACCCGAGTCCAAGCTCGTTTTGCTGCCATTTTCGATCTCCTTGCTGAAAGCACCTCTCACAAAACTGCTTGGGGAGATTGTTCCTTGGTATGTGACTCCTCCATTGGTCCAATTGGTTTTTGTTCTAATGCTTTATTCATTGCAAATTTGTGTTGCTTAGGTGACCCTGTTCTTGAGCTTGCATGTCAAATTTATATGGTCAAAAGTAGTTTTGATGCATGATATAGGCTCTAGGCACTTGTAGGAGTAGTTGCTATCAATATTATTGAGTTTGGTTTACTTTTATTTTGAAGTTACTAAAAATTTCAGAATTTTTCAGAAAATGATGAGCAGAATTTTGAGGGGCTCATCGAGCCAAAGCTCGAAGGAAAAGGCACCGAAGCCTAAGTATAATCTGCCTCACACCGCGGAGGTTCGGGCGTGTGAATGGCCTTCCGAGGATTTCTTAAGAGCAGCCGGGATTTATGAAGATTTTCATGAGTTGGCTCAGACTGCAGGCCTTGCCGCTTTCCTCCACGGCCAATGCGATCAGTATCTCTTGCTCACAAATACCTTTGTGCAAAACTTTAATTTTCATTATAGGAACTCACCACCTACGGTGGAATTTCATTTATATGATGAGCATAAGGAGATGTCACTTTATGATTTTTGTCGGATCTGTTTAGTCCCTTTTGGGGGCAAGACAGAAGAACCACATCGTGATGATGTGGAGGGATTTATTAACACTATCACTGTAGGGCAAACAAGGAAGGTTTCCGATGCACGAATCACTAGCATACATTTTCCTGTTTTACGCTACTTTGCATTATTTGCTAGTCGTTGCTCAATTGATCGCGAAATCTATGGAAACCTGAGTATCCCTGATATTATTATTTTGCACCACGGTTTATACGGTGATAACTCTTTTAGTATGGGCAGCATTATTGCCAAACGGTTAAGTCTGAACTGTACCAAGGGCTCCATCTTTGGAGGCATCTATGCTATACGCCTAGCTGCACATTTTAACATACCTATTAGGCATGCTGAGAAGGAAGAAAAAAGTGTTGCCCTGTGTTTATTTAGATTACAAAAGTATGGTGGCACATGATTTTATTGTTAAGAATAGGGAAGGAGAGCTTAAATATCAATTGTTCTTTAATAAACATCATCCTGAGACTATCACCTTGCCTGCTCCTTCTTTGTTTGATTTGACTGTAGGCACGTACCTTGTTCTGTTGAAGGCTATCCACGCCTACCGGAACCCTACACCAGCCGAGGAGCCAGAGCCGGAACCACAATATGATCCTTCACGACAGTCTAATTACCAGTGGGATCCGGAGATGATTGTCAGCCAGTGGCAATCTGAGCCTTCTTCTTCCTCATCATAGTACGACCCCAACAACTATTATTATGTATATCAACCAGGCCAGCCGTGGCCATAGACCAACTTAGGCCAAAAGCCTAAGCTTGGGAGAGTACGTATTTCCCACCGACACTATATTCATGTTCACACACTCATTGCTAAATGTTGGTGCTCATACTTTTTCATTGTATTGTAACAGCCCAAATTTTCAATTTGGAATGTTATACATAAGACCATCATTGCATATCATATTTTATTTTCTTTTGGTTTGATCCTAGAAATTCTACGCAACTCAAGGACCCACGGAGAGAGTTGGGGATTTTGTTATTTTCATATTTGAGTTTTCTCAAATTTTGAGAATAGGTTCATTTGATTTTAATTATTTTATCATCAATTATTTCTATTACAAAAATATGAGAGAGGGAATAAAATGACTTTCCTAAAATAAAGAAATATTGAGAATTTAATAATAAAATCAAATAGGATTTTATTTCGGAGTTTTTCTGTATTTTATTCGAATTTAGGACATGTGCGTTTTTCAAAATTGCATTTAGGCCCCAAATAAATGCTCACCTTGTGCGGCTTGATTTTAGAAGCCCGGAAAAATTTATTTCGGGATTTTTGGAGTCCGTTTAGTATTTCTTTTATTTCTTTTTCTGCGCGGAATAATTTAAAAAAAACGCGAACCAACTTTGGGTCGTACCCGAGCGGGACTCCGCCCGGGGCAGCCTTTAAATAGCGCCGCCCCGAGCCGCCCCAGCCCACCGCGCCCAAAACCCTAGCCGCCGCCGGCGGCCGCC
>NC_041388.1:362272416-362305258 GCF_002162155.2 Triticum dicoccoides
TGGAGCCGCCGCCCGAGGTAAAAAAAAGCCGCGGTTTTATTTTTTTTAGTTATGGTTTTTCTAAATAGATTGGTTTTTCTGATTTATTTATTTAGCGAGCATTCGTTCGTTCGTTCGTTCTAGCGAATGTTCGTCGTTTTTCTTTTTCTCGGATTTAATCCGCGATTTTTGTGATCGCGATTCCTGATCCGATTTTCGTTTTAGTATATCTTTTCGCTCGGTTATCGGAATCAGGCGATTCAAGCGCCTGGAGTTTTGTCTTGAAACCCTCTATCCGTTTAACCAACTTAAACAAGTTTTTTCCACTGTAAAATTTGTCCTAGAACTAGAACAGTAAATAAAGCCTGTTTCTTTTGCCGTTTGACTTTCGTTGCTTCGTTTGATTTGATTTTTTTTGCAAACCGGAGTTCTTAAGTTGAACTTTCTGGTTAGATCTCTTATTTGAGTTTTACCTATGCATTAGATGAATACTTATTGTATGCTTGTTTGTTTGTCTGTGATAGAATACCCGGAGTGCGCCGCCTGTTACTTCGAATCTCTAGGTTTCGCGGATCATCAGCAAGGCAAGTAACACTTTGATCATACCTCCTACTACCCAGTTTTATTGCATTAGATCAATCCTCAAACATTGCATGATTAGTATCTAATTAAATTGTGGGATGGGAAGTAGTTGAGGTAGTACCTATTACCTATTATATTATCAAACCTTTGGGAGTTACTTCTACGTTTGCCTATTATGCCATGCTACGCTAGTAGACGTGGATTGGGTGAGTGATATCCATGACAGATGTGAGTTTGTTAATTAATGGTTTATCTAAGGTGGCAACTTAAAAACACATCTAGGTGGATTGAGGTACCTGGGTATTCCAGGATTACCTGTTTTTCTTTATGGACCTCCACCCAGGCCTAAAGGGATCATGAGATTTTTCATACTAGAAAATTCCATGTGCAGCCATAAGCTATTATGGGCTCTAGCATAGTTGATTAAGTTGTGCGAACTCTTACAGGGTAGACTAGCAGATGTAGGGGAAAGTAGGTGTAACGGTCTATCCATCGTAAGGTGATAGCGCTTTTGAAAGACTATGTCTCGGTCATCCGTCTTCTCAAACACCATGTAGTGCGAGAAACCAAACGGAGGTGATCGAGTCTTGTGGGGAAAAGTGCGCAAACCTCTGCAGAGTGTATAAACTAATCATGGTTAGCCGTGTCCCCGGTTATGGACAGCTTGAGTATCTAGTACTTGGATTATCATGTGAATCTCAACATGTTGCTCTAAAAATTAATTTTGTTGGGTTTTGTTTAATGATGATGCTTAATTGGGATTGAGGATGCTGTCAACCATTCTCAATCTTTAACAACTACCATGATAGTTAAATAAAATTTATTCCTTTGCAGTAGGGAAAATTTGGCTTTACGCAAAACTTTAATCATAGAGCTTTCCACCAGCCAAATATGCATATAGAATAGTTGTTTCATTCCATTACTCTCTATGTGTTACTTTGCCAGCATATTCCATGTGCTGACCCGTTTCGGGCTACAACGTTAATGTTGCAGACTTTTCAGACGACGATTAAGGAGTTTCTAGGTCGTGGTTCTATACTCAGTGATGCCGTTGGAGTTGATGGACTCACTTATCTTCCAAGCCTTCCGCTGTTATCGTTATTAGATGGCCTTAAGCCATATTTATTGTAACAAGTTCTCTATTGAGACACTCGATGTAATAAGTGTGTGATTGCTACTCTGTTATAAATCCTCCGAGTACTATGTGGTGTCAGCATTACTGATCCAGCGATGACACCTGAGCACAGAGATCAGACCGTTTGAGGTCTGGTCGCTACATAGATGGTATCAGAGCCAGGTTGACTGTAGGACACGACCACTAAGCTAAAGACCTAGAACACTATTCACTCTCTTCTCTTCTGACCTTTCATCTTTTCTACTCTTTAGGATGGCGGATGCAAGGAACAAGTTCACGCAACCGGATGAAGATACATCCTTTGGACATCACTTGAAGGAAGTCACTAGATACCTGCACATAGGAGTACCAAGCTTCACCGGAACCTACAACGCCACTTTACCTGAAGAAGAGCGCTGGATGATTCAAGTTCAAGTTCCAGGAAGGACGTTCATGCCAGTCACTGAGCCCATAGAGTTTTCTTTTGATGCACCAACTTGGAGTCTAGGAAAGAGCATGGCAGCTCACATCACCATGGGACGCATTGGAGAAGTCTACCGCAATGATCTCAAGGATACTATCTACCAGATTTGTGGGCGCTGAGATGAGCACTGGGAGATGATCAACACCAGGAAGGATAGATCATTTGCAGCTTTTATCCAGGAGTTAAACCAGCACATTCGACGACAGGAGAACCAGATGTGCGCCGACATGATAGACCTGAAGAAGGCTAAGACAAGAATCAAGGAACTGGAGGAAGAACTCAAGGCTACACGTGAAGATTATAAAGAGGAAATAGAAGTATTAGTGGAGAAGAATGACGATTTGATCAAGCAGATCGGAATATTTATGGGAGGCCCTACACCAGTAGAAGAAGACGAAGAACCCAAGGAGATTCTCCCAGAAGACTACATCATCATCGACGACACCGACTCGGACCCAGATGATAGTGATGATGACTATGTTGATGAAGCCGGAGCAGATATCATGGAGTCTGCAACCGAAGAATATTTCTAGTAGACCACCTCATCAGTAGTAGTAGTCCACCATGTAAATACAGTAGTCCGAGCACTTTTGCGATAGTTAGATCGATTGTATGCCCTTGTTTGATTGAAGAAAGTGAATTGTTTGTTTTTGCCTCATGTGCATATGGGTAGTGTTTTCTCTTTAGACCCCCTCTATTCTAAACCCTCATCTTTTCTAAACCCTTAGATGCCTCTGAGACGTGACCCCGGATTTACCTTTCCACCGGAGCTCACCCAGTTGATCCAGCAGTAGAACACATTGATGCAGTTGCTAGTTCAGAATCAGAATCAGGGTAACAACAACAACAACCCACCACCACCACCACCACCTGTTGATCACTTAGCCCGTTTTCTTAGGCTGAATTCGCCGGTGTTTTCTAGTAGCACCGAGCCGATAGTAGCAGATGATTGGCTCCACAAGACAACTAGAGAGTTGACCACAGCAGGATGCATAGATGCGGAGAAGGTGAAGTTTGCCGCACATCAGCTTGAAGGACCCGCAGCATCATGGTGGGAGAATTTCACAGCCACTTTCCCTGTCGACACTGTCACATGGGACCAGTTTCAGCAGGCTTTTCGAACTGCCCATGTTTCAGCAGGAGCTATGGCCATGAAGAAGCGTGAGTTTCGCAACTTGCGCCAAGGAGGACGGACAGTTGGCCAGTATGTGGAGGACTTTAGTAAATTAGCACGTTATGCCCCAGATGATGTTGCTACGGATGCAGCTAAGCAGGAGAAGTTTCTGGAAGGACTGAATGATGAGTTGAGCATGCATTTGATGATAGCAACCTTCAACAACTACCAGGAGTTGGTAGACCGTGCTCTTATGATTGAAGGCAAGCAACAGCAAATTGAGAACCGCAAGAGGAAGTATGGACAAGGGAAGTACAATTCTGGAGCCCAGCAGAAGCCACGTTTTACCCCTAGATCGGGAGGACATTTTCAGCGTACCCATGGAGGAGGTGGCTCGCACAATCACAACGGCACCAAGAATGGTAATGGCAATGGAGGAAGCAACGGCCAGAACCGTACCAACCCATCAACCCCAGCCAAGAAGGACCTGAGCCAAGTTACTTGCTTTAAGTGCCAGAAGACCGGACATTATGCCAATGAATGTCCTGAAGGCCAGAATGGCAATGGAAGCTCTGGGAAGAAGCCGAACCCTTTCAACAGGGGACAGGTGAACCACGTTAACATGGAGGAGGTTGAAGAGCAACCGGATGTAGTAATCGGTAAGTTTTTGGTTAAGTCATTTACTGCACTCGTTCTTTTTGATACTGGTGCATCGCATTCATACATATCAAGGGGATTTGTGGATAAGTATAACTTGCCCACTAAGGTTCTTAGAACACCTATGCTAGTAAGCTCACCAGGAGCGGAGTATATGGCCAGTCAAGGATGTTTTCAAGTGCCATTGAGTATAGGTAGGCATGTATTTCCCTCGGATTTAATCATTTTGGAATCACAAGGTTTGGATGTAATTCTGGGCATGGATTGGCTGTCGATGTATGGAGGAAACATCGATTGTGCCAGTAAGACAATTTTGCTTACCACCCCAGAAGGGAGAAGGATCAAGTATGTATCCCGACATGTGCCAAAAGGGACTCAAGTAAATTGTTTAACAGGAGTTGTGCAGGAGGAAGTACCAGTGGTAAGGGATTTCCCTGAAGTATTTCCAGAAGAGTTGTCAGGCATGCCACCGGATAGAGATATTGAGTTTTTGATTGAGCTATTGCCAGGCACAGGGCCAATATCAAAGAGACCATACAGGATGCCTGCAAAGGATTTGGTGGAGATTAAGAAGCAGATCAAGGAGTTACTGGATAAAGGTTATATTCGCCCAAGATCGTCGTCTTGGGGATCACCAGTACTTCTAGTGGAGAAAAAGGATGGATAGTTAAGGATGGTTGTTGATTATCGAGGATTGAATGAAGTAACGATCAAGAACAAGTACCCACTACCAATGATCAATGATCTGTTTGATCGATTGCAAGAAGCTAAGGTATTTTCCAAGATCGATCTGCGATCAGGATACCACCAGTTGAAGATTCGAGAACAGGATATACCTAAGACAGGTTTTACCACCAGGTATGGGGTGTACGAGTATACCGTTATGTCATTTGGTCTGACTAACGCACCTGCCTATTTTATGAACATGATGAACAAAGTGTTTATGGAGTTCTTGGATAAGTTCGTCGTGGTGTTCATTGATGATATTCTGGTTTACTCGAAAAGTGAAGAGGAGCATAAGGAACATTTGCGATTGGTACTTGAGAACCTCAGAGAACATCAGTTGTATGCCAAGTTCAGCAAATGTAAGTTTTGGTTGAAGGAAGTAGGATTCCTCGGACACATTATATCCGGAGAAGGTATATCAGTAGATCCCACTAAAGTTGATACCGTGACCAAGTGGGAAGCACCAACCACAGTTGGCGAGATCCGGAGTTTCCTTGGACTCGCAGGATACTACCGGAGATTTATTGAGAATTTCTCCAAGATTGCAAAACCTATGACGGAGTTGTTGAAAAAGGATACCAAGTTCATATGGACCGAGGAGTGTGAGGCTAGTTTCCAGGAGTTGAAGAAACGCTTGGTTACTTCACCAGTATTGATTTTGCCAGACCAGACCAAGGATTATGAGGTGTATTGCGACGCTTCACGTCGAGGACTTGGAGCAGTGCTTATGCAGGAAGGGAGAGTTGTTTCATATGCCTCAAGACAACTTAAACCTCACGAGTTGAATTATGCTACGCATGATTTGGAGTTAGCAGCCGTAGTGCATGCATTAAAAACATGGAGACATTTCCTCATTGGAAATCATTGTGCGGTGTACACGGATCACAAGAGTTTGAAGTACATTTTCACACAGAAGGAGTTGAACCTCAGACAAAGGAGATGGTTGGAGCTCATCAAGGATTATGATATGAGATTGCATTACCATCCCGGAAAGGCTAATGTAGTAGTTGACGCATTGAGTCGCAAAAGCCATGTCAATACACTAATGACGGGAGAAATACCAAGGGAGTTAGCCGAGGATCTTCGTGAACTATGTTTGGAAATAGTTCTGAGAGGCTATGTAGCAGCATTGGAGATTCAGTCAACTTTGATGGATAGAATCAGAGAAGCTCAGAAGACTGACAAGGAGATTGCCTCTATTAAGGAGAAACTGAGTAAAGGAAAAGCTAAAGGATTTCGTGAGGATGAGCACGATACCTTATGGTTTGAAGACCGTGTTTATGTGCCCAATGACCCGGATATCAGGAAGTTGATTCTGCAAGAGGCACATGATTCACCATATTCGATTCACCCAGAAAATACCAAGATGTATTTGGATTTGAAGGATATTTTCTGGTGGACAGGAATGAAGAAAGATATTGCGGAGTATGTAGCAGTTTGTGATGTGTGTCAGAGAGTAAAGGTAGAGCATCAGAAGCCAGCAGGATTGCTACAACCATTGCCGATACCCGAATGGAAGTGGGATAAGTTAGGCATGGATTTTATCACGGGATTACCCAGGACTCGTTCAGGCTATGACTCGATTTGGGTTGTAGTTGATCGGTTGACGAAAGTAGCTCATTTCATCCCGGTAAAGACCACTTATAACAGTGCTAAGTTGGCAAAGATATACATGACCAGAATCGTTTGTCTGCATGGAGTTCCAAGGAGCATAGTATCAGATAGAGGAACCCAATTTACCTCAAAGTTCTGGAATCAGTTGCATGAAACTTTGGGAACCAAGCTAGAGTTCAGCACAGCTTTTCATCCACAGACAGATGGACAGACCGAGAGAGTCAATCAGATTTTGGAGGACATGCTGAGAGCTTGTGCGCTAGATTATGGATCTAGTTGGGACGAGAATTTTCCGTATGCAGAGTTCTCTTACAACAACAGCTATCAATCCAGTTTAAAGATGGCCCCTTTCGAAGCCTTGTATGGAAGAAGGTGCCGAACACCGTTGTCATGGGATGAAGTTAGAGACCGCCAGTTGTTTGGACCTAATTTGATTAAGGAGTCTGAACAGAAGGTGAAATTGATTCGCGATAGGCTCAAGGTAGCTCAATCCAGGCAAAAGAGTTATGCAGATTCTAAACGCAAGGAGACAGTTTACGAAGTTGGAGATAGAGCTTATCTTCGAGTATCTCCACTTCGGGGAACAAAGCGCTTTGGTGTTAAGGGAAAGTTAGCGCCATGATTTGTAGGACCATACCGAGTATTGGAACGTATGGGAGAAGTGGCCTACAAGTTGGAATTACCTGAAGGATTGTCAGGAGTTCATGATGTGTTCCACGTTTCTCAGTTGAAGAAGTGCCACGCGGAGATGGCTGACATACCCTTGAGAGACACCGTGCCATTGGAAGCAATTCAGTTGGATAACGATTTGACCTATGAGGAGAAACCAGTTAAGATTCTAGAGTTTGCCAGCCGAGTCACCCGCAGCAAGGTTATCAAGTTCTGTAAGGTTCAGTGGAGCCACCACACGGAGGATGAAGCCACCTGGGAGCGAGAGGAAGATTTGCTCAAGGACCACCGTCACCTATTTTCTAGCCAACCCGAATCTCGAGGGCAAGATTCATCTTAAGGGGGTAGGTTTGTAACATTCCAAATTTTCAATTTGGAATGTTATACATTAGACCATCATTGCATATCATATTTTATTTGCTTTTGGTTTGATCCTAGAAATTCTACGCAATTGAAGGACCCACGGAGAGAGTTGGGGATTTCGTTATTTTCATATTTGAGTTTTCTCAAATTTTGAGAATAGGATCATTTGATTTTAATTATTTTATCATCAATTATTTCTATTACAAAAATATCAGAGAGGGAATAAAATGACTTTCCCAAAATAAAGAAATATTGAGGATTTAATAATAAAATCAAATAGGATTTTATTTCGGAGTTTTTCTGTATTTTATTTGAATTTAGGAAAAATATGCGTTTTTCAAAATTACATTTAGGCCCCAAATAAATGTTCACCTTGTGCGGCTTGATTTTAGAATCCCGGAGAAATTTATTTCGGGATTTCAGGAGTCCGTTTAGTATTTCTTTTATTTGTCTTTCTGCGCGGAATAATTTAAAAAAAACGCGAACCGACTTTGGGCCGTACCCGAGCGGGACTCCGCCCGGGGGCAGCCTTTAAATAGCGCCACCCTGAGCCGCCCCAGCCCACCGTGCCCGAAACCCTAGCCGCCGCCGCCCGCCGCTGGAGCCGCCGCCCAAGGTAAAAAAAGTCACGGTTTTATTTTTTTTTAGTTTCGGTTTGTTTTAAAAAGATTGGTTTTTCCGATTTATTTATTTAGCGAGTGTTCGTCCGTTCGTTCGTTCTAGCGAACGTTCGTCGTTTTTCTTTTTCTAGGATTTAATCCGCGATTTTTCTGATCGCGATTCCTGATCCGATTTTTGTTTTAGTATAACTTTTCGCTCGGTTATCGAAATCAGGCGATTCAAGCGCGTGGAGTTTCGTCTCGAAACCCTCTATCCGTGAACCAACTTAAACAAGTTTTTGCCACTGTAAAAATTTCCCTAGATCCAGAACAGTAAAGGAAGCATGTTTCTTTTGCCGTTTGACTTTCGTTGCTTCGTTTGATTTGATTCTTTTTGCAAACCGGAGTTCTTAAGTTGAACTTTCTGGTTAGATCTCTTATTTGAGTTTTACCTATGCATTAGATGAATACTTATTGTATGCTTGTTTGTTTGTCTGTGATAGAATACCCGGAGTGCGCCGCCTGTTACTTCGAATCTCTAGGTTTCGCGGATCATCAGCAAGGCAAGTAACACTTTGATCATACCTCCTACTACCCAGTTTTATTGCATTAGATCAATCCTCAAACATTGCATGATTAGTATCTAATTAAATTGTGGGATGGGAAGTAGTTGAGGTAGTACCTATTACCTGTTATATTATCAAACCTTTGGGAGTTACTTCTACGTTTGCCTATTATGCCATGCTACGCTAGTAGACGTGGATTGGGTGAGTGATATCCATGACAGATGTGAGTTTGTTAATTAATGGTTTATCTAAGGTGGCAACTTAAAAACACATCTAGGTGGATTGAGGTACCTGGGTATTCCAGGATTACCTGTTTTTCTTTATGGACCTCCACCCAGGCCTAAAGGGATCATGAGATTTTTCATACTAGAAACTTCCATGTGCAGCCATAAGCTATTATGGGCTCTAGCATAGTTGATTAAGTCGTGCGAACTCTTACAGAGTAGACTAGCAGATGTAGGGGAAAGTAGGTGTAACGGTCTATCCATCGTAAGGTGATAGCGCTTCTGAAAGACTATGTCTCGGTCATCCGTCTTCTCAAACACCATGTAGTGCGAGAAACCAAATGGAGGCGATCAAGTCTTGTGGGGAAAAGTGCGCAAACCTCTGCAAAGTGTATAAACTAATCTAGTACTTGGATTATCATGTGAATCTCAACATGTTGCTCTAAAAATTAATTTTGTTGGGTTTTGTTTAATGATGATGCTTAATTGGGATTGAGGATGCTATCAACCATTCTCAATGTTTAACAACTACCATGATAGTTAAATAAAATTTATTCCTTTGCAGTAGGGAAAATTTGGCTTTACGCAAAACTGTAACCATAAAGCTTTCCACCAGCCAAATATGCATATAGAATAGCTGTTTCATTCCATTACTCTCTATGTGTTACTTTGCCAGCATATTCCATGTGCTGACCCGTTTCGGGCTGCAATGTTAATGTTGCAGACTTTTCAGACGATGATTATGGAGTTTTTAGGTCGTGATTCTATACTCAGTGATGTCGTTGGAGTTGATGGACTCACTTATCTTCCAAGCCTTCCGCTGTTATCGTTATTAGATGGCCTTAAGCCATATTTATTGTAATAAGTTCTCTATTGAGACACTCGATGTAATAAGTGTGTGATTGCTAATCTGTTATAAATCCTCCGAGTATTGTGTGGTGTCAGCATTACTGATCCAGGGATGACACCTAAGCACAGAGATCAGACCGTTTGAGGTCTGGTCGCTACATGTATCATCCATGCTAGTTTAATTTTCTTTTTATGCTTTCTTCTTGTGTGTTTAATAAACCTTAAGAAAAAACAAAAAATTAGTTGTAGCTTTTAATTAGTTTACTTTCCATGCTTGTAGTAGTAATTAAAAAGAAACCCAAAAATATTTCATGTTCTTCTTTTGCTTGTTGGGAGCTTTCCTCTGTAAATAGTTTATTTCTTTTCTTTTCTTTGGGGGTCGATAGGAGAAGACCATAATTAAATTGTTGAAGTGGCTCCTATATGCATTATTGTTTATCTGACAAAAGAGCCCATATTGCCTTGTCTTCTCCTATTTATTGAATGCTTGCAGATTCCAGCTTAGTCCAATGCATGTGCACTAATATTATTATTCACATCGTTCGGTCGTGCAAGTGAAAGGCAATTATGATGATATATGATGGACTGGCTGAGATGAGAAAAGCTGGTATGAACTCATCCTCTTTTGTTTTTGTAAATATGGTTAGTTCATCGTTCTTGATTCGGCCTATTATGAATAAACATGTTTGCAATGACAATTAGAGATCATAGTTTCTTGTGCCATGCTTGATTAGCTATGAGTTATAATGGTTTACCTTGCGTGCCAACATGCTATTGAGATGGTTATGATGTAGTATGATAGGGTGGTATCCTTCTCTGAATGATTTAAGTGACTTGACTTGGCACATGTGCACGCATGTAGTTGAAACAAAATCAACATAGCCTTCACGATATTTATGTTCATGGTGGATTATATCCTACTCATGCTTGCATTCGATGTTGATTAATATTAATGCATGTTCTTGGCTGTTGTCGCTCTCTAGCTGGTCGCTTCCCAGTCTTTTGCTAGCCTTCACCTGTACTAAGTGGGAATACTGCTTTTGCATCCAAATTCCTTAAACCCCAAAGTTATTCCACATGAGTCCACTATACCTACCTATACACGGTATATACCTGTCGTTCCAAGTAAATTTGTATGCGCCAAACTCTAAATCTTCAAATAAATATCATGTTTTGTATGCTCGAATAGCTCATGTATTAACTAGGGCTGTCTGTATCTTCCATGTTAGGCGGGTTATTCTCAAGAGGAGTGGACTCCGCTCCTCACTCACGAGATAAATGGCTGGTCACCGGGATGCCCAGTCCCATGCTTTATGCAAACTAAATCAAAATAATTGCAAACAAAACTCCCCCTGGGACTCTTGTTAGTTGGAGGCACTCATAGTTTCGAGCAAGCCATGGATTGATGCTTGTGGTGGAAGGGGGAGAATAAACTTTATCATTCTGTTTGGGAACCGCCTATAATGTGTGTAGCATGGAAGATCGCCATCTCTTGGTTGTTATGTTGACAATGAAAGTATACCGCTCAAAATATTATTCACCTCTATTTTAAAACCGAGCTCTGGCACCTCTACAAATCCTTGCTTCCCTCTGTGAAGGGCCTATCTATTTACTTTTATGTTGAGTCATCATCCTCTTATCAAAAAGCACCAGTTGGAGAGCACTGCTGTCATTTGCATTCATTATTGTTAGTTTACATTGAGTATGACTTGACTGGATCTCTTTTACCATGAATTATAATGTCTAGTCAGTCCTTGGTCTTTAAAGGTGCTCTGCATTTATGTTTTGTGGTCTTAGAAAGGTCTAGCAAGATACCACCTTGTTATATAATATTATGATTGTTTTGAGAAAGTGTTGTCATCCGAGTTTTATTATTAGGGCTCGCTAGTTGATTATGCTATCGATGTGAGTAAACTTGAGACCTATGCGTTATTGTGAATGTGGTTAGTTATAATCTTTGCTGAAAACTTGAATGCTGGCTTTACATATTTACAACAACAAGAGCAAACAGAGTTTGTAAAAGTTTTTCTTTATCACTTTCAGTTTGTCAACTGAATTGCTTGAGGACAAGCAAAGGTTTAAGCTTGGGGGAGTTGATACGTCTCCAACGTATCTACTTTTCCAAACACTTTTGCCCTTGTTTTGGACTCTAACTTGCATGATTTGAATGGAACTAACTCGGACTGACGCTATTTTCAGCAAAATTACTATGGTGTTATTTATGTGCAGGAGCAAACATTCTCGGAATAACCTGAAACTTCACGGAGACACTTTTCAGAAAATAAGAAAAATACCTGCCAAAGATGAAGGCCAGGGGGGCCACCACCTTGCCACGAGGGTGGGGGGCGCGCCCCCTACCTCGTGGGCCCCCTGTTGCCTCTCCGGCTCCAACTCCACCTCCATATATTGAGTTTCGATGAGAAAAAAATCAAAGAGAAGAAATCATCACGTTTTATGATACGAAGCCATCACCAAGCCCTAAAACATCTCGGGAGGGCTGATCTGGAGTCCTTTCGGGGCTCCGGAGAGGGGAATCCGTCGCCATTGTCATCATCAACCATCCTCCATCACCAATTTCATGATGCTCACCGCCGTGCGTGAGTAATTCCATCGTAGGCTTGCTGGACGGTGATGGGTTGGATGGGATCTATCATGTAATTGAGTTAGTTTTGTTAGGGTTTGATCCCTAGTGTCCACTATGTTCTGAGATTGATGTTGCTATGACTTTGCTATGCTTAATGCTTGTCACTAGGGCCCGAGTGCCACGATTTCGGATCTGAACCTATTATGTTTTCATCAATATATGAGTGTTCTTGATCCTATCTTGCAAGTCTATAGTCACATATTATGTGTTATGATCGTTAACCCCGAAGTGACAATAATCGGGATACTTACCGGTGATGACCGTAGTTTGAGGAGTTCATGTATTAACCATGTGTTAATGCTTTGTTCCAGTTCTCTATTAAAAGGAGGCCTTAATATCCCTTAGTTTCCGTAAGGACCCCGCTGCCACGGGAGGGTAGGACAAAAGATGCCATGCAAGTTCTTTTCCATAAGAACGTATGACTATATTCGGAATACATGCCTACATTATATCAATCAACTAGAGTTAGTTCTGTGTCACCCTAGGTTATGACTGTTACATGATGAACCGCATCCGGCATAATTCTCCATCACCGATCCATTGCCTACAAGCTTTCCATACATTGTTCTTCGCTTATTTACTTTTCCGTTGCTATTGCTATCATCACTACAAAATACCAAAAACATTGCTTTTACTACTGTTACCTTTTGTTACCGTTACCACTATTATCATATCACTTGCTACTAAATACTTTGCTGCAGATATTAAGTTTCCAGGTGTGGTTGAATTGACAACTCAGCTGCTAATACTTGAGAATATTCTTTGGCTCCCCTTGTGTCGAATCAATAAATTTGGGTTGAATACTCTACCCTCGAAAACTGTTGCGATCCCCTATACTTGTGGGTTATCAAAAGGTGATGATCACCATGACTCTTGTATAAAGTATAGGACAAAAATAAAAGATAGGCCCTTCGCAGAGGGAACCAGAGGTTGTCATGTGTTTTTATGGTTGGATGCACGAAATCTTAGTGCAAAAGAACATCACTTTATATTGCCACTTGTGATATGGACCTTTATTATGCAGTCCGTCACTTTTATTTCTTCCACATCACAAGATCGTATAAAGCTTATTTTCTCCACACTAATAGATCATACATATTTAGAGAGAAATTTTATTGCTTGCAACAATGACAACTTACTTAAAGGGCCTTACTCAATCCATAGGTAGATATGGTGAACTCTCATGGAAAAACTGGGTTTAAGGATATTCGAAAGCACAAGTAGTATCTCTACTTGGTGCAAAGAATTTGGCTAGCATGAGGGGGAAAGGCAAGCTCAACATGTTGGATGATCCAAGACAATATAACGTTTCGAATATAGGAAAACATAACCCATTAAGTTGTCTTCCTTGTCAAACATCAACTTTTTAGCATGTCATATTTTAATGAGTGCTCACAATTACAAAAGATGTTCAAGATAGTATATTTATATATTAAATCTCTCTTCCTTCAATATTCTTTCATGAATTGTTCAAGTGACCAATTCTGCGTTTGCTAACTTCCAATAAGTTTACTACCTATGCTTATTATGTGTGAAGTCATTACTCCCCATGTTGTAAGCATATGAAACGCATATAAATTCAGATTTATGATATTCAATTCATTCAACCGTCTACTCATAGGATATATGTGAAGCACGTGAGTAAATGACAAACTACTCCAAAAAGATATAAGTGAAGAACACCGAGTAGTCAAATAATTAACTAGCCATGGGAGGATTCTTTTTCATTCAAGATTTCAGATCCAATGATTTTATTCAAATAGCAAGTAAAATTGAAAATATGCTCCAAGCAAGACACATATCATGTAACGAATAAAAATATAGCTCCGAGTAAGGTATACTGATAGTTTTGAAGAGGAAAGAGGGGATGCCTTCCGGGGCATCCCCAAGCTTAGGTGCTTGAGTCTTCCTTGAATATTACCTTGGGGTGCCTTGGTCATCCCCAAGCTTAGGGTCTTTCCACTCCTTATTCTCCTCATATCGATATCTCACCCAAAGCTTGAAAACTTCAATCACACAAAACTTAACGGAACTTCGTGAGATAGGTTAGTATGATAAAGAGTAAACCATTCACTTTGGTATTGTCAAAGATAAGGTTCATAATTGTTCTCACACAATGCCTACTGTACCATATCATTTCTACAATTTATATTGATAAATATAAGCCATAGAAACTAGAAAACAAGCAAACTATGCAATGAAAACAGAATCTGTCAGAAACAGAACAGTATGTAATGATCTGAACACCAACCATACTTGTGCTACTCCACAAATTATGAAATAAATTGGTGGACGTGAGGAATTTGTCTATTAATGTACTGAAAAAAGAATCAACTCAATCGCACTCTTCTGTAAAAAAAGATAGCTAATCTCGTGAGCGCAAAGTTTCTGTTTTTTACAGCAAGATCACATTAACTTTCACCCAAGTCTTCCCAAAGGTCTTACTTGGAACTTTATTGAAGCAAAATATATAATAATAAATGATTACTACAGTATCTTAATCATGATAACACACAAAAACAGTAAGGGTAAATATTGGGTTGTCTCCAAACAAGCGCTTTTCTTTAATGCCTTTTAGCTAGGCATGGTGATTTCAATGATGCTCACATAAAAGATAAGAATTGAAACATAAAGAGAGCATCATGAAGAATAGAACTAGCATATTTAAACCTAACCCATTTCCTATTCCTAGGGATTTTGTGATCACACAATTTATGGGAACAAGAATCAACTAGCATAGGAAGGCAAAGCAAGTATAACTTCAGAACTTTAAGCACATACAGAGGAAACTTGATATTATTGCAACTCCTACAAGCATGTATTCCTCCCTCATAATAATTTTCAGTAGAATCATGAATGAGTTCAACAATATAACCAGCACATAAAGCATTCTGTTCATGATCTACAAGCATAGAAATTTCACTAGTCTCCACATAAGCAAAATTCTCCTCATTCGGAATAGTGGGAGCAAACTTCTTCTAAATCCACTTTAGATGATAGTATTATTCATACTCCAAAAGATATAAGTGAAGTTCATGGAGCATTCTACAATTAATATATAATAACCAATATCCAAGCTCAAAATATATAAGTGAAGCACACGAAGCATTCTATAAAACCATACTCAAAAGATTTAAGTGAAGCACAAAGAGCAATTCTATAAGATCATACTTAAAAGATATAAGTGAAGCACATGAAGTATTATATAAATAAATAAAGGGCTATCTCATACTAGCATGGTTCTTAAAGGAAAAACAAAAACACAAAGGACACAAATTATGTGAACCAAACAAAAACCGAGGTATACCGATAATTGTTGAAGAAGAAGGATGGGATGCCAACCGGGGCATCCCCAAGCTTAGATGCTTGAGTATCCTTGAAAAATTTACTTGGGGTGCCTTGGGAATTCCCAATCTTGAGCTCTTTCCTCTCTTTATTCTTCTCATATTGATAGCTCCTCGATCTTCGAACACTTCATCCACACAAAACTTTAACAAAAACTTTGTGAGATCCATTAGTGTAAATAAAGCAAATCACTACCTTTAGGTACTGTTGTAAACTTATTCCAATTTCATATTAGAACTATATATACTGTATTCCAACTTCACCACGGTTCATACCCCCCGATACTACCCGCAGATTCATAAAAATAAGCAAACAACTCATAGAAAACAGAATCTGTCAAAAACAGGACAGTCTGTAGTAATCTGGAAGTTTAGTAAACTTCTGTAACTCCAAAAAATTCTAACAAAATATTAAAATTTTAAAAAATTGTACATAAGTAATGTGCAAAATGTTTCAGACCCATTTGACTTTCCGGTAAAAATGTAAAATCACGCGCTACAGCCAAAGTTTCTGTTTTTGTACTGCACAAAGTAAACAAGCAATCTAATCATCCTAAAACCAAGGTTTGGCACATTATTTTTATAATACAATGGATATATAAAAGGGGATAATTATTTTTATAGAAGCTTCCATGAATTTTTTTACATTGTTTCCATGAGCATGAACACAAGTGTTCAAGGTCGACCCTCATTTCTCCAATGCATAACCTTCCCCTCACTTCTCTTTATTGAAAAACTTTTTAGGTATGAGAGGCAAGTAATTTTTGTATTTTTATTATTTTAAAAAATTGTATGTTTCACCCACAACTAAACAGAAACAAAAAAAGGAAAAACAAAATCTACTTAGTGAATAAAGCAAACAAGCACACACGAGAATATCAACCCCACGCTATTGCTCCCCGGCAACGGCGCCAGAAAAGAGCTTGATAATCCCCAAGTGCAGGGAATCATCGTAGCAATTCCCAATGGTGGAAGTGATAAGTATGGAGTGTCGAACCCACAAGGAGCTAAAGGTAAGATCAATATTCTCTCAAGTCCTATCTGCCACTGATACGACTCTATGTACACCGAACGTATGCTTCTAACTAGAAACGAGAAATAAAACTACTTTGTGGGTATGAAGAGGATAACTTTGCATGGTATCAGAGAGGTAAAATATAAAAGTAGGTGCTGTTATCATAAAGTTAGAATATATTACTAAATATTATAAATAGCGAGTGTGGAATAATGGTGGATCGGTGTGCGGAATTGTCTTAGGCAATTGTTAACAAGACCGATAGTCGTCATTGCAATTTCATATGAGGGAGAGGCATAAGCTAACATACTTTCTCTTCTTGGATCATATGCACTTATGATTGGAACTCTAGCAAGCATCCGCAACTGCTAAAGATCATTATGGTAAAACCCAACCATAGCATTAAAGCATCAAGTCCCCTTTATCCCATATGCAATGATACGTCTCCAATGTATCTATAATTTTTTATTGTTCCATGCTATTATATTATCTGTTTTGGATGTTAATGGGCTTTATTTTACACTTTTATATTATTTTTGGGACTAACTTACTAACCCAAAGCCTAGTGCAAATTGTTGTTTTTCTGCCTATTTCAGTGTTTCGCAGAAAAGGAATATCAAACAGAATCCAAACGGAATGAAACCTTCGGGGGAGTTATTTTTGGAACAAAGGTGATCCAGAGGACTTGGAGTGGATGTCAAGAAACAAACGAGGAGTCCACGAGGCAGGGGACGCGCCCTCCCCCCTCGTGGGCCCCTCGTGGCTCAACCGACCTACTTCTTCCTCCTATATATGTATATATATTCATATACCCCAAAAACATCCAGGAGAACCACGAAACCCTATTTCCACCGCCGCAACCTTCTGTACCCAAGAGATCCCATCTTGGGGCCTTTTCTGGAGCTCCACCGGAGGGGGCATCGATCACGGAGGGCCTTTACATCAACTCCATGGCCTCTTCAGTGATGTGTGAGTAGTTTAATTTAGACCTTCAGGTCCATAGTTATTAGCTAGATGGCTTCTTCTCTCTCTCTTTGGATCTCAATACAAAGTTCTCCTCGATCTTCTTGGAGATCTATTCGATGTAACTCTTTTTGTGGTGTGTTTGTCGAGATCTGATGAATTGTGGGTTTATGATCAAGTCTATCTATGAACAATATTTGATTCTTCTTTGAAATATTTTATGTATGATTGGTTTATCTTTGCAAGTCTCTTCGAATTATCAGTTTGGTTTGGCCTACTAGATTGATCTTTCTTGCAATGGGAGAAGTGCTTAGCTTGGGGTTCAATCTTGCGGTGCTCGATCCCAGTGACAGAAAGGGAAACAACACGTATTGTATTGTTGCCATCGAGGATAAAAAGATGAGCTTTATATCATCTTGCTTGAGTTTATCCCTCTACGCATGTCATCTTTCCTAATGCGTTACTCTGTTCTTATGAACTTAATACTCTAGATGCATGCTGGATATCGGTCGATGTGTGGAGTAATAGTAGTAGACGCAGGAAGGAGTCGGTCTACTTGTCACGGACGTGATGACTATATACATGATCATGCCTAGATATTCTCATAATTATTTGCTTTTCTATCAATTGCTCGACAGTAATTCATTCACCCACCGTAATACTTATGCTATCTTGAGAGAAGCCACTAGTGAAACCTATGGCCCCGGGGTCTATTCTCCATTATATTAATCTTCCATCAACAAGCTATTTCTATTACCTTTTATTTTGCAATCTTTACTTTTACTCTTTATCGTAAAAATACCAAAAATATTTATCTTATTATTATTATCTCTATCAGATCTCACTCTCGTAAGTGACCGTGAAGGGATTGACAACCCCTTTATCACGTTGGTTGCGAGGTTCTTATTTGTTTAGGTAGGTACTAGGGACTTGCGTGTGGCCTCCTACTGGATTGTTACCTTGGTTCTCAAAAACTGAGGGATATACTTACGCTACTTTGCTGCATCACCCTTTCCTCTTCAAGGGAAAACCAACGCAGTGCTCAAGAGGTAGCAAGAAGGATTTCTGGCGCTGTTGTCGAGGAGTCTACACACAAGTCAAGACATACCAAGTACCCATCACAAACTCTTATCCCTCGCATTACATTATTTGACATTTGCCTCTCATTTTCCTCTCCCCCACTTCACCGTTGCCATTTTATTCGCCCTCTGCTTCCGTTCCCCTTCTCTTTTCTAGTTCATCTTTTTTTGCTTGTTTCTTGTTTGCTTGTGTGTTGGATTGCTTGCTTATCATGATGGCTCAAGACAATACTAAATTGTGTGATTTTTCCAATACCAACGATAATGATTTTATTAGCACTCCGATTGCTCCTCTTACCGATGATGAATCTTGTGAAATTAATGATGCTTTGCTGAATCTTGTCATGAAAGATCCGTTTTCCGGCCTTCCTAGTGAAGATGTCGCTACCCATCTAAACAACTTTGTTGATTTGTGTGATATGCAAAAGAAGAAAGATGTGGATAATAATATTGTTAAACTGAAGCTATTCCCATTTTCTCTTAGAGATCGTGCTAAAACTTGGTTTTCGTCTTTGCCTAAAAATAGTATTGATTCATGGAATAAGTGCAAAGATGCTTTTATCTCTAAGTATTTTCCTCTCGCTAAGATCATCATTCTTAGAAACGATATTATGAATTTTAAGCAAATTGATCATGAACATGTTGCACAAGCTTGGGTGAGGATGAAATTAATGATACGTAATTGCCCTACACATGGTTTGAATCTTTGGATGATTATACAAATTTTTTATGCCGGATTGAACTTTGCTTCTAGGAATCTTTTAGATTCAGCCGCGGGAGGCACTTTTATGGAAATCGCGTTAGGAGAAGCTACTAAACTCCTAGATAATATTATGGTTAATTATTCTCAATGGCACACTAAAAGATCTACTAATAAAAAGGTGCATGCTATAGAAGAAATTAATGTTTTGAGTGGAAAGATGGATGAACTTATGAAATTGTTTGCTAATAAGAGTGTTTCTTCTGATCCTAATGATATGCCTTTGTCTACCTTGATTGAGAATAATAATGAATCTATGGATGTGAATTTTGTTGGTAGGAACGATTTTGGTAATAACGCTTATAGAGGTAATTTTAATCCTAGGCAGTTTCCTAGTAATTCATCTAATTATTATGGTAATTCCTACAACAATCTTATGGAAATTATAATAAGATGCCCTCTGATTTTGAACCTAATATTAAAGAAATTATTAGTTCGCAAAAGAGTTTCAATGCTTTGATTGAAGAAAAATTGTCTAAGATTGATGAGTTGGCTAGGAACGTGGATAGAATTTCCCTTGATGTTGATTCTTTGAAACTTAGATCTATTCCACCTAAGTATGATATCAATGAGTCCCTCAAAGCTATGAGAATTTCCATGATGAGTGCAAAGAAAGAACCGCTAGGATGCGTGCTAAAAAATATTGCTTTGTGAAAGCGTGTTCTTCTAGTTTCCATGATAATAATGATGAAGATCTAAAAGTTATTGATGTCTCCCCTATTAAATCTTTGTTTTGCAATATGAATCTTGGTAATGATGGGACTGGAGATGAGTCAACTTTAGTTAGAAGGCGTCCCAATGATTCGGAATTTTTAGATCTTGATGCAAAAATTGATAAAAGTGGGATTGGAGAGGTCAAAACTTTAAATAGCAATGTGCCCACTATCTTGGATTTCAAGGAATTTAATTATGATAGTTGTTATTTAATATATTGTATTTCCTTGTTGCAATCCGTGCTAA
The DNA here is from genome assembly GCF_002162155.2 of Triticum dicoccoides. Lineage (NCBI taxonomy): Eukaryota > Viridiplantae > Streptophyta > Magnoliopsida > Poales > Poaceae > Triticum > Triticum dicoccoides. The sequence goes on from NC_041388.1 coordinate 362,292,722, forward strand.
ATTATCCGCATGCTTATTGTCAAGATAAAGCTTTTACTAAACATATCGTTGATACTTTAATGCAATCTTATGAAGAAAAGCTTGAATTGGAAGTTTCTATCCCTAGAAAACTTCATGATGAGTGGGAACCTACTATTAAAATTAAAATTAAAGATCATGAATGCTTTGCTTTATGTGATTTTGGTCCTAGTGTTTCCACGATTCCTAAAACTTTGTGTGATTTGTTAGGTTTCCGTGAATTTGATGATTGTTCATTAAACTTGCATCTTGCGAATTCCACCATTAAGAAACCTATGGGAAGAATTAATGATCTTCTTATTGTTGCAAATAGGAATTATGTACCCATAGATTTCATTGTTCTTTATATAGATTGCAATCCTTCATGTGCTATTATTGTTGGTAGACATTTCCTTAGAACGATTGGTGCAATTATTGATATGAAAGAAGGGAATATTAGATTCCAATTTCCGTTAAGGAAGGGCATGGAACACTTTCCTAGAAAGAAAATTAAATTACCTTATGAATCTATTATGAGAGTCACTTATGGATTGCATACCAAAGATGATAATACCTAGATCTATCCTTGTTTTATGCCTAGCTAGTGGCGTTAAACGATAGTGCTTGTTGGGAGGCAACCCAATTTTGTTTTTGTTCCTTACTTTTTGATTCTGTTTAGTAATAAATAATTCATCTAGTCTCTATTTAGATGTGGTTTTATGCTTTTAATTAGTGTTTGTGTCAAGTAGAACCTTTGGGAAGACTTGGGGAAAGTCTTTGCGATCTTGCTGTAAAACACAGAAACTTTAGCGCTCACGAGATTTGCTTCCATTTTTTTATTAGAGAGTGTTATTTAGTTAATTCTTTTTACATATGATTAATAGATAAATTCCTCACGTCCAGAAATTTATTTTAGAATTTTTGGGGTTCCATAAGTATTCGAAACCTACATATTACTACAGACTGTTCTGTTTTTGATAGATTCTGTTTTTCGCGTGTTGTTTGCTTATTTTGATGAATCTATGGCTAGTATTTGAGTGTATGAACACCAATATAAATAAAGAATGAGTTCATTACTGTACCTTGAAGCGGTGGTTTGTCTTCTTTTACTAACGGAGCTCGCAAGATTCTCTTTTAAGTTTTGTGTTGTGAAGTTTTCAAGTTTTGGGTAAAGATTTGATGGATTATAGAACAAGGAGTGGCAAGAGCCTAAGCTTGGGGATGCCCAAGGCACCCCAAGGTAAAATACAAGGACAACCAAAAGCCTAAGCTTGGGGATGCCCCGGAAGGCGTCCCCTTTTTCGTCTTCGTCCATCGGTAACTTTACTTGGAGCTATATTTTTATTCACCACATGATATGTGTTTTACTTGGAGCGTCTTGTATGATTTGAGACATTGTTTTTTAGTTTACCACAATCATCCTTGCTGTACACACCTTTTGGGAGATACACACATGAATTGGAATTTATTAGAATACTCTATGTGCTTCATTTATATCTTTTGAGCTCGATAATTTTGCTCTAGTGCTTCGCTTATATCTTTTAGAGCACTGCGGTGGTTTTATTTTATAGAAATTATTAATCTCTCATGCTTCAGTTATATTATTTTGAGAGTCCTTTAGAGCAGCATGGTAATTTGCTTTGGTTATGAATTTAGTCCTAATATGATAGGCATCCAAGATCAGTATAATAAAAACTATCATAGAAAGTGCATTGAATACTATGAGAAGTTTGATACTTGATGATTGTCTTGAGATATGGAAATGGTGATATTAGAGTCATGCTAGTTGAGTAGTTGTGAATTTGAGAAATACTTGTTCTAAAGTTTGTGATTCTCGTATCATACACGTATGGTGAACCGTTATATAATGAAGTCGGAGCATGATTTATTTATTGATTGTCTTCCTTATGATTGGCGGTCCGGGATGAGCGATGGTCTTTTCCTACCAATCTATCCCCCCCCCTAGGAGCATGCGCGTAGTACTTTGTTTCGATAACTAATAGATTTTTGTAATAAGTACGTGAGTTCTTTATGACTAATGTTGAGTCCATGGATTATACCCACTCTCACCCTTCCACCATTGCTAGCCTCTCTAGTACCGCGCAATTTTTGGCGGTACCATAAACCCACCATATACCTTCCTCAAAATAGCCACCATACCTACCTATTATGGCATTTCCATAGCCATTTCGAGATATATTGCCATGCAACTTTCCACTGTTCCGTTTATGACACGCTTCATCATTGTCATATTGCTTTGCATTATCATGTAGTTGACATCGTATTTGTGGCAAAGCCACCATTCATAATTCTTTCATACATGTCACTCATGAGTCATTGCATATGTCGGTACACCGCCGGAGGCATTCACATAGAGTCATATTTTGTTCTAAGAATTGAGTTGTAAGTAAATAAAGTGTAATGATCATCATTATTAGAGCACTGTCCCAAGTGAGGAAAGGATGATGGAGACTATGATTCCCCCACAAGTCGGGATGAGACTCCAGACGAAAAAAAGAGGCCAAAAAAAGGAGAAGAAGGCCCAAACAAAAAAATGAGAGAAAAAGAGAGAAGAGACAATGTTACTATCCTTTTTCCACACTTGTGTTTTAAAGTAGCACCATGATCTTCATGATAGAGAGTCTCTTATGTTATCACTTTTATATACTAGTGAGAATTTTACATTATAGAACTTGACTTATATATTTCAATGATGGGCTTCCTCAAAATGCCCTTATCTTGACTCTTTTTGCGTCCAGACGACCGGCATGCCCCGCTGAACTGGCTGATGGACACGTCTTTGTTGCACGCATCCACCCCACTAATTGCAAACTTGAGCTCCAAGGCCAGGCTGACGTTCTCGTCGATTGGATCGGAACCTGTGGTCAGATTCTTCTGTTGGCCGCCGCGCCCGCGTGCCATATCACGGAGCTGGATTAGATTAGCCTCCGGACAGTGATACCGGGCAGCTAGAAAATACTACTCCGACAAAGTCGCCGAAGCAAAGAAAGAAAAAGAGTTAAATACACCGGAGATGTCTCAACTTGTCTTGCATGATTAGTTTGGTGCTCAAAGTTTCAAAATACATAAAACCGGTGTTCGAACTTGCCCGGCCGTGCAAATACAGTGTCTCCTTCCATATTTGAACGTACGTCCAGCCTACGTGGTGTGCGGCGGTGATGCATCTGTCAGTGGCTGAGAGGGGAAAGTGATGGGTGCTTCGTGCGTGAGATTCTTTTTACAGAAACCAAGTTGTATTTTATTTAATCACATAGAAAAGAATTGAAATAAAGTGTATGCTCATTAGAAATAACATGATTTTTTAAAATAAATTGGAGGGGTTTCGAACCTGGCGGTTCCTGGTCAAACACAGCTCGATCTGTCCATAGGAAGCTATGTAGACAGTTTGCACATATTGCTCTGCAATTTTCTAATGCTTTATTTACCAGTTTTATTTTTATTTTTTCCTAAGTTCCTGTTTAGTTTCATGGAACGTAAATTTCCCATATAAGAAATACAATATGAATTTATTTATTATTTAAAATATTTTTTCTATTTTCATTTTTGCGTACTTTGAAGAGATAGACATGAACTTTTTCAAAAGTTTATGGGGATTGAAATAGTTCAACCTATATTAGAAATTATTGTGTCAATTTATGTATGTTCATTCTGGACAACAAGCATCTTCGTTGTATTTCTAAAATGCCCAATTATTAACAAATTGACAAAGTTGTATTTTGTACACGGAGATGCTAAATCTCAGTCGACTGAGACTTCGCGAAGTCTCAGTCAACGCCTTGTCCGTTGGATCGTTGGATGCTTCAAGATTCGTGCAACTGCACAACCAGCCCATTTGTTTTGTTTCTTCTATTTGTTTTTGGGCTGGGCCCTGTCCTTTTGTTCTTCTTTGTCGGGGCTAGCCTGGGGCAAGGTTTTGGCCTTGTTTGTGTCAAGTTTCTTATTAAAAATAATTATGTGTCGCAAATTAAACACTCTATTTTTGCAAAAAAAAACACCCTAGGCTTAGGAGGGGAAATTCAAAGGGCGTCTTGATGTTGCTTTTCTTTTGGTGACCTCTTTTCTGTTATTTGTTTTACAATATAGTTTTCATACATTTAAACTGCACATAATTTTTGGTGCAACTAACCATATTAGAGTGTCAAACTTGTCATCTTGTTTTTTTTATTTTAAGTAATTTATCCATACGAGTAATTTTATACATACTCATTTTCCTTTCCTTTTTGCAGTTATACTACTTCTTTTTGGCTTACGCGTTTATTATAAATTGTTCTTCAAAATGTAAATAAGAATAAACAATACTCTATGTTTGTTCTTTTATTTGTTTTTTTTCGCGGTTGTACTTGTTAGTAGACTAAAGTTCTACTCCGGTGAGGGAGGGACAATGATGGGGCCCACCATTGACTCGTTCTGGTGCTTATGGTTGTCGTTAGGTGGTCTACATGCATGGATGCAATTTTTCTTACTCCTGATTTTCTTTTTGTATCGCTATGATGTTTTGATGAATAGATGGATGTTTTTCCCGCAATAAAAAGTTGCATGTACTTTTTTGTTGGCTAAAGTTGTTTTTACAAATTGGTTGTTGGCGTCGAGGAAGAGTCAGAATGCAACTAAAGGTAGGGTTGGCGATGTTTTATAAAATTTTATTTTTGTTTCTAAAAAAACTTCTACTAACTTGCCGCGCGCCCGAACATAAGGAACACTATGCTGGTAGAAATGAAACTTCTTCTAACTATTTGTTTTTTCCTACATGTGGCATATCTGACTCTCATGCCTAATTGCACAAGTTGCAACTATACACAACACGTTCAATGCACAGCTATATGTGTTGCGGTCTTTTTAGGATCAACATGTGAGGCGACCTTAGGAGGCACTAGTTAGACATTTAGCAGTTGCGTTTTTCATTTATCTTCCTTTTTGTTTTGTTTTTCTCCCACTGCACGAGAATAATATTCCAAGACAATCTTCGGGAGAGGGGTGTCCTTTTTTTCTCTAGTTGCATGTCCACCCTAGACACGAAATCCCCCCTAGCGGTGGCAGTTGCATCTCCATCCTCGACATGCAATTGTCCCAGCTGTGCCTGTTGTGTGTGTGCGCGCGTGCCGCTAGGGGACGACCCAATGACGGTGTTTTTCATTTCTTTTGTTTTTATTTTTTTCTTTTGTTTTTCTTTTGTTTTTCATTTCTTTTGTTTTTATCTCCCACCACACAAGAACAGTATCCCAAGACGACCCCCCACCCCGCCACGCACGTGGGAATTTTCCTTCTTCTCCAGTTGCATGTCCACCATTGACACACAACTGCCATAGGAGGTGGCCCGTTGCATGTCCACCCTTGGCACCCAACTACTCCCGACCAGTTGCATGTTCATCATCATGCAACAACCCCCAAGTGTGCATGTGCGTGCGTGTGTGTGTGTGTGGGCGTGCGCGTGCAATAACCCCCATGTGGCTCTAGGGGGTAGTGGCTCAACGCGAGAGAGAGAGAGAGAGAGAGAGAGAGAGAGAGAGGGTGTGCAATAACCCCAATGTGGCTCTAGGGGGAGGTAGTGGCTCAACGATGGCGCTTTTATTTTTCATTTTATTTTATCCCACCGCATTTGGCTCTATGATGTTCTGTGGGAGGAGGGGAAGTAGGGGTACTTGCATGTCTGCAACTAGGCACGCAACTGCAAGTGTCGGCACCGACTGCAACCACATGTCTTCAACATGACTGCAACTCAGTAGTGTTTTGTAGGGGGGGGGGCAGTGGTGTTTTTCTCCCGATTGCAAGTACATGTCTACCAACTGTAACTGACCTTTTGTTTTGTCGGTGGGCAGTGGGAGAGGAGGCGGTTGCATGTATGACACTAGGCACGCAATTGCAAGTGTCGCCCCCGCCTGCAATTGCATGTGCACCCCTCTGACTGCAACTGACCTTTGTTTTGTCAGAGAGTGGCGGGAGAAGGGAAAGGGAGTTGCATGTCTAACACTAGGCATGCAATTGCAAGTGTCACCCCAAACTGCAATTGCATGTGCACCCACCCGACTACAACTGACATTTGTTTTTTCGGAGGCGACGACGGGAGGGGGGTAGTTGCATGTTTGACACTAGGAATGCAACTACAAGTGTCGTCCTCAACTGCAATTGCATGTCCACCCACTCGTGTGCAACTAACAACTTGTTATGTCACGGGATGGTAAGAGAGGGATGGGTAGTTGCATGTCTGACACTGTACATGCAACTACAATTGCATGTCTACCTATTGGTTGCAGTTGACCTTTTGTTCGTCGGTGGGAGGTTGTAGAAGGGGTCAGTTGCATGTCTCACACTAGGCATGCAACTTCAAGTGTGACCCCCTCACCCCCCCCCCTGAACGCAATTGCATGTGCACTCATCCGACCGCAACTGACCTTTGTTTTTTTGGTGGGCGGCGGGAGAGGGGAGGGTAGTTGCATGTCTAACACTAGGCACACAACTTCAAGCGTCGCCCCAACTGTAATTGCATGTGCCACCACCCGACTGCAACTGACATTTGTTTTGTTGGAGTGCAACGAAGGGAGAGGGGGAGTTGCATGTTTGATACTAGGCATGCAATTGCAAGTGGCATCCTCGACTGCAACTGCAGGGCCACCCTTCGGACTGCAACTGACCTTCTATTATGTCAGAGGATGGCGAGAGAGGAAGGGGTAGTTGCATGTCTGATACTAGGCACGCAACTGCAGTGTCACCACCTACTGCAGTTGCATGTCTAGTTATTAACTGCAACTCACATTTGTTTTGTTGAAGGGCGGTAGGAGAGGGGGGCAACTGCAAGTCTTTTTTTACCAAGAGCGTTGAGGGACCATTTTCATTGTAGTTTTTATTATGTTACATAAAATTTATAGTACCTTGTTTTTTCATTTCCTTTTTTGTTTTGTTACTTAAATCAGTTATAAAGTCCCACTTATTTTTGTGTGTTTGTCTAAACTGTCGATGAAACTAACGAAGTAGCCAAAGTTTTTCCATTTATTTTTCTTGTCCAGTCCCCTTGTTTACATCTGAAAGTTAGAATATATATATTTTTAGACTTTTTTTATCTGATGGGCAACATATTCTCAAACTCTATAAGAATTCTTTTTTTGTATATTTTAAAGTCTGTAAAAACAAGTTGACGGAGATTTTAATTGATGTGGCAAGTCATTTTTCGTCTTTCAAATTTGTTCAGACATCGTAACTAGTAGCTGATGGGCATCTGTTCTGATTATATATTTTTGTTCAGATTTTGATTTTTCAAATGTGCATCTCTCCAGTCTCAGAGTGGTGTCGCTAGCAAATTGTGTGCCAGGGCATGATATCCTGAATTACTATCAGTTATAATCAATAATAGTAATTCTTTTTTTGTCAAAAATCATAGCAGCAGTTTTATTTTTTATTTTTTGTTTGTAAACACTGGTATAGCTGATGGGAATTAACATAATCACACAAATTTTATAAAGCTGCGGAAATTTTCCAGCAAACCAGCACATATATGCATAGTTGATGCTTTTTCTTATTTTTTTTCCCAAGCAAACAAACAAGCACACAGACACATACAACGAGTTGAGTTCTTCTTAGTACAAAGATCGAGCACGCATATCGCCTGCGCCTATTATTTTTTCTGTTGAGTACGTTTTTTGCTGTGTCAAAGAAAACAAATAAACAGGCTGCCCAAATACACAAACACGGTAAAGAGCCCGGCCCAAAATAAAAAACAAACAAACAGAAAAAGAAAGCCCAGAACCTAAGCCGAATATAGTCCAGCAGATGACGAGCTAAGGAACAGGCCTAATGTCCCTAGATGACATCAGCCGGCTGAGACTTTGTGAAGTCTCAGTCGACTGAGTCTTAGACAATCCCTTTTGTAAACTACTCAACATGCATTAAAAGGTACTGTGTTGAACGTTTTAATACAATTATTCAAAATGTTACAGAATTATTTTTTAATGCATGTTGACCTTTTTTTAAAATACACATTAGCAGTTTTTTAATGTAAGACGAACATTTTTTAAAAAAACGTTACAATTTTTAATACATGTGACACATTTTTCAAAAACATGCTGAACATTTTTCAAATGCAATAACACTTTCTTTAAGTTTATGGCAGTTGAATTTTTTCTTACATTTCTTTTTCAATGGTAAAAGTAATATGAAAAATAAAAATATAGGACTTGACAAAATTAAAATAAAACTTATACAGGTCCGTGGAAGCACCATATATAAACAGAAATCACTTGAAGAGGTACATAGCAACCAAAGCGGTTTTTTGGAGCACGGTGGCCACTGAGCATGCTTTTCTGAAAGGCTAAAAACTGGCACTTAAAAGTTTCAAAAAAAAAGCTGATTGTTTTCACACAAAAATGTATGCATGTGCTGTAAGTGATTTTCAAATTTGGTTTGAAATTATGTTATATTATACCCTGCGAAAAAAGACAAAAATCCCGCCAGAAAAACAAGCTGATTTTTGCATGTAATTGCCTTTTTTTATCTCCCGCGTACAAACATAGATTTTGATGAAAATTCACACGGATATATTACAGTTCTATATGTGAATGTATAAAAATTTAGAGTTTGTTTAGCTGTAAAAATCCGTTTATTTAAACTTCGAAAAAAAGGACACAATGTGTTGGTGCTCCAAAGTTCTTTTGCATAGCAATGCAATATATAGAGTTCGACCTCGTCAATATCTACTATGTAGAGTATGGCATGGTGGACAACCCGTGCGTGCAATGCAAATATGCAATCCGCGATCACAAGGTGTTAGAGCATCTCCAGCCGCGCCCTCAGAAAAGTTTTCCCAGACAATTTTTTCGCATCGGCGCAGAAAAATCAGCCCAGTCGCATTTTCAGAAGTTCGATTTTCGTCGGCCTGGTCCGAAATAAGAGCCGGCGGACCCAGGCCGAACCCGACGCGTTGGGGGGCGCTCGGGGACGCCGGGGCGAGCGGTTTTGGCGCGAAAGAGCCACGGGCCCGCCGCGTCAGCGACACCGCGCATCGTCTTTCCTCACGCCTCGGTTTCCCGCGGGAAATCAATGGCAAGGCTGCCGCCGGTCAGCCTTACCATTGATTCCTCACGGGCGGCGCGTCACGGGACGGTGCCGACGCCTCCCCTCCCTCGCACGAATACACACGGGCGGGACGCGGCTATATAAAGCCGGCGGCTTCCCTCGCCTCTGGCCACACCAGCCCTAGCCCTACCCGCCCTAGCCGTCGAGCTCTGCCTCTCCCGAGAGCCGCCGCCGAGCCCCCCTCTCACGAGCGCCGCCGTCGAGCCCTCGCTCTTCCTCCCTCTCCTGATGGCCGAGCGTTTCCCTGGAGATGAGGCGGCGGCCAACGGCTTCGGCCGCCGCTCGCTCCGCGAACAGGAGTCTTGACTCCTGTTCTAGGCGAACATCCCGGCGCCGCCGGACATGCGCGCCGGGCCGACGAGCTCGAAGCTCAGCAAAGGGGGAGTGCCCATTCCCCCGTTGTCCGACGTCGTGGCCGAACTCGGGTACTTCGCCGAGGAGGTCGACGTCGTGCGCGCCTCCCTCACCGCCGCCCAACTCTCCCTCCCCCAGTACGCCGCCGACAACCATGCGGCTTGGGCGGCATACTTCGAACGCCGTCAGCAGCAACGGCTGGCGTCCACCAACGGCGCGGCGGTGGTCGGCGGCATGAAGAATAGCGAGGGGCGCCGCCTGTGGTGGGGCATCCCCGGCCGCACACTCGAGGGCGTACTGACGCGCCTCGAGGGCGGCAATGACCTGCTGTTGGCGTACCCCCCGGCGAGGGCGGCTGCCCAGGCGCACCACCAACGCGATGGGCCATGGGCACCAAGGAGGTTCGGCTCCTCCTCTTCTTCTCCCTCCTCCCCGCGCTCTTCTTCGCACTCCTCCGGCACTCCGGCACTGCTTGGCGTCAAGGCCGAGCCCGCGGCGGAGTCGCCGCTCGGCCGACGCACTCGCAGCGCCGGCATCGTCATCAACGAGGACAGCCGGCGCGCCTCCTCGTCGGTGTGGCGCCCCCGATTTGACCGTACACTAATCATGCACGCAAACGTGTACGATCAAGATCAGGGACTCACGGGAAGATATCACAACACAACTCTACAAATAAAATAAGTCATACAAGCATCATAATACAAGCCAGGGGCCTCGAGGGCTCGAATACAAGTGCTCGATCATAGACGAGTCAGCGGAAGCAACAATATCTGAGTACAGACATAAGTTAAACAAGTTGCCATAAGATGGATAACACAAACTGGGATACAGATCGAACGAGGCGCAGGCCTCCTGCCTGGGATCCTCCTAACTACTCCAGGTCGTCGTCAGCGGGCAGCACATAGTAGTAGGCACCTCCGGTGTAGTAGGGGTCGTCGTCGACGGTGGCGTCTGGCTCCAGGGCTCCAGCATCTGGTTGCGACAACCAGGAAGGAAGGAAAGGGGAAAAAGGGGGGAGAAAGCAACCGTGAGTACTCATCCAAAGTACTCGCAAGCAAGGAGCTACACTACATATGCATGGGTATATGTGTAAGGAGGCCATATCAGTGGACTGAACTGCAGAATGCCAGAATAAAAGGGGGATAGCTAATCCTGTCGAAGACTACGCTTCTGGCAGCCTCCGTCTTGCAGCATGTAGAAGAGTGTAGATTGAAGTCCTCCAAGTAGCATCTCCAAGTAGCATATCCAGGTAGCATCTCCAAGCGCATCTCCAGTCGCATCGCATAGCATAATCCTACCCGGCGATCCTCTCCTCGTCGCCCTGTAGAAAAGTGATCACCGGGTTGTCTGTGGAACTTGGAAGGGTGTGTTTTATTTAAGTATCCGGTTCTAGTTGTCATAAGGTCAAGGTACAACTCCAAGTCGTCCTGTTACCGAAGATCACGGCTATTCGAATAGATTAACTTCCCTGCAGGGGTGCACCACATAGCCCAACACGCTCGATCCCATTTGGCCGGACACACTTTCCTGGGTCATGCCCGGCCTCGGAAGATCAACACGTCGCAGCCCCACCTAGGCAAAACAGAGAGGCCAGCACGCCGGTCTAAACCTAAGCGCACAGGGGTCTGGGCCCATCGCCCTGAGCACACCTGCACGTTGCGTGGGCGGCCGAAAGCAGACCTAGCCTAGTGGCGTTCCAGTCCAATTCGGCGCGCGCCGCTCCGTCGCTGACGTCTGAAGTGCTTCGGCTGATACCACGACGTCGGGATACCCATAACTACTCCCACGTAGATGGTTAGTGCGTATAGGCTCGTAGCCGACTCAGATCAAATACCAAGGTCTCGTTAAGCGTGTTAAGTATCCGCGAACGCCGAACAGGGCCAGGCCCACCTGTCTCCTAGGTGGTCTCAACCTGCCCTGTCGCTCCGCCACAAAGTAACAGTCGAGGGCCGTCGGGAACCCAGGCCCACCTCTACCGGGATGGAGCCACCTGTCCTTTCAGCCCCCTCGTCAGAATCACTTGCGGGTACTCAATGAGCTGACCCGACTTTAGTCACCATCTGCATAGTATGTATGTAGGTATATACCCGTGATCACCTCCCAGGTGATCACGGCCCGATAGTATAGCAAGGCAGACTGACAAGAATGTAGGGCCAATGATGATAAACTAGCATCCTATGCTAAGCATTTAGGATTGCAGGTAAGGTATCAACAGGTGTAGCAACAATGTCAGGCTATGCATCAGAATAGGATTAACGAAAGCAGTAACATGCTACACTACTCTAATGCAAGCAGTATAGAGGAGAATAGGCGATATCTGGTGATCAAAGGGGGGGCTTGCCTGGTTGCTCTGGCAAGAGAGAGGGGTCGTCAACTCCGTAGTCGAACTGGTCAGCAGCAGCGGCGGTCTCGTAGTCTACCGGAGAGAAGAGGGGGAAGAAATAATGAATACAGAGCAAACAAAGCATCACAAAATATAACAAGGCAATACGCGGTGTTCGGTGTGCCCTAACGCGGTAGTAAGTGATACCGACGAAAGGGGGAAACATCCGGGAAAGTATTCCCGGAGTTTCGCATTTTCGGGCAGAGGAACCGGAGGGGGAAAGTTGCGGGTTCGATAGGTTAGGGGTGTGTGGCGGACGAACGGACCGCGTATCCGGATTCGTCTCGTCGTTCTGAGCAACTTTCATGTTGAAAATATTTTAATCCGAGTTACGGATTAAAAGATATGATTTTTAAAAGATTTTAACAATTTTGGAATTTAATTATTTATTTAATTAATTCGAAAAAATGTATTTATGACGTCAGCATGATGTCATGCTGACGTCAGCAGTCAACAGGGTTGACTTAGTCAACCCTGACATGTGGGTCCAGTGGGACCCACCTGTCATTCTCTATTTAAATTAATTAGGGTTTAGGTTAATCTAATTACAGTTTAATTAAACTTAACTAGTTAATTAAATTAATTATCTAGGATTAATTAACTTAATTATTTTAGTTAGTTAATTAAGTTAACTAGTAATTAGGTTAATCTAATCCTGATTAATTAATTTAATTTAATTAATTCTTTAATTAATTAATTAATTAATTATTTTTATTTTT